>NC_081361.1:29583339-29889670 GCF_030684315.1 Stegostoma tigrinum | reverse complement strand
TATTGTCACCAACTGGAAAAGTTTATTGAACTTGTTTCCACTTTCTGTCCTTCTCTTCACCTTCAACTGCTCCATCTCTGACTCTTCATCTGTGGTTGTGAGAATGAAAAGAGGCTGCAGACAGTTTTGATAAATGGGCAGAAATTGCAGCAGAAGGAATACAATGTGGCAAGGTGTGAAGTTAACCAGTTTGATCGGAAAACTAAATTCAGAATGTCTTTTGATAAGTTTGTATTCAGAGGGATGTGGTTGTTCATGTCAGTTGAATTGCAAAGTTAACATGAATGCACTGCAAACTATTCGGATTACGTTTGCTTCACTGCAATACCTCACAGTACAGAGAAATGAGATTGCAATAGATGGATTCATTTGGATCAGCACAAGTGCCTTTGGCAACTTCGCTGCTTTCTCTTGTAATTTGGGGTTCAAAGTGAAACATCTCTATAAATAGCTCACATAGCTGCCAGAATAAATTGTTAACGCTGCAGCTTAATGGTAATTCAAATGACTGAGTTATGATGAAAGTTAAGATCTTTTTCTGCGATGGACTCTGATGAAATTAATTTGTTAAAATGACCATTTAGATCCGAGATTACCAGTGGTCCCAAAGATCAGTGTTGTGCAGTAGTAATCATTGACCGTAGAAGAGCACCATTTTAGCCAGATACCAACCATTTGGATACTTTGACATCAGTGAAAGAATCAATGGGTGGGGTCGGCGGTGTGTCTGAATTTGTTTAGACATGATGTGTAAAGCTGTTCATTTTGAGTAGCAAGATGTTTTTCTAATCGAACTTGTTCACACATGTTAACGCATACACTGTAGCAGGTGGGTGTTGAAGCCAGGCCTCGTGGCACATTGTTATTGACACTAGCACTACAGCACAAGAGCCCTTGTTGGTTACTACATGCCTGTGGAGCAGGTGAGACTAAGCCCAAGGCCACTTGGTCCGGAAATAGGAACACTACCAATGTGCCTCAAGAGCCTCCATTTTGAGTGGTCATCTGACGTTGTCAAATTCATGGTGCCTCCCTGTCAGTTCGTGGAGGGCTTCGCCATCTGTCTCAGGGTTTAGTTCATTTGGGCTTCCTTTGACAAGCTTCAAAAGTAGATCCAAAAATTTTGGTTAAGCCAAGTATTGCTGAGTGAATACCGCTGTCCTGAGTTCATGATGTACAAGACCAAATTCTGCATAGAACGGACTCTGTAATATGGTCTGCTAAGACCCAGCAGCATTGAATGAGTCTTTCAGGACAATTTCCTTTTTAACTGTTGCTGTCAATGACATTTTATTTTCTAATATGATTGAATAATTTTGCAGGTTATTGTAAAACAAGAACTTGAGATTTGAAAGATTTCCTTTGGCAAGAAATTGGAATGGGAATCTGTCAGTAAATACAATTTCTTTTGCAATTGAAATGCTTCCAACAGGAGGGTTTCACTGCAATATCACATTAAATTCAGCAAATCGAGATTTAAAACTATAAATGTGAGCTAACTGTTGTAAATTAGTGGACGATTTCTAGTCACAAGTGAGTAAGATGTTTTGGAGCAATGAGAACTTTGGGCACAAAATAAATATCTATCTTCACTTACGCAGAAGGCTACCCTGGAAGACTTGGGTTCTACGTGGGAGAAGAACATGAAGGAACCATCGAAGAAGTGGACGAAAAGCTCCTCTGCTACCCATCACGCTGCATTGCAGAGCAGCTGACCTTTATGGATGCTGTGAGTAAACAGGAATCTGGGTCTGTGATAATGGATTGCAGATGCTGGAGAATCCAAGATAATAAAATGTGAGGCTGGATGAACACAGCAGGGCCAGCAGCATCTCAGGAGCTTAAAAGCTGTCATTTGGGGCCTAGACCCTTCATCAGAGAGGGGGATGGGGTGAGGGTTCTGGAATAAATAGGGAGAGAGGGCGGAGGCGGACCGAAGATGGAGAGAAAAGAAGATAGGTGGAGAGGAGAGTATAGGTGGGGAGGTAGGGAGGGGATAAGACAGTCCAGGGAAGACGGACAGGTCAAGGAGGTGGGATGAGATTAGCAGAAAGGAGATGGAGGTGCGACTTGGGGTGGGAGGAAGTGATTGTTGAGAAGAAGAACAGGTTAGGGAGGCAAAGACAGTCTGGGCTGTTTTTGGGATGCAGTCGGGGGAGAGGACGATCTGGGCTGGTTTTGGGATGCGGTGAGGGAAGGGGAGATTTTGAATCTGGTGAAGTCCACATTGACATCATTGGGCTGCAGGGTTTCCAAGCGGAATATGAATTGCTGTTCCCGCAGCCTTCGGGTGGCATCATTGTGGCACTGCAGGAGGCCCATGATGGACATGTCATCTAAAGAATGGGAGGGAGAGTGGAAAACGCTCGTGACTGGGAGGTGCAGTTGTTTATTGCGAGCCAAGTGGAGGTGTTCTGCAAACCGGTCCCCAAGTCTCCACTTGGTTTCCCCAATGTAGAGGAAGCCACACCGGGTACAATGGATACAACATACTAGATTGGCAGATGTGCAGGTGAACCTCTGCTTAATATGGAAAGTCATCTCGGGGCCTTGGATGGGGTGAGGGAGGGGGTGATTGGGCAAGTGTAGCATTTTCTGCGGTTTCAGTGGAAGGTGCTGGTGTGGTGGGTTTGGAGGGGAGTGTGGAGCGAACAAGAGAGTCGCGGAGAGAGTGGTCTCTCCGGAAGGCAGACAAGAGTGGGGATGGAAAAATGTCTTGGGTGGTGGTGTTGGACTGTAGATGGCGGAAGTTTCGGAGGATGATGCATTGTATCCTGCTTTCCGGAGAGACCACTCTCTGTGTGACTCCCTTGTTCGCTCCACACTGCCCTCCAACCCCACCACACCCGACATCTTCCCCTGCAACCGCAGGAAATGCTACACTTGCCCCCACATCCCCTCCCTCACCCCAATCCCAGTCCCCAAGATGACTTTCCATGTTAAGCAGAGGTTCACCTGCACATCTGCCAATGTTGTATACTGTATCCATTGTACCCGGTGTGGCCTCCTCTACATTGGGAAAACCAAGCAGCAGCTTGCGGACTGATTTGCAGAAGACCTCCGCTCAGTTTGCAATAAACAACTGCACCTCCCAGTCGCGAGCGTTTTCCACTCCCCCTCCCATTCTTTCGATGACATGCCCATCATGGGCCTCCTGCAGTGCCACAATGATGCCACTCGAAGGTTGCAGGAACAGCAACTCATATTCCGGTTGGGAACCCTGCAGCCCAATGGTATCAATGTGGACTTCACCAGCTTCAAAATCTCCCCTTCCCCCAACGCATCTCAAAGCCAGCCCAGTTCGTCCTCTCCCCGCAGTGCACCACACAACCAGCCCAGCTCTTCCCCTCCCGCCACTGTATCCCAAAACCAGTCCAGCCTGTCTCTGCCTCCCTAACCTGTTCTTCCTCTCACCCATCCCTTCCTCCCACCCCAAGCCGCAGCTCCACCTCCTACCTACTAACCTCATCCCACCTCCTTGACCTTTCTGTCTTCCCTGGACTGTCCTATCCCCTCCGTCCCTCCCCACCTATACTCTCCACTCCACCTATCTTCTTTACTCTCCATCTTCGGTCCGCCTCTCCGTCTCTCCCTATTTATTCCAGAACCCTCACCCCATCCCCCTCTCTGATGAAGGGTCTAGGCCCGAAATGTCAGCTTTTATGCTCCTGAGATGCTGCTGGTCCTGCTGTGTTCATCCAGCCTCACATTTTATTATCTAGGAATCTAGGGTCTATTCTGTTGAGACCTGTCTTTCCCAGTCATTCTCAATACGATGTTTCAGTCAGCAGGAAGCATCCGAATCTCACCATATTATTGAAAGCTATTTCCGCTCCACCAGTCATTATAACTGAATTGCCTTCACAATGCAGTCGTCCAAGATGTCAAAGTGTCTTGTTTGAAATGTAACTTCAGTCTTAAGCTTGAAATACCTGTCGATGAAGACTTCAGCACTCGCCTATTTTTTTAAATGAATGTCACATGAATTAAGTGAGCAGGGAGAGCACTGAAAATCCTTCGTAACTTCGTGTTGAATCTCTACAAAATGAATAGTATTTCAGGGTAAAAGTTGAAATGTTTCACCAGAACAGTCACTTTTCTGACATGAACCCAGTGATTTTGTTCGAAGTGTCCAGTAAGACAACTTTGGTGTTTGCAGAGATCTCCTGGAATGGAATCAGCCAGGAGCTCAGGCTATTCCAGTCTAGTCTCCAAGGTGGCTTGGTGCCTACCTCTACGAAATGAGGCGAAGGATTGCTGACTCAAATTTTGTGTTCTGTCTGGGTCTGGTCATAGGCTTCGGCTTCAAATGGAAGCTCAGCTTTGAGCAAATGGGACTGTGGTCTATATGACAGCATTGGGTGTGACTCTAGAATGTAAGTAGTCCTCTAAGTCTCAAAAAGCCTGAGCAATTGTCAGTGTTGAGAGCAGGGGTGCGCATATCTAATCTGAAAGTGAACTTTTTGTCAAACGTACGAGTTGGTTATGGATCGCTGCTTTTCTGCACAGAGTTAGAAAGTTAACATCTGTTTTCATTGCAGTCTCTGTTGTACGTGTGTATACATTCTGACACTTCGAGTCTAATCATGTGACACAATGATGACAACAGACATTTTGGATGGGAAACAACCTATATTGGTGTCTGTAGAGGAACATAGCTGCTTTTCTTTCCATGAAGCAGTGAGGTCGGCAATGAGATCAGTGATTCCTTTTCAAATCAGTTGTTTGACCTGGTGAATGTCAAGGCAGTGTTTTTGATTCTGGTCGCCTGTGTTGTTCCTGTTGCAGGCAGGTCCAGGAGGCTGAAACAGGAGATTTATTATTTAGTTTACTGTAGAGGGCGGAAGGTTAGCCTCAGCTGTTCCCTGCCTGAAATAATCGATGACATCATTGTCACATGATCGGAGTGTTAAAAGTGAGAGTGCACCATGCTTGCATAAATACGCAGCAGTTTCCCACTCCATGGTTTCTGAGTTTGTGTTAAGTTTGACACTCGGAGCATAATTGTTTGTGGGAGTTGTTAGCCTTGAAGAGGGAGGCAAGAGGAGACAATGCAAACAGAATGACCAATTGACAGGCTTGGATGTTTGGCAACATTCAGCCTCAGCATGAAACCAACAGTGGGGAGGTGTTGACGTTGAGGTGTACTTAACCAACACGGGGTGCGGCTGCCATTGTGTTCTGTCAATCTGCCTTGATGTGAGAAGTGGACATGATGCAGGAGCACTTTCCTGATGGCCAGTCTGTCTAGCTTATGGACCACCATGGCTGAGCATCAGGAGGAGTGACTATTGCCAACAAAGCCGTGCATTGATGGTGTGCACGGAGCCAGCAGTAGGAGCTGGGTGGAGATAACTTGTGATTTAGAATCTAACCTACAAATAAGAAGGAGATGACTGAAAACTCAAGGCTGTTGACCTGTTTGTACAACCTATATGCACCTTGGGCATCAATGTGTGTATTATGTACTCAGTTGTTGACAAAGTAGCTTGTGCAGTTTTGAATGTACAAATGAAAACCAGCAGAATGAGTTTACTCATGAATGGAAGAACCTTGTTTGTAGTTCATTCCTTCAACCACAGTACTGCTAATATATGTAATCTTTGTTTCCTTTTTATTTTTGATCAGGATCTTTTTAAGAAACTTGTGCCCAGCGAATGTTTAGGGTCCATCTGGGCTGAACAACCAGATCGAGCATCAACCGTCTGGGCTATCGTGGCACAGTTCAATAACGTTAAGAATTGTGTCACCAGCACCATCAGTCGGCCTCAGCAGCTAAAACCACGGCAGAGGGCGAAAATCATTGAGAAGTGGATTGATGTTGCCAAGGTACACTTGTTCTTTCGTGATTTTTAACCTTTATGACAGGGTAAAGCACTCAGTGCATGAAACAAACATGGTGGAAGAGAGCAAGCAGTTCCTACGATGTGTTGAGATGTTTAGGGTTTGAAAGCCTCTCGAATTGACGAGCAGAATTAGAATTGAATGCTTCATGGCAAATCCTAGCATTTGTAATTTCCATAGAGTTGGCTGCTAATAGTTCATGCCTCAGTTTACAGTTGCATTGAAATATTAAAGTTTTCTTTCTCATCAAAAATATTTCTGTGGAGAAATAAAGTAAACTGATTTCAGATTTTTAGTGGCCCTTCAAACACAAAGTTACTTATTAGGCATTACAGAATGTTGCTTGCCTCCCTTCCGAGCAGTGATCAGATTTATGATACATTGTAAATTTTATTCTCAGTTTTCTGCATTCCATATGCCCGTATGACGGCCCTTCAGTAACTTGCCTGGTTGTCTGTTTCTTATGTGTTTGCCAAAGGAATTTGTCTTTGCATTTTAATCAGCAATTGGGAAAAGGATGAGGAAGGGCTGTCATACCTGATATCAGGCTTGCCTTGTCATCAATATGTGGCATTCCCACGAGTACATTTGGAAAGAATCAAGACAGGAAGCTAGTAATTAACTAATTAAGTGAATTAAGTAATTTATTCATATTCATTTTATCATCCAAAATGGCACTGGATCATAGCAACAAAAGTGTATTATCATTGAAATTTCCCATATTCATGTGACCATAAAATATTTAGTCATTCGAAAGGTTGGGAATGAAGATTCATAATTATACCTTTGCCAGGTATTTGTGACAAATCTGGTTTGGCTCTTGGCAACGCTGCCTGCATGGATTTGGACTCGTAAAGAATCTTAAGGCATTGATGTCTGTCTCCAGTTTCACAACCCAGAGAAGTTGAAATGAATGGAGGCAGACACCCAGTCATAGACATGGATACATGAGCTCCTGACAGGCTGTCCGTGCCGACCTAGAAACTGGTGCTGTCAAAGGCCATTCTGTAGATGAGTTGCCACCTTCCAGTGATCACTTGGCTGGCTCTTCCGGTTGTCATTTGAGTTGACAATAGTTGATGAGGGGCCTTATCCATGTTGAAGTGTCCTCCGTCACTTACTTTTTACTGCAGCAGCCTTTGTTGCCCTCAAGCCGGAAGACTGTGGGCTTGAGATCTTACCTGCTGGACTTAATCAGACAAGGCATCTATCTAATGATGCCCAGTGAGGCACATCCACATAAAGCCAATATGGTCTAATGACCCTCTCCCTCCTTGGCCTTCCTCGCTAAGCAGAAGTGGTTTTGAGAGTTGAGAACAAACAATTGCAGGCTTCCTACTCTCCTGCCCCTCGGCCCCTCCCAACAAAGTTCAAATTGATGCTTGTGGAAGGGAGGTTTGATTTGTTCTATTCTTCTCCCTGTCTCCGTGGGGCAGGCAGATGAAGGACATTCACATGCTATCCTCACTACGATTAGTTAACTCAGTCTCAATAACATTGTGATTCATAAAAGTAGACTCAATTTTCTGATTTGTATGCTTTCCTTGAATGATTATCTCATGTGTCAGGCCCTGCCCTCCTATGCTGGCAGAAAATGTAATCTGTCATTCGTTTATCAGATGAATACAATGGATATAACACAGATGATTACCCGTCTCCAGCTCCCTAACTTCGCCACTTCCACCACTCAGATGGCCGTGTCTCCAACTTATTCATTCGAATCTTTGCTTTGGCGTCAGTAACCATGTCTAACGAGCCAAGTGTTGGCAGAGAGTGAAATGTCTCAGAGGGAAAAAAAAATGAAGATCAAGTTTTAAGTCGCTAAGATTTGTGGAATTTTTGCCCCCACAAAGTCGTTTGTTAATGCTGTTATTTTTGCAGATCACGTTTTTCTGATGGAACATTTTAATGTCTGAGGTATTGGGTCATGGGGAGCCACTGTTTTTCCCACAGAACTCATGTTTTATGTTCTCACAGGAATGTCGGATTTTGGGAAATTTCTCTTCAGTGTGTGCAATTACCCGTGCATTGCAAGCAAATAACATCTTAGAGTTTCAGAAGACTTGGGCAGCCGTGTCAAAGTGAGTCATTTTTCTGAAAAAGCCGTGTCATTATTTTTAATAAATATGTGGTAGGAATTTGCAGGTTTCACCTCCAAGTTTACTTGCCAAAGTGATCTTCACACTCCAGATGTGTTGACAGGATTACCAGAGGCACTACAGTGCAATCCTAACAATTGGCTTACTGGCAGAATCTTTCATTCTTTCACTAAGGAGTGAGGAGTTAATTTTCTACAGTGGAAAAAGAAAACTGTTTGACAGCTTAAAATATTGAACTATTGTGTTCCAAAACTGATCTGCTGTTGGATGTAACGTAAGACAGTTTCCTGTGGATGTGCTGTGACGGGGTGATATAAACTGGAGGTTTGTATAGGAACCTGAAATACAAAGAACACAATTATTTTAATCACCCAAGAAAGCAGTCGAGACCTCTTTGAAGTGCGCACTTGTAGTTTATATTCCTGTGCCGTAGACGATTTGATCATGATTGTTATTTTGAGGCAGCTTGGAGGTGAAATCTCACTTGCTGTGATGAGATTTCCTAAAACTACTGCAATGAAGGGCTTTTGTGGCACAGTGGTAACATCTCCATCTCTGGGCTGAAATAATCTGGGTTCAAATTCTGTCTGATGAAGGGTCTAGGCCCGAAACGTCAGCTTTTGTGCTCCTGAGATGCTGATTGGCCTGCTGTGTTCATCCAGCTCCACACTTAGTTATCTTGGATTCTCCAGCATCTGCAGTTCCCAATATCTCTTGGGTTCAAATTCTACCTGCCAAAGAGATGTGTCAAAACATATCTGAACTGTTTCATTAAAATAACTGCAATTGTTTGAAAAATGTTTCACTGCCCTTCACTGTCTGTATTACTTGCTTATTTGTCAGATTCCATGTCAGCTGTTTGCAATCTTGACTCTATTCTGTCAAGAGTAATTTGTTATATTCTCTTGACTAGGAGCACAAAGGCAACATTTGAAGATCTTCTAAATCTCATCTCCGAAGATGGCAACATAATGACAAGTAGCCAGCGCGAAAAACAGGTAAGCGTTTGCATTTGGCACTGTGCATCGATATTCAGGGCATTATAGGTATTTTCAAGCAAAATATCTACAATGAATTACATTGGTGTCTGAATGCATACAAATACTGTGAATCAATAATGCAACAAGGGATACATGTATTACATATGGATGGTCTAACTTGGCTCAAGTCTTCCAAAATCGTTCTGTCATGATGCAACCTTCATAGATTATCTTTCTCAGTGTTCGTTATCTTGGAAGTTTGAACACTTGCACAATGATATTAAAAGCAGGATATATGTCAGTTTTCTTTTCTTTTGATTTGCACACTTGGAGGGCCTCGTAATTAATAAAAGCCAAGGCAAAACACGAATAGCTTTAATTGGTTCTCGTTAGTGTTTTTGTTCAATTAGCATGTCTTCCTTTTATTGTTCTCTGCGGTAATAAATATTTACTGCATTGGAAGTGAGAGATAATCACATTGCTTTGTTTGTTGAGCATTTCAGACATCAACTATTTAGTTTCAACTAGCTTGGACCACCACTGACATTTCAAACTAACTTCAAAAACCTTCTCAAAAAGCATATTGTTTTACCAGGTTTCGAGACATTCCTCCTCACTCTGTTTGTCATGCTGTTTGCCCAGTCATTTTGTTCCTGAATTTTACAAAGTAACAAAATAATTTGTTAGTTATAAACATTTTGGTGTCACTTGACCAAACTAGTGTGTCCAGGACAGTAAGGAGGCAAGATGCAAGTTTTCTGTTGAATCATTCTTAGATTAAATCAAAGCAGTTTGAAGGTGGTACTTGAAGAGGACGAAATGCAGCATTCATGTTGGGTTGTTAACAATTTGACAGACACTCCGTTTTTCATACTGCTGAAAGTTCGAGTTGCGGTTGACGATGTTTTTGCATTGCTGTCCATCTGCTGGCTCCAGAATTTCTACGGTGCTGCTGTCACACCTTGTTTATTATGTTTGCTATTGGTGCACAGTGCAGAATTCCAAATTACTTTTCATATCTGGCTTGAATCTAAAAGTAGATTTGTTTTTAATAATCAAAAACGTGTGTTGTGCAGGATGATTGCTTTTGTGGTGTCAATTTCTATAAATATACATGGGAAAATCTGAGTTCAAGATTGGACAGTTGTTTAACTTCCATAATGCTGTCTCCCAGATTGTACAGTGAATATCGATGCATGGTTCGTTAATCTTTAAGCATATTACACAGATGTTCTCTGGCAATATGGCTTGCTAAGCTTTACTTTATATGGGTGTGCCATTCGCAAGGCCACCATATCAACACTTACTGTCGATCCGTAGTTGACACTGAGTGTAGTGATAAGATACCACCTTGATATACCATAGCGTATTTTCTGAAAATACTTCCCCAAATGTGACTGTCTGGTGAATTTCACCTGAGTGAGCCAGCAATCATCATTTTCACTGTTGTGTTTTTAAATCTCAGAAAATATAATTTGAAACCTCATTTTAAATGCAGTTTGAAGCAGCAACTTCACCATGTCCAACAATTTGATTTGCACACTTGGATGGGAATCTGAAATAGTTGCCAAGTGATTGTTTTATGGGTTAAACATTGATACTAGTTTTGTGATAAACTATTGTGCGTGGGATAAATTGTAATATCACTTCCAAATATCATTGCCTGGCTATCACCTCTTGAGTTCGAATTGGCCAAATGTTGACATAAGGCTTTAGCGTTGTAAAATGTTTTTACAATAAAAGCTTGAGTTTTGAAATCTCTTCTGTTATCTCATTTGATATTATGGGAGATATAGATTAGATGCAGTGAATGAATAGCTGGTTTTCTATGTACATTTTCAGGATGGAGCTTCAAAATTTGCCGCCCTCAACAGCACCTTGAAAGAGAACAAAATACTGACACACAAAACACTGAAAGTAACAAAGAAGAAGGTAATCATCCCTTTATGTTTAATATTGGAATGAAACGTTCTCAAGTTGAAGCAGTTAATCTTGAAGCTTTACAAGTAAATCTGATTTATCTTTCCATAATGGTGTATCTTTGTTATAACTATGCTGTAAAGCAGTTCTCCGGGTAACTAAAGGGAAGTTATCAGCATTGCTGCTACTTAAGCCATTGAACATGTTTGGTTATATGTTTGAAGCTATAACCATGCTGCTTGTTGCATATCTATCAGTGTGTTGGGTTGTGGGTAGAATATTTCTACATTGAACGGAAGTAAATCTGCGAGGCCAGGCAGGTATGCACAAACATTTCCCATGGTCTGATGGATAAATACAACAGTCAATACAGTGTGGAGCTGAAGGAACTCAGCAGGTCAGGCAGCATGAGAGGAGCAAGAAAATCAACGTGTCAGGTCAGGACCACACTGTATTGACTCTGACTCCAACATTTGCAGTTCTTGCTGTCTTTGAGAGATGGTTAGCATCACTGGTGGTCCAGTGGTTAGGATTCGGCGCTTTCACCGCTGCGGCCTGGGTTCGATTCCCGGTCAGTGCAGCACATTTTGGGGTGGCTCAGTGGCTCGGTGGTTAGCATTGCGGCCTCACAGTGCCGGGGACCCAGGTTCGATTCCAACCTCGGGTGACTGTCTGTGTGGAGTTTGCATATTCTCCCCGTGTGTGCATGGGTTTCCTCCCGGTGCTCTGGTTTCCTCCCACAGTCCAAAGATGTGCAGGCTAGGTGGGTTGGCCATGCTGAATTGCTGGTTGTGTTCAGGGGTGTGTGAGCTGTAGGGGATGGTTCTGGGTGGGATGTTTCAAGTGGCGGTGTGAAATTGGTGAGCCGAAGGGCCTGTGTCTACACTGTGGGTAATGGAATTTAATCTCAATACAACATCTTGGCTGAAGCATTGAAATATGCCGACGCTCACAAAGGCAGAGATTCAGGTACTCATCTGGTGTTCCCTTTTTGTGTAGCGAAGGAAGAACTAAACCCGGGTTACACAATAACTCGGTTAGCCATCATGAATGAGGCAACATGACGAGAATTTTTTCAGCACTGCCCCTTGTGTCTGCGCTGGTCATAAAGCACCCACCTATTCTGATCCCATTTTGTAGAACTTAGCCCATCGCCTGCTAGGTATTCTTCATCAACATGTTCTGAACACATGATGACACTTGTCTGGCAGAGGTGGAACTCAAACTCAGATTTCTGGCTCAGCGGTAGGGACGCTACCACTGAACCACAAGACCCCTTTATAGAGCTCTGATGAAGGGTCACCAGACCCAAAACATTAACACATTTTTCTTCTTCACAAATGCTCCCAGAGCAGCTGAGCTTTTCCAGCAACTTTGTTTTTCTACCCCTTTAAAGAATTTGCATTTATTGGCGTTTTTGTCAACCCATTCAGCCAAGCTTATGACTCCATTCTGAAGGAGGTTGGACTGAACTGGGATCCCCTGCCTCAACGGTAGGTATCATTCCTACAAAATTCCACAACCCCTACCCCCACCCAGGAGTTTTGATGGCAATGGCGTTTCAAGAGTTCATCAAAATTGTTCTTCAGTGTCTCAAGGGTTCCTGCCTGGACCACCCTTTTAGGCAGTGCGTTCCAGAAACCCACCACTTCTGGGTGAAAAGTTTTTGAACAAATCCCCTCAAAATAGCCTGCTTGTTGTATTAAAACTATAAGCCCTGATATTGATAGACAGGGAATAAAGTTTTTCCTAACGCTTAGCCAAATCCCTCAGAACTCTTTGAACCTCAACCAGGTTCCTCCTCAGTGTCTTTGTTGCAGTGAAGATTGTCCCAGCTTATTTAGCCCCTTTCTATAACTGAAATGTTCCCGCCCGAGCTGTATTAGTCAATTGGAATCAAAATTAGCTTTTGGCAGGAAGTAAGCGTGACTTTTGAAGAACATTTCTGCAACTTGAAGCTTACATTCGGCAGTGTAGCACAGGGTAGAGTGATAGTTCTTGCTGTGTGTACTTTAATGCTCCAGACACAAAAGATACAAGTATGAACATCAGGCTCACAGATGACACAAGAATGGGAGGTGTGGTAAATAGCAAAATGCTGTAGTCTCTAGGCACACCGTGTTCTAACTGTGGCTCAACTAATTTTATTTACGTCCGCTCTTATATTCAGGCAAGTATCCAATATGGTGCTTTTACCACCTTATCCACAGGTCCTCCTGCCTTCAAGAATATGCTTATGCGCACAGCAAGGTCCTCGTGATTCTCTGTACATTCTAAAACTTCCATTTAACATGTCTTGTCCTGACTTATTTGTCCTCCCAAAACGCTTCGCCTGACACTTTTCAGGATAGAATTCTATTTGCCTCTTTTCAGGCCTTCTAACCAGCCCATGTGTGTAATCCTGGAGACTAAGGCTTTTTGCTGTTTACCACATCGCCAATTCTTGTGGCACCTGTGAACCTGCTGTTCACACTTGTAGCTTTTGTGCCTTGAAGATTCATGTACACACAACAAGAACCATCACTTTATGCTGTGGTATGCTGCTGGATGAATGCTTCAAGTTGCAAAAATGCTCTTCAAAAATCACACATACTTCCAGTCGCAAAGTCAGTTTTGGTTCCAGTTTGCCAATTCCGGTGTATCTCCTAGGCTTTTAGCTCCTTAAGCAGTCTGAGACCATTAAATTATTTCTTGGGGTCAGAAAGGTGTCCTATGAAAAGACATTGAGTAGAATTATATTCTTGAGTTTTGAAAAATAAGGGTTAACCTTACTGAGTCAAACGTTTGGAAATCTGGTGCGATAAATTGTTTCCATCTTCAGGCAAAATCACACAGTACTTAGAAAATTTCCAATCTCCAAATGATGAAGTTACACAAACATTGAGTTTGGTTGACAGTTCACAGATCAGGGATCAAAACTCCGAACTTGCCTGTCGTTTATAGATCTAACTTTGTATTCCACTGTGTAACTGTGTCAAAAATTGAGTCCGAAATTTTGATTCTAATTAGATTTAGTTGCATGATAAATGGTATAAATAAGGCATGGAGTAGTATGTTTGGGAAATATGACAGTGCGTTCACAATGGATGAAATAAATTCACCTCACTTTTCCAGGGTGTAGTTCAGGGAATTGTACCATTCCTGGGAACTTTCTTCACGGACTTAACAAAATTGGATTCGGCTTTCCCCAATTATCGTTTCGTAAGTCTGTTTTACAAGATTTGGATTCCTTATTTGCTGATGAGCACTATTGTTACAGTTTCATTGCAAGCTGCTCATAGCAATAAAAGAAACTAATAAGTATGATTAATGATACTGATGAGAATAATGTGATGCTTTGTGTTGCGAATCAAACAATATGTAAATAAAGAAACATGCAAAAGGCTTTGCAGTTGATTGAATACAGGTTTAGTTTTTCTAAAGGTTGGATAAAGTGGGCATCATTTTTATTTTGTACAGGTAAATTTGTTAGCTGGACGTCACTGCCTATTGTGCAGTTGAGCAGCTGAGAATGGCATCAGCTTGGTACTGATCTATTTGAGTGGAACAAAGGGCTCTATGTAATGGCCAAAATATAAACCTGGTGGAATGATCGATCATTTGTGTTTGACCTTTGACTATTTCCTAAAATTGAAACAAGTTTACAGAGTTTGTATTTCACTGCTGATCTGTTAAATTTCATGATCTCATAGTGCCATTTGACCTTTATATATATTGAATTAATTTTCTTTGTTCATGTCTATTTCTTACAGAATGGCTTGATCAACTTCGACAAGAGACGAAAGGTGATTGTACTGTGCAAAATGTTTGTAAATGCATGAAACGGGAAAAGCGTGCCTTTCAATATTGTTGTGCTTTTTCTGCTTGATGGGGAATGTTGGAAGAGTCCACAACTACATCTTAAATGTGGATGATCACTAATAAATCCAATAAAGAAATCAGGAGAAGCTTTGTTGCTCGCAGCAGTCAGATTGCAGAAGCTGCTGCTACCAGGACAAGTTGAGAAGAATAGCAGAGATGGATTTGAGAGAAAGTTAGATGTCAGAAAGGGCACAAAGAGGCCCATTAAGAATTTGGAGCATGGTGGGAGAAGTGTAGAGAGCAGCATGGAGCAGTTCAGCCAAATGGCCTGTTTTTGCACTGCTGTTATGATGCAAGTTACCTTTCAGCATTCACAACCAGGTCCAGGACCTTCCTGGTGTTCTGTGAATGAAGATGTTGTGAAATTAGTCTGGGTGCAATGGAAGCTATTTCATTATCGAAGAGACTGAGTAAATAATCTCTCCATATTAGTTGGTATTTTCCGTCAGAAGAGAGGCATCGGTTACTTATGGAAGATCAGAAAGTGAGGGAGTGCAGCCGTTGGGGTCATCACTGACTGGGCATTTGATTCCATATTTCTGAATTTGGTAAGACCAACTTCTGAAATATCTCTGTTGCCATGGTTACTATTGAGGGTATCGTACAATCCCTATAGGGTGGAAACCGGCTATTTGGCCCAACAAGTCCACACTGACCCTCGGAAGAGCATCCCATCCAGACCCATTCCCCATGTCTAACCCACCTCACCTCAACATCCCTGGGCACTATCGACAACTTAGCATGGGAATCCACCTCCCCTGCACATCTTTGGACTGTGGGAGGAAACAGTAGCACCCAGAGGAAATCCATGCAGACGATATTTTGGTCTTGTACTGCAGCATTCAGCAGACAGCGTGAGAATATTAACATGATACAAAGTTCAATTCATTGTTTGTCACATGGTTTTGCTGACAAAACTGTAACTTGAGGTGCCATTTTAATCTAACCTATGAATAGAATAGGTTGCAATCAGAAACAACTGACGCCGAATTTGCCAAGCTGGGCCCTGTGGTGTAAAATCAGCTGGGATGCAAAATAGGCATCCAACGCTGTGTGACTCCACTTAATTAGCACAGAGTGTCATCTGTCAAATAGCCCGTCATTTCTCATGGATGATGCTTCAAGTGTTTATTTCAACTGATCTGTTGAAAACTGGCATGCACTTAACAACTTAAAAGTAACGTTATGAACATTTGACTTTGAGAGTTCTGCCCCTCTTTACATGTCAAATCGTGACAAGGTTCAACCAAGAAGCCAACGTGATTGAAAGAAAATAGTCCAGTAACTTCTAGCGGCACATGGCCCGTAAATTTTATGATGCCGCAACTTTGAAAAATTAACTCAACATGTTCACCATCTGCCTTGGTATCAATTACGATAGACCAGCCACTTATTTTGTACTTTGCAGAATTTCTTTTGCTTGGATAAATGATCTTTCATAATGTTTCTTGCCTTCAACCTAAATCAGCTTCTGGTTCTGAGGTGAATCCCTAATACTTCTTTGAAAAAAAATCCATCATTGAATCATGAATTTGTGACCTGAAACCATCCTGGATAATCTGTACATAAATTTATCCTTGAAAAGTCACATAAATGTCATTTATTTCCAAAGCAGAAATATTTTTGTGACATGATTTACCGTGTGGTTGGAGTAAAGTTATTGATGCTGTTTAAAGTACCACTGAGTAGGATATAGCAGTTACACTTCTTGCAATTTTAACATTTTGTCAACAGCTTGTTATTTATTTGTGTTCGTTCAGGAATATGAAATCATTTCGTGTCTTAAATATATGCAGTTTGCTTGTCAATGTTACATCATTCGCCCAGACGAGAAGTTTCTGGACCTGTTCTTCACACAACTATACTTAGCTGAGAATAACAAGTAAGTAACTGGATTGTAGGAATGTGCAGATAAAATATTTTCGTTTGGTTTTTAAAATCTCCCACAATTTTAACTACTGTTGAATGCTAGTGAGCCTGCCAATTTATTATCGTCTTCCTTTTCGTTGGTTTCAAAGTTGTGATCATGAATTCTGACATATTGGAATAAAGCCGGTTGCTCTATGAATCATTTCCATTGTGTTGTATCAAAATGTGTTTTATTGGCGTATAATAGCACAGATCGTACTGCCGCTAAGCCAACGGGAACAGGAAAATGCAAAGACTTGATGAGTGACCAATTTTCGCAACATGTCCAAGACCTCGTGCTTTGGGTGCATCTACAAATCCAGATGTAAACTGTACTAGTTTTGAGATGTGTTTCTTTTTGTTTGAATTTCTTTTCAAATACACAATCCTATTACGAACACAAAATCAGTAACAAGCCGACACAATTGGCCAGCATTTTTAAGTATTTTTGAATGGTTGCCTAAAAATATCATTTCCTCATCTAGAGATGGCCACAGTGCCTTTTTAATAATACAAGCAAAAATAAGCTCCAACTAAAAAATAATGACTTTGCCATTGGTGGGCCAGAGTTGGTTAAGGATCAGATTTTAGAAAACTGAATTTGGTTTTTGTTTTGACAGAGCAGGCTTTGTAATATTTACATTAGTTGACAGCAGTTAGCTTCTTCATAAGTGGGTGGACAGAAGTTATTATTTAAAATAATCTGTGCTGCTTGGCCTGCTGTGTTCAGCAAGCTCCACACTTTGTTAGCTCCCTATTAAGCTCATCCTCAGGCTATGGATGAACATGTGTAACAAGCACCTGGCATTATCATCAATTCAAACACCGGTACAGTCAGTTTTGAACCAACTTCAATCATGATATTTTTTGTAACAGGAAGTACAATATGTGACAGAACCTCAGTTTGCGTGGATCATAAGTTGTATTTAAAGTTTGTTTTGACCTCTGGGACAGTTTGGCTGATTTTCGGACAGATTGTCTGAAAAGAATCAGAAACAGAAAGCCTTGCTCCCGTTGCTACTGGTCAAGAGAGCTACTCTTTCATTTCACTACCTCCTACACGTGACACGTGGTGTTTTAGTCACCTGCCGTGACTGATTCATGACCACTTTTATATTGTTTGCCTGATAATGTCTGTACGTTCACATGACAGTGTGGATGAGGCCCAGACGAACTTCTGCATCACATTAAAACCTATTCTATTACCTTAGGCACTCAAAGTTTGATTCTCATTTTTTTCAATTCACTTTATTTCAAGCCTGGTCCTTGTTAATTTTTCTGCACCTGCTGTCGATGTTTGACAGTTTTGTTCAATTCCATGTGTTCTGCAAAAAGACTTGTTGGGTTATCTTCTTGGTAAAAAAAAAATACCCAAAGGACCTGTGCATGCTGTCATTCAAAAACACACTCCGAAATTGCTGGAAAAATTCAGCAAGTCTGCCAGCATCTGTGGAAAGAAAACAGAGTTAACTTTTGGGTCTGGTGACACTTCCTAAGACCTCTTATCATCTTGATCTGCTCTTCACATAGCAGAAAAGATCACTGTGCCGACAGTGAGAACGTTTGCAGTTAAATCTGCTGCCACTCATTAGTCAAACTAATATTCAATGTACTCCTGCCTGAAAACATGTGTCTTTTGCAAGCAAAATTATCATTCATGCAATTTCATTTCCATGTCAATGATTGATTTGCTATCAATAATACGAATATTGAACAAAGGCATCTGTTTAATTTTGAATGAATTTTGTCTGAAAATGTTTATCTGCCATCCTGCAGTTCCAGTATTTCCTCTGAACGGGAGAAACCAGCAAATCCCAAAAAGAGCGTGTTTAAGCTCTTCAGCTGGTAAGTATCCCATGTTAAATACAACAGATATGTCATGACTTCCTTTATTATAGGGATGATTGGACAGACAGATAAGTACATCGGTTTCTTGACAAATGGTTTTGTTTGATATGGACTCATTATTGCTTCATGGGACTGAGATGTTTTTAGTCACTGATAAAGTTGATTAACTTGAGGCGAACCAAGGAATGGTAGTGCTCTTCTCACCTTGTGAATGTGTCTATTGTAGACTGATTGATAGAGATTCTTTGCTTTGACCGTGATTGTAGAATGTGGACCTGTGATGAGCTTGATATTGCTGTCTCATGATTCTCATTTATTATCAGAAGTTTAGACACCATGGCTAAATTTCACCTCATTGAATTTGTTTATGAGCGACAATTAAACAAAAAAGCTGTTACTGTGAAATGAATTTGCATATTTGTGGTCCGATAAGATGAAAGCTGGCAATGATGAACAATTTGGAATGAAAAATCAGATCTATGTTCTACTTTGTGGGTCAGCAGGCAGCAAAAATAACTTGTGCTGAAAAATTATCGGCCATGCTTCTCAGACTTGAAATTCCACATGACAACTCAAATGTATTGCCATGTAGAAGTTGACATGAAAGTATATGTTTGTGTTGTCGTGCATGCATAAGTAAAGACTTCAAACTTATTTTTTTCAGTAACTTTCCTGAGCTAGAGACATTATTTTATATTTCTGTACAATAGTCAAGGACTGAGCTGATCTCAGCAAAGTCATATTCTTTTCCCCCACACACCCATGTAGAGTTTCGGAGGAAAGCCCATGCCTTGTTGGTGCATTTTGCCTTGCAGTGATGTGGACTATGTCATGCAACTGTTATATCAAAACCAAGAAAGTGAAGGGAAACACTTATTCACTTGCTGGAATATCTTCTCTTTACATGAGTGTAGATGTTCTCTGGATGTGATTTTAGTTTCCGGAGCTGAAATATGATTGTCAAGGTGGAGGCAATCAACAACGCTGCATTAGTTTGCAATCTCACATTTCAGCAGCCATCTGCTCTGCTCCCTGTATTATGTCATGCCTCATGTGCCAACATCAGGATTTTCAGTGTGGGAAATTTTTGTCATGCCATCTGCAGTACTCCTTTTGAGAGTTTTGGGAAATTTTCTGTGTTAAATGTGCAATCTGAATGCAAGGTTCTGAATAGGAATTCTAACTTTTGCAGTACCCATATCCCGAAGGCCAGATTAAGAGTTCACTATCCTACCTTTCAAAGTATTGTGCACAGTTTTCTATCACTTATCAATGGTATTACTTTGTTTTAACTTTAATTGTCAACAAAATTCTTCTTTCAGGAAGAAAGTATGTACGCCTTAGCATGTGGCCAGGTTGGGGTAGATTTTCTACTTTGTGGGTATTCAAGTCCACATTTTCCCTTTTGTATGAACTAGGTTGATATCAGGTTGAATAACGTTGTCATAAGTCCAGATTCTTGTGCCACTTGTATATGCAAAATGTTATCTCCCATCCGTATACTCCCTAACCATTAGAAAATGGAACAATATTCAACACTAATAATGCTAACTCTTGGTATTAGTGCGTCACTGTTAATTTGTCACAGGTTGAATGTGGCAAAATTCAAACTTCTGATACTCACAGCATCAACATACCTTCATTCTAGTTTAATTTGTTTGAAAGTTTGTCCAGAATGTAATGACGTTTCAATATTTCTGATGTGTTCCCCTTTCCATTTTGCAAACTGTTTTCAAGGAGAGGTGTTAAAGCAAACAGCACACCAACTAAAAGCTCTCAGCATCCAACATCCCCTGAGAGTGACGATTGTGAAGAAAGCATTGCTTCAGCCAGAATTTCAGGAGGTTGCAGCAACTTGGAAATGCAAAAGCACAGCACTTTGCAAAATCCACCGGAAAAGGTGAGACAAGAAGGCACTCACCACATAAAATAGGTTGTTCACGGAGACACTGGTCCGTCCAGATGCATTTACTTCTTCTTTCTTTTCTAACTTTCTTCTGTGTTTCATCCCTCTGTTACCCTATCCTTTCGAGAGGACGCAAGAGGACTCGGTGATAGCGCCTCAACCACTGGAGCTGGATGACTGCCTGGCCAATCTACTTTACCTTTCTTTTGAGAGCTAATGGACTGTTAGCCATTTTGAGGTTTCAGCCAGACTGTAATCCTCAGTTTGAAGGCAGCTTCACGAAGCATCCTCATGATTGGCCGCTGCCAGCAATTTTCCATAGCAGGTCCCACTTGCCAAAGTTGGGTTACTCTGTTTCAGAAGCAATGCAAGACAGCTATGCCATTCCCAACAAAATTCAACCTTTTGCCGTTTACTGAAGCATCTGATTCCAGAACAAATATTATTTGCTGACGAAATGAAAGCTAACTTTTTTTTTGAGATGTGTAGATTTGCTTTGTTTTGCTTAGATATTTTATACAACTTTGAAAAATACATAAATAAAGCTATACATGTGATTTTTTAAAAAATCATCGCAGGAACAATGAAAGTATTTCATCTTGAATCCTGAACATCATTTTTAATTTCTGCACAGTAAATTTTAGTGCATGGTGTATGACTGCAGCAGCTTGAAGTGCACTGTCACCAAAAGCAGTACTTTCGAGTCTGTTGGCTGTGCCTTGATCCAGCAATTGCAATAAAGGAATGCAGCTCCCTGCACGCAGACCTCTTGACTGCATGTTTTGTTTTTCTTCTATCCTTGGCCTTTTAGCTATTGATTATTGTGTTGTCTGCTGAAGACCGTTGTATCGCGGGAGATTATCAAAGTTCATGGTTGATGTTTATTGAATATGTCCAGGGGGACTTGTCTCAGGGATATTTTAGCAATTTATTCTCCCAAGAATTGGGTTAAGCATTATTCGGTCAGGTTTGGGTGTTTTGGAGTGGTATTATTTTGTTTTAAAATACCCTCTCCCCTTTTATGGATTCTCCTGTTTAGTGTTGTGATTGCCTCTATATTAATAATAAACTAAGAGCTGCAGTGACTTGAATGATTTTGCTTCTAGTTTCTTTGGATCTATGGCTCCATGTGTTTTGCTGTTGCTATCTCTGTCTTTCTTTCTGTCTGTGGTACTGTCCCGCACACATTCTGACCCTCACAATACACTGGCCCATTCACAGTCACTCATAATGCCATAAATGTGTGCCTTAACGTTACACAGTGTACACAGTGTAGTTGGATTCAAGATTTCTGTGCATAGTTGGGTGAAACGGGCAGATAAATATTGATGTAAGAATGTTCAATTGCTGAGTGCAAACTGAGGTCCCAAAGGGTTCATCTGACAAACTTAGAATTGAAGCACCAATTTAAATGGTCAAGTGAAATGACCACAATGTTATTGTGCTTCAGGAACTAACTTGGTAATTTATCAGTGTGCTATGTGATGAACTGTTGACGTTGGCTAAACAGCTAGTAAACACATGTGGGAGTGTAATTCCTCAGAAGTGGAACAATAAATATAACTGGAAAGAAGGAACTATCTCATATGCAACAGTTTCCAAAAGTCTTCTCAAACAAAATAATTCTTCCACAGTCACTGAAATCCACGGACAGTGCTTCCACAGGAGATTCACGCAGTAGTGGTGTGACATCAAATCCACACTGTGACATCGCGAAGTCTCGGAAGCGTGCTTGCTCAGGCAGTTTTGAGAGTACAACACGCCCCCGATACAACCAACAAAATGGGGAAAGCTGCCTCATCCATGTGGGTTTTGAGCAAGACCAAGCAAAAGAATTTAAAACTATTTTGGTAAGTACCTGGATTGTTTTCTCTCTTCGCAAGTCTAAGTATTTGTTGTTGTTTCCTGTCAGTATCGACAGAAAGGCGAGAGAATATTTTATCCAAGCTATTTGTTGCCATGCAGTCATATTCATTGTCTGCTTTCCACATTGCCAAAGCCTTTTTTTTTGTTTGGTCTATGGGTGTGCTTAGTCCATCATTTGGATCCGGTTTTGCGATGCACTGGCAGTGTTTAGGTTTTAGGCCTGACTGCATTTCCCTTGTATTTCTCGTTTAAATGTCAATAGTAAGGTGCAGCACTCTGCTACCCCATTTTGGGAATGGGCTGATAACTATTGAAGTGAAAAATCGCAAATTAACCCACGCCATTAACTGTGCAAAAAATCAGCAAGGAGGGACCAGATCTTTAGTTAGCTGACCACAGGCACTTTGGCCCATCTGTCTACAAATCGAGTAATATTAGCAGAGACATTGAATAGTATTTCTTTCCTGTCTTTGACTCATGTGAAATTTAAAAGGCTGGAGCATGGAAGAAAGCACGTCAAAAAAAAGGGTTGGAGAAGTGT
The DNA here is from genome assembly GCF_030684315.1 of Stegostoma tigrinum. Taxonomy (NCBI): domain Eukaryota; kingdom Metazoa; phylum Chordata; class Chondrichthyes; order Orectolobiformes; family Stegostomatidae; genus Stegostoma; species Stegostoma tigrinum. Next base: position 29,866,897 of record NC_081361.1, on the reverse strand, counting down.
GCAAAATAGAAGAATTGCCAAACTGACTAGCTGAGTGAAGCCTAAGGAATGTTGGCCAAATTGGAAGGCATATAGATTATTTGTTTGGCTTGATCGTTAATTTTCCTTGAAGGGATCAGTGATAGTATTTGATTGTGGCTCCACAGACCTCAGTGTGATGTGTGTGAAATTGCTTCTGGCATTTAAATATGGTTTACAAACACCATCTCTATGACCTGGTAAAAAGAACATTTGTTGGGTTGTCAGAGAGTTGGAGCTGGGGCAGAACCAGCCGAAGAATTGAGGAGGAATTTAGACAAGCAAATGGCAAACGACCTGTTCAAATTGAACATTTGTGAAATACAAAACAAATTGCAACAAAAATGGCAACAACGTTTCCTGCTAAAAAAGGAATATATTTTTGCCAATGAACACGGTTGTTTGAGGCCAGGCAAAGAATCATGGAACGTTATTACAAAGTGAAAAAAACTTTGGGTAATTGTGTCTGTGCTAAATTTCAGTAAGAAGTATCTGACTTGTCCTGTTCCAATGTCCTTTTCACCACTGCACTGCAAATTTTGTCTCATATAATTATTCGTTCCCCTTAAGAAGGCAATTTAATCTGCTTTGTCCACATGTTCAGATATTGTGGTTTGGTAACAGCAGAATTCGCAATTTTTTTGGCCTTTTCTCCTCACCAATGACCTCAGATTTTGTCCTTGGTACATCGTATCAGAAGGGCCAAGAAACAGTTTCCCTCATTTCCTTGATTTAGTCTGAGCAAATGACTGTTATTCATGATTCTGCACTCTCGTTCTCACTCAATTTTGTGCCTATACCGCCACTGCCCATTTCATTCCACAGGCTTCAGTTTTTGCTCGCACACTTGTGTGCTACTTTATGAAACATATTTTAGAAAACCCAGTGCATCGCCAATGAATCACTAAAATCAGTGATTAATTGTTTACAGCCTGCGCAAACGGAGTTGAAAAGACATTAGTTACTCAAAAAAGATCAATTTATGGGATATTAGTTAACATAACCTCTAATTGTGTCATAGTTGACTCTACCACTTTGAGTTGTCGAGACATACAGCGCAAAATATCCCTTCTAACCTTTCCTATTTCAGTACTTATCCAAATGTCTTTTACCTATTGTTATTCTGCCTATATCTGACACTTCCTCAGGAAGTTAATTCCACAAATTCTGTGGTAATTTTCAAATTTGTTGTTCGTTAATATATTTATTATGATCTTTGCTTTGCGTGGCTGGCAAAGTAATTTTTTTTTAGCCATGAACTACGGTGCAATTAAAGTGAAATTAAGCATGAGTCTCGTCAACCAGAAAACATTGTGGTTCTCCAGGAGAAACAGCAAATCAGCTCGTGCATTTCATCTTGCAGGTCATTGCTCAAACTTGAGCTGAGAGACGTGAGCGCCAAATATAAGATAGAATTAAACAAAAACAGACAATTTCTCCAAAAAATTGGTCTTTTCAATATCCTGCCCAACCAATATTATTCCTGTGCAATTCACAATTGATTGAATGTGAAATATTTGCACTGTCTTCAAATCACAAATTGCTAAATATCTCAAACTGTAAAGCAATTTTATGAACCATTTTATACATATAAGCACAGTGTTAGGAAATTTCAGATTTTGTGAACAACCATTGAGCCATTTTCTGTGTTGACAATAAATGTTAAAAGCAGGCAAATGGTATTGGGGTTTTGAGTGGGAGGGGATGGAAGTGGCTTATTTAAATTACTACTTTCATAACTACTTACTGACTTCAAACTGACTGTGTAGGTAAACCTGAGCACTGGAATCTGTTGCTATTCACATTGCAGCATTTACTGATCACAGTCTATGGGTTATGGAGCATCGAAGGCATGTTTTACAATAACGGCCCTACCAGTCTTCATTTTCTTCACGTAACTTTTACAGCTTTCAGTGTAATGTCCCAATTGGTCTTCTGAGTGAAAACAGCTATGTTTTTCAACCATTTGGAAATTGAGCTTTGACAAATTTCATTTGTTTGTGTGTGTGTGTGTCGAATGCATGAATGAAAAGTGAATATTGTTTTATTTAGGTGACTAACCAAGACCGGGTATCGGACATCTTCACGAAAGCAATGGCCGTGCTCGGATTTGAAACCGACTGTCCTCAGGATTATGATCTTGCGCAGATCATTGAATCAAAGAAAGGTGAGCAGTGGAATTTGCATCAATTTAGTCTAAATCTATTTCTGAATATCATAACAGCTGCAAAGGGATTGATATTTCCCACTAATTTCACCAAAATGCTGAAGATATTTCAATTTGTATAATTGAACACATCCAACTATGTTCAGCAGGATTCATCTCTGATGAATGTAAAGCCAGTAAACAGCTAATATTTGCACCTAATAGAATTATTTGGTGTCCCGAATTTCATCTGATTGCCCTAAAGCCAAAAAAATCTCCAAGAACTGCAAATACTGGAGAGCAGAAGTGCAGGAAAAACACAGCAGGTGTGGCAGCACTTGTAGAGAGAAATCAGAGTGAATGTTTTGGGTCCAGCAGCCCTTCTTCAGAACCACTTCACATAGAACATAGAACAGTACAGCACAGTACAGGCCTTGTGGCCCACCATGTTGTGCCGAGCTATTATCCCACTAGGATCAATCTATCCTGCACGCTGTACTTTTTACTATCCTCTACGGGCCTACCCAAGGGCCGCTTCAAAGTCTCGAAAGTATCTCACTCCACTATCCCTGCCAACAGCGCATTCCACATGCCCACCACTCTTAAAGCCGTATTGAGTGAAGGTTACACATCTGGAGTTGGTTGTGGCAATGATCCCAGAATTATTCACATTGATATAACATTGTTCTGCTTTGTTCAGTCTTGTTCTAACTGGTTATTCCAAAAGAAATGCTTCCTGTTGCTAAACTTAATCTTTTTCCCCTCCTTTTGCCCCATGGCTGAGAGACAAGAAATACAGGTGTGGTCACTGCAGCCAAATTGCTAATCTGCAGCAAGCCTCCCCTCACCATTTCCTGGTGAAAAGTAGAAAAGAGGACTCAGAGGTTTCATTCTGCTGTGGTTTAAAACATGCGATCCAGACTCTGTTCAACAGGATGTCTTATTAGGATAAAGAGTCCCAATGCATCTGCAGCATGCAATTCCTGTCAATTTTCTGAGAAAAAAAAATCAATCCACTGGCTGCAAGAGTCACTGACGAAGCTGGCTTTTATTGTGCATCGATCATTGCCCTCAGAAAATGGTCATACGCTGGATTACTGACTTGTGTTGGTTTTCGGTGTCCCCAGTGGTGTTAGCTTGAAGATTCCGATTCAATGCTGAAGGAAATGATTGCTTTTCTCAGTGTTTTTGCATTGATCACACTGCAACTTTCTGTGTTTGATGGTGTACAATCAATATTATGAAAGCATATGTGAATAATAATGTGCTTTTCCTCTGTTTTTTTCAGTGCTCGTACTTCCGCAAAATGCAAATGTGTATTATGCAATGAATAAAACCGTAAATTATAATTTCATCCTGAGGAATCGGTACACAGATAGGCCTCCGAGCATGACAATACCAGGTTTCACCAGAAGAAGATCTTCGTGTTTCTGGAAGTTTTAGCTGTAAGGAACACACAGTTTCATATTGTCTCAATTGTATCTAAAACCTCTTGTTTAATGTTCAAAACCCTGCTCTCTCTGAATAAATGACCTTGACAGTATTCTCCTTCAAATTATAGGGCAATTTGGAAAACAGTGATTGCCTTCAGACAACCTGGACGAAATGAACTTTGGATTTTCGAGTAAAGTGCTTCTCTCTGCCTTTTATAACATCTCGCACAACAGCTAATTTTGGTTAAAGGCTGGATAATTGAATCCTGTGACCTGTCTTCCATAAACATGACAAACATGTTTTGATTGGTTGGTTTTGAAAAAGCAATCTGTGAGTGAGAGCCAGTATGAGACTATGTGTGAGTGAGAATGAGAGTTTGTGTAAGAATGAGACCGAGAGGTTGTGTGTGAGCGAGACTGTGAGTTTGTGTGAGTGAGAATGTGTGAGTGTTTGGGTGAGTGACATTGTGTGAAGTCAGAGTCAGATTGTGACTGAGACTGAGTGTGTGAGTGAGACTGTGAAAATGGGAGTATCAGAGTAGGCTGTGAGTGAGACTGCGAGTGAGAGAGTGAGACTGTGTGAGAGAGACGTGGAGTTTGTAGTTGAGTGAGATATGTGTTTGTCTGAGTGAGACTGTGTAAGTGTGTGTCTGAGAGTGAGACTGTGTGAAGTCAGTGAGATTAAGAGTGAGACCATGTGTGTGAGTGAGTGGGAGTGAGACTGTGTGTGAGTGAGACTGAGAGTGAGACTGTGAGAGTGTGAGTCAGACCATGAGTGTGAGCGAGATTGTGTCGTCAGTGAGAGAGTGAGTGAGATTGTGTGAGTGTGAGTGCGTGTGACTGTGTGCAGTCAGAATGAGACTGTGTGAGTGTGTGTGGGTGTTTGTGTGTGTGTGTGAGAGAGAGTCAGAGTGAGATCGTGTGTGAGAGACTAGGAATTTGTATGTGACTGAACGTGCATTTGTGTGAGTGAGACTGTGTGAGTCTATATGTGAGAGTGAGATTGTGTGAACTCAGAGTGAGTCAGTACAGTGTGGAGCTGAACGAAGCTCACAGGTCAGGCAACATAAGTGGACAGGAGAGTCGATCCTTCCTCACGACTAGGGAGGGAGAAGGGAGCCGGGAAATAAAGAGGGAGAGGAGGGGTGTGGCTGGGGAAAGTCAGGTGCGATGGTGATAGGTGAGTGCAGCTAGGGGTAGTGGGGACTGGTCAGTGGGAAGGGCAGAGCAATAGGTGAGAGAGAAGGTGGACAAGTTGTGTCAGGTCAAGGAGGCAGGCATGAGATGGTGGGTTGGACATGGCATGAGGCAGGGTGGTGGAGAGGTTTTAAAACTGGTGATTTCCATGCTTAGGCCACAAAGCTGTAGGCTCCTGATGTGGAATATGAGGTGCTGCTCCTCCAGTTTGCGGGTGGCATCATTGTGACATCGGAGGAGGCCCAGGATGGAGATGTCATCCAGGGAGTGGGAGGTGGAGTTAAAATGCTTTGAAACCAGGAGCTGTTGCATTTGTTATGAACAGAGGGCAGGTGCTCCATGAATTGGTCTCCGAGTCTGCACTTGGTTTCACTGATGTTGAGGTCGCCATGTTGGGAACAATGGATACAGTAGGCCAGGTTGTAGGATGTACAGGTGAACCCCAATTGGACATGGAAAATTTGCCTTGGATGGCCATGAAGGGGGAGTCGTAGGGTCAGTGTAGCACTTCCTGCAGTTGCAGAGGAATAGGCTGCGGGTGGTGGGGTTAGAACATAGAACATAGAACACTATAGTACAGTACAGGCCGTTTAGCCCTCGATGTTGCGCCGACCTGTGAAACAAAACTGAAGCCCATCCAATCGACACTATTCCACTATTATCTCTATGTTTATCCAACAACCATTTAAATGCCCTTAAACTTGGCAAGGCTAGTACTGTTGCAGGCAGGGCATTTCACGCCCTTACTACTCTGAGTAAAGAATCTACCTCTGATATCTGTCCTCTAACTGTCACCCCTCAATTTAAAGCAATGCCCCCTTGTGCTAGCTATCTCCATCCGAGGAAAAAGGCTCTCACCGTCCACCGTATCTAATCCTTTAATTGTCTTGTATGTCTCTATGAGGTCACATCTTAAACTTCTTCACTCCAACAAAAAACAGCCTCAAGTCCCTCAGCCTTTCCTCATAAAGACCTTCGCTCCCTCCCAGTCAACATCCTGGTAAATCTCCTCTGCACCTGTTCTAATGCTTCCACATCCTTCCTAATAATGCGGCGACCAGAACTGTGAGCAATAGTCCAAGTGTGGTCACACCGGAGATTTGTGCAGCTGCAACATGACCTCATGGCTCCGAAACTCAATCCCTCTACCAATAAAACCTAAGGCGCCGTATGCCTTCTTAACCAACCTATCAACCTGGGTGGCAACCTTCAGGGATCTATGTCCATGGACACTGAGATCTCTCTGCTCATCCACACTACCAAGACTCTTACCATGAGCCCACTACTCTGTATTCCTGTTACTCCTTCCAAAGTGAATCACCTCACAGATTTCTGCATTCAACTCCATTTGCCAACTCTCAGCCCAGCTCTGCAGCCTATCTATGTCCCTCTGTAACCTGCAACATCCTTTCGCATGATCCACAACTCCACCGACTTTTGTCTCATCTGCAAATTTACGAACCCATCCCTCATCCAGGTCATTTATAAAAAAAGACGAACAACAGTGCCCCCAAAATGGGAAGTGTGGAGTGGATGAGGGTGTCACAGAGTGTGCGATCGCTCCGAAAGGCAGACAATGGTGGGGGGATAAATATCTCTATGCTTTTGGGGCCAGATCGCACATGGCGGTCGTGGCGGAGACTGATACGCTGCATGTGGAGGTTGGTGGATTGGTCTGTGAAGACCAGGGGTCTCTGTCCTTATTATTATTGAGGGGAGGTGGTTTGAGGAGAGTAATGCAAGAGATGCAGGTGAAGGAGTTTTCAATCAATGGAGTGGTGTAGTTCTGATTCTTGTCATTGGTCCAAGCCCTGGATGCATATGTCACCCAGGAAGTGGGAGTGAGAAATGGTTGGCAACTGGAAGGTGTTTGTTGTTTGTCGTGTCCAGAGCACAGATGTTCCTTGAATCAGTCCCCGAGCCAGCACTTGGTCTCACCATTGCAGTGGAGGTATGATCGGGAGCAGTGGAGACAGTAGACCAGGTTGAAGGATATACAAGTGAATCCCAGTCAGATTTGGAAAGTTTGCCTTTGTCCTTGGATGGAGGTGAGTCGGGGTAGTGTACGGGCAGGTGTAGCGCCTCCTGTATTTGCGTGGAAAGATGCCAGGGCTCAGTGGTGGTGTAAATGGACAGTGTGGAGCAGATGACGGAGTCGTGGGCCGAGGAGAAAGGCAAAAAGGGGTGGGGAGTGAATTATCTCTTTGGTGGTGGGATCGAATTGTAGCTGTCAGAAGTGGTGGAGAATGGTACACTGGGTGCGGAGTTTGGAGTGGTGGTATGTGAGAAGCAGGGGCACTCTGTCCTTATTTTTATTGCGGCGAGGTGTTTTGAGGGCAGAAGTATGGGAAATACAAGATCTGTGGTTGAAGGCATGTTGGATCAACAGAGTGGGAATGTACATTTGTTGAAGCATGTTTCCTACTTCAAGGACTGCAACAACCTGCCTCTGTTGGTTCAAAACACCTTAAACTGCATCTGTTGCATTTTCCACACTTCTGTCCTCAAACCTGTCACCCCAGCTAAAATAAAGAGATAATCCCCCTGGTCCTCACATGCCACCCCACCAACCTTCACATCCAGCATATCATTCTCTGCTACTTCCACCACAGTGATGCCACACACAAACTGGAGGAACAACACCTCATATTCCACCTCACAAGCCCAGAGCCCAATGGCCTGAACACCGAAGTCACCAGTCTCAAACCTCCCCAACCCTGGCCTCATCCCATGTCCAATCCTCCCTCTCATCCCCACCTCCTTCACCTGACACAACCTGTCCATTTGCTCTCCCACCTATCCGCACCACCCTTCCCATTGACCAATCCCCACTACCCCTACCTGCATCCACCTACCACCATCCCACCTACCTTCCTCCAACCCCACCCCTACTCCCTCTATTTCCCAGCTCCCTTCCACCTCCCCAGTCCTGATGAAGGGTCCCAACCCAAAACGTTGGCTCTCCTGCTCCTCTGTTACAGCCTGATCTGCTGTGTTCCTCCAGCTGCATACTGTGTAATCTCTGACCGCAGCACCTGAGTGAGATTGTGTGAGTGAGACCGTGTGTGTGAGTGAGAACGTGAGTGTGAGTGAGAATGTGTGTGAGTGAAGGTCACAGAGAGCTTGTGTGTGAATGAAACTGTGAGGTTGTGTGTGCGTGTGTATATCTGTGTGTCTGTGTCTGTGTGTGTCAGACTAAGACTGGACGAGACTGTGCTTGTGAAATTGTGGGATGTCAGAGTGAGTCCATGTGTGTGAATAAGTCCATTTGTGTGAGTGAAACTGAGTGAGTGTGAGTGTGGCTTTGTGAAGTATGAGTGTGACTGACTGAGAGTGTGTGTGAGAGAGTGAGAGAGAAATTGTGTGAGTGAGACTGCGGATAAGTGAGACAGAGAGAGGCTAAATGGAAGTGTGAGTCTGTGAGAGATTGTCTGGATGTGACTCTGTGTGAGAGAGTCTGTGTGTACAACTCTGAGACTGTGAATGAAACAGTGAGAGAGATTCTGTGAGAGGATACACATTTCTAAAGTTCAAGCCATTTTGGGGGAAACAAACAAACTCATTGACCATTTATCCAAACCATTGGTGCAGTGATGAGCACTTAGCTGAAATGTGTGTCTCGGTCTTCAGTGTCTTCAGCGCACAAATCTTTGTTTGTTGAGTTGTTTTAAATATTCTGGATTTTTAAAAAAACCATTGTTTTTTTTAACAAAGGAAACCACAAGAATTAATAGATTGTTTACTATTGCCAGTGCTATTACATATGTTTCAGATTCAAATTTCATGTTATTTAATGTTCAGATTTGTAATAAATTTATTTTGAATTGTTATATTGTGAGATGTGTGTGTGTGTGTGTGTGTAAAAGGGGCTGTAAGTTATTTAAAGGATGCACAGGGGACCAGACTAGCAGGTAAATTTAGGCCAAACATTTAATGTTGAAAAAGTATGGGGATCAATCATTAAGGAAATAATAACAGTGCATTTGGAAGATAGTACTCTAATTAAACAGAGTCATCATGGCTCCATGTCAGAGAAATCATCTCTGACTCTTATTTTTTTAAAGATTGCTCAACCAGAGCAATTAGGGAGGAGCCAGGACATGTGTTGTATTTGGACTTTGAGTCAGCGTTCAACAAGGTACCTCACAAAAGGTGAAGTCTTCAGATAAAAGCCCCTGGTGTTGGAGGTGACTTGTTAACAGGGATGGAGAATTGGCTAACAGCTAAGAAATAGTGAGGAGTGATTGGAGGTTCGTTTTCAACTTGGTGACCTGTGGCCAGTGGATTTTCACAGGGATCGGTGCTGGGACCACAATTGTTCCAACATACATAAATCACTTAGAGCAAGGAAATATAATGACCGGGGCAGAATTTGCAGAAAAAAAATAAAAATAAGTGAAAGGGCTGGTTGCGAGAGGGACACAAAGAGTTCACAAAGAGATATTGACATCTGAGCAGACAAAAAGCCATTGGAATTTAATGTGAGAAAATACAATGTTGTTAATTTTGGAAGGACAAACAAAAGAGCTGTTGTATTCAAATGGTGAAGAGCAGCAGAAATGTGCAACAAAGGCAATTGAGGTACTTGTGCACAAAACACAAGAAGGTAGCACACAGATGCAGCAGGTATACACAAAGACTTGTTGGCCCTTATTTCAAGGAGGTTGGGGTGTCAGACTCGGGAGGTCTTACAGCAACTGTACTAAGTGCTGGTGAGACCATATTTTCACAATGTCAGCAGTTTTTGTACCCTTATTTAAAAGATATCATTTTACGGGAGGCAGCACAAAGAAGATTCACTCGATGACCTCCAGTGTGGTGGGATTACCTTCTGAGCAAAGGCTGAGTGGGTTGTGATATATAGAAGGATGTGATCTTGTTGAATCGTACAGAATGCTTCAGAGGCTTGACAGGCTAAATGTTGAAAGGATGTTTCCTTCACGGGAGAGTCTAGGACCATAGAGTATAGTCTCCAAATAAAGGGTGCCATTTTCGAACTGAATCTTAGAATTAGTTTTATTGTCACACGTACTCAAATGTCACATCTTGGGCCAACTTATGTATAGATGTAGCCAGGTTAAGATTCTTAAGTACAAATTGTTGGTCAGGAAAATATTTCCAAAAATGAAACTGAAGATCATCGGAATCAATTCGAATAATAAATAAAGAAATAAATAAGGATTATAGATCATAGGAATCAATTGGAAAAATAGAGAAAATGTTCACCATGATAGATCAGAGAAACACATTCTAAAGTACAAACAAAAAGTTCAGAATGTCAGTTTTTGTAACTCAGTTCATTCTGGCACCTAACCTCCTGTCTGATCCTCAACTCCCAACCGTGGCAGGCTACACTTTGAATCTCTCGAGGACACTGCTTTGGAATCACCTCAAGGCCAGAAGACCATGCTGAGAGCACGTCAGCTGAGAGATAACTTCACTAGGCCTGCACTGAAGCCGGGCATTCTGGACATCACCAAGAAGAAAGAAGCAAAAAAAAAGGAGGAAGCAATAGGAAAGAAATGGACAGAGTGGACGGATCCTACTCCTCAGGCTAAAACTGACGTGAGAAGGAATGTATTCTGATGTTTAAGGGTCTCTGGTACTCATGGAGTCATAGAGCTGTACAGCACAGAAAGAGACCCTTTGGTCCAATTGTCCACGCTGGCCAAACACCCTAAACTGATCTGGTCCAATTTGTCAGCATTTGGCCCATGTCCCTCTGAACCCTTTCTATTTGTATCCCCATCCAAATTCCTTTTCAATGTTATTGTACCTACTTCCACCACTTCCTTTGACAGCTTGGTCGATACATGCACCACCTTCTCTGTGAAAACATTGCCCCTGAGGTCCCTTTCAAAACCTTCTCCTCTCCCCGTCAACCTATGCACTCTCGTATTCAACTGCCCTACCCTGGGCAAAAAGACATTGGCTATTGACCCTACCAATGCTGAACATTTTTTTAAACCTCTCCACTCAGTCTTTGACAATCCATGGAAAATAGCCCCAGCCTCTCCCTGTGGCTCAAACCCCCAAACCTGGCAACATCCTTGTGAAACCGTTCTGAATCCTCTCAACTTTCACAACATCTTTCATATAGCAGGGAGACCAGAACTGAATACAGTATTCCAAGAGTGGCTGAACTAAGGCCCCGTACAGCCATAACATGACCTCACAACTCCTAGGCTCAATGCAATGAGCAATAAATGCAAGCATACTGAACACCCTCTTCACTATCCTATCGACCTGCCACTCCACTTTCAAAGAATTCTGCACCTGCACCCCAACGTCTCTTTATTCTGCAACACTCCCCAGGACCTTCCCGTTAAGTCCGGTGCTGATTCGACTTTTCAAAATGCAGCACCTCTCCTTTATTTAAAATAAACTCCATTTCCCACTCCTTGGCCCACTGGCCCATCTGATCAATGTCCTGTTATACTCGAAGGTAACATTTTTTGCTGCCCACTACATCTCCAATTTTGGTGTCATCTACGTATCTACTAGCCATATCTCTTATGTTCACACCCAAATCATTTACATAAATGATAAAAAGCACTGGAGCCAGCACCAAAACCTTGCAGTGCACCGCTGGTCACAGGCCTTCAGTCCAGAAAGGAACCCCCCACCATCAACCTGTCTCCTACTTTTGAGCCAATTTTGTACCTAAATTGCTGGTTGTCCCTGTATTCCACGGAATCTAACCTTTTTTCACAGTCTACCCATGCAGCACATTGTCGAAAGCCTGAGTGAAGTTCATATAAACAACATCCATTACTCTGCCTTCAACAGCCTTCTTCCTGAGGTCTTAAAGAAAATCTTGAACAACTTAGGAGAGACAATTTCTCACACACACAGCCACGCTCACCAGTTGCCTTTACAAATGCATGTAAATCCTATCCCTCAGGATCCCCTCCAATAACTTATCTGCCACTGAAGTCAGGCCCACTGGTCTATAGTTCCATGGCTTTTTCTTACCACATTTCTCAAAAAATGGCATCGCGTTAGTCAACCTCCAGTCCCCTGGCACCTCACACATGGCTTTCAATGATGCCAATGCCTCAGCAAAGGGCCCACTAATTGCTGCCCTCCCTCTGGGATGCACCTGCTCAGTTCCCAGGGACTCATCCACTTTTATGCATTTTAAAACCTCCTGCACCTCCTCTGTAATATGAACTGTTATCAGGACATCACTATTTATTTCCCCAAGTTCCCGAGCTTCCATGTCCTTCTCCACAGTAAATACTGATGTGAAATATTCATTTCGAATCTTACCCGTCACCTGCGGTTTCACACACAATTGGCCATTTGGATATTTACAGCACCTTATTCTCTCCCTCGTTACTCTTTTGCCCTTAATGTAGTTGTAGAATCTCTTTGGGTTGTCCTGAACTTTACTTGCCGAAGCTATTCCATGTCCCTATTTTGCACTCCTGGCTTCCCTCTTAATACACACTTACTGCCCTTCTGCTTCTCCAGGGATTCACTCAATCCCAACTGTCGCAACGTGACGTATACTTCGTGTTTCTTAACCAGACCTTTAATTTCACTTTGTGGACTCCTCTACAATTGGGAAACCAAGCGGAGGCATGGACACAGCTTTGTGGATCACCTACACTCCATTTGGGACAAACAACTGCACCACCCAGTCGCGAACCACTTCAAGTCCCCCTACCACTCCTTGGCCAACATGTCCATCCTGGGCCTCCTCCATTGCCACAATGATGCCACCCGAAGGTTGCAGGAGCAGCACTTCATATTTCATTTGGGAAACCTGCAGCTCAGTGATATTAAAGTGTGCTTCACAAGCTTCAAAACTTCCCCACTCCCAACCGCCTCCCAAAACCGGTCCAGTTTGTCCTTGCCTCACTAACCTGTCCCTCCATTCTCCCACCTATCCATTCCTCGCACCTCAATCCTCACCACCACCTCCTACCTCCCAGCCTCATCCCCGCCTCCTTGCCCTGTCTGTCTTCCCTGGACTGACTGACCCTCACCCTCACTCCCCACCTGCACTCACATTTACTGGTTCCATCCCCACCTCTTTGACCTGCCCATCTCCTCTCCACCTATCTGCTCCCCTATCCTTCCGCCTCCCCATCTTTCTATTTTTTTTCAGAATCTCTTTCACCTGCCTCATTCTGAAGATGGGTCCAGACACAAAACATCAGCTTCCCTGCTCCTCTGATGCTTCTTGGCCTGCCGTGTTCATCCAGCTCAACACCTTGTATTCTCTTCAATTTCTCTCGCCATTCAGCATACCCGGCAAAGAACAGCCTGACCCTTCACATGAACCTGAACAAACTGTCTCTTGATTCGAATTATCCTCTTTTTGAAAGGAATCCTGCATCCTAATCTTTACCTACAAATAGCCTCTCCCAATCAAGTTTTGAAAATAAATACCCCGAAGAGACTGCAGATGCTCCAAATCAGTAACTTGGGAGTCAGGGAGAGAGTGGTCCCTGGGGAAAGCCCTTTTCACAATGCCCTCGACTGTGTCTCCCACATTTCCCACAACTGATCCCTCACACCCTCTCCCCGCAAGAGTAACCAACACAGAATCATGCTCATCCTCACATACCACTCCATTGAATCCAACGCATCAGCCTCCGACGCTTCCACAATCTGAAATCCGATCACACCACCAAAGTCAGTTTCCCTCCTCCCGTTATCTGCTTTCCAGAGCGACCACTCTCTCCACGACTCCCTTATCCACTCCACACTCCCCTCCAGCCCCACCTCACTTGGCACTTTTCCCTGCAACCGCAGCAAGTACTACACCTGCCCCTCCACATCCCCCTCACCCCAATCCCAGGCCCCAAGAAGGTTTTGGTCATCTGCACATCTGCTAATGCAGTACACTGCATCCGCTGTTCCCATTGTGGCCCCTTCTACATCGGGGAAAACAAGCAGAGGCTTGGGGACCACTTTGCAGAACACCTACGCTCGGTTCACATGAATCAACTGCATGTCCAAGTCGCGAACCACTTCAACTTCCCTTCCCCATTCCGCAGATAACCCTGGCCCTCATGCAGTGCCACAACTATGCCAACCGAAGGTTGCACGAACAGCCACTCATATTCTGCTTGGGAACTCTGCAGCCCAATGGTATCAATGAGGATTTCACAAGCTTCAAAATCTCCCCTCCCACCACCGCATCCCAAAGCCAGCCCAACCTGTCCCCGCCTCCCTAACCTGTCCTTTCTCCCACCTATTCTCTCTTCCCACCTCAAGTCCCACTGTCGTCTCCTACCTCCTAAACTCATCCTGCTCCCTTAATCTGTCCATCGTCCCTGGACTGACTTATCTCCTCCCTACCTTCCCACCTACACTCACCTTCATAGGCTTCATCCCTGCCTCTTTGACCATTCTGTCTCCTCTCCATCCATCCTCTCTTCTATCCAACTTCTATCAATCTCCTTCTCTCTCCCTATTTATTTCACATCCCCTTCCCCTCCTCCATTTCTGAGGAATGGTCTAGGCCCAAAACGTCAGCCTTCCCGCTCCTCTGATGCTACTTGGCCGGCTGTGTTCATCCAGCTCTCCACCTTGTTATCTCAGATTTTCCAGCATCTGCAGTTCCTACTATCTCGGAAACAATTTGAACTCCCAGATTTCTGGGTTGCGTGCCATTTTAACTTTCACGCTCACATTTCTGTCCTGTGCTGATTGCAGCCTTTCAACAAAGGGCAGCCCAAGCTCATGGAACAATACTTAATTTTCCCTTTCGGCATTGCACAGCCTCAAGGACTCAATATTGAAGATAATTACATGAGAAACTTGCTGTATGATGACTGTTCTCCATTCTTCTTACAGCCGCTCTCTCCCCATGCGCCACAACAGCCTTGTCTCAATTGTTTTGCTATCACTGGAGATCACCTATTCGCTCCCTTTCACACATTGATTTCTACCCAATTTTCAGCTCTTTTTGTCTTTCGCCACGACGGAAAGCATATTTACCTTTTGCACTGGGCCTGCACACCATCTAATTTTCCCGTTTGTCTCGTTTGCCTCTGTTCATTGTATAAAAGAAGACTTTTTACAACCTCTTTCAGTTCAGAAGAAGAGTCATATTGAACCTGAATCGTTCACTCTTTTTTCATTCTCCACAGATGCTGCCAGATTTGCAGAGTATTTCAAATTCTCTGTGTTTGTTTCAGATTTCCACGCCCATGAAAATAGAACAAAGAACTACAGATGCTGGAGATCTGACAAAAAAATAAAACTGGAGAAACTCAGGAAAACTGCCTGCATCTGGAAGGAGAAAGCAGAGTTAATCTTTTCAAGCCCAGTGACTCAAAACTCCGGCTGTGATGAGTCACCAGTCCGAAAAGCTAATTCTGTCTTCTTCCCATAGATGCTGCCCGATCTGCTAAGTTTCTCCAGTAATTTCTGATTTTGTTTCTGGCTCCAAGGTTTGGCTCTGTTTGAACACTTAAGTTGAAGGATATCGTTTATAAGATATTCTACCTTCCCATTACTCCATCAGTTTGTCCTGGATTAAACTTTTGGTAAATCCTATGCAACTACCACGTGATCTGCAGAGATTTCCAACATATAATTGAAAAGATAACCTCGCCCTTGAACTGTAAGACATGACATGCATTCTGGCTAAGAAGAAATTTGAAAGTCTCTCCTTCCAAATCTTAACAAGGTTGAAGGAGAATTGAAACGTACTTGGTTCAAAAGTGCCGACGCCAATGACTGTGTGGGTAAACATCTCCATATGACGAAATACCTCCACAGAGGCCAGTATCCCATCACCAGTCACCCCTTATTTACACATGGAAAGCCTTTGACACTGAGCCAGCTCTCAGTGTGAACAGGACATATGACACTCCTGTTCTGATCTGTCAGCCATGGCGTCCTGATTGAAACAAGTTAAGAGTCCCAATCAGGGAACTTGTACTCTGAGTTTCACCTGGCTCACCTAGTTCCAGTCTCTAGATCCTTCTCCCTCTGTGTACAAGGGCATAGGCTGATTTTTTTGTAGCTCTTCCTGGGGCATTTTCGCACTGGGTCAGGTTCCTCTAACTTTGCCTCTGATATGGGAGGTGTGCAACACACAGTAGATTGCCTGTTGCGCCTGGAGTGTCTCAGAAGAAATTAATTCTCTGCTTCAGACAGCAAAATCGGAGATATTCACTGTATTCTTCTAAGATCCTGAGGTATCTTCAACACTTGACAGGGAAGGGCAACCCACAAATTCCGGAACAGTGGGAAAAGCAGTCCAGAAACCGGGCACGTTTTGCTACCGCACAGCTTGTGAGTTTGCCACTCTCATGTGGTTCACTTGCATGTTCAGTATAGTCACACAATATAATGTCATAACATTATGTTTCAGTGGAGTGAATATGCATCGACAGTGTCCCTTACCCTTGTGGGGCCATTCCCATGGTTCCGACATCAAACTTTGTCGCCTGAAGTAAACCGTCTCTCTCGCTCAGCAGAGTCTTGTGTATATAATGCATCGTTAACATCATCATTTTGGAAACCTCTGGATGACCCTGGTAGAGCTCAGCCAGTAACTGGCGGTGACCTTACTCAGGACAATCATACTTGCTCCCTATAATAATGTGAAACCCTCTGTTGTGATCTGGTCTCTCTGTGTCCAAAAAGGTTCCTGTTCTGGTTGTGATAGCCCTTTGTTTTCCCCCATCACCATCAGCTGTTTCAATTTTTCCAGGACCAGATCTTTCTGCGTCCAAAGCCTGATATTGTTACCTGTGACTTGAAGTGTGCCCAGAAAATTTAAAACCATTATGGATTCTTCCAGCTCCTATTGCCGGCGGATCTGCCAGTGGGATGCAGCTCAATGCATTTGCTACTTGGCTTCCCAGATGGTGTTCCAACTTTTAATTACATGCACTTCGTATTAGAGCCCACTGCTGAATTTAGCCTGAAGCTATGGGTGGCACTGCCTGCTACTTTTTAAGTAGATCCAGCAGAGATTTGTGGCCCATTATTATGACAAGTTTACATCCATAAAGGTATTGATGGAACTTCCTGGCTCTAAATATGACCACTGAACTTCTGTTCTCCAGCCGGGTGCATTTACACTTCACATCCACCAAAGTCCCAGATGCATACACTATTCGGTGTTCTTCTCCATTGGGCTGACTATGAGCTAATACTATCCTGATGCTGTATGGGCAGGAATCACTTGTTCATACCAGGTCTTGCTTGGTATCATCATGGACCAATGCCCTCGAGGATGATAACTGTTTCCTTATTTCCCTGAAAGTTTCCATTGATAACATCCCTATCAATCATAATGCACTTTTCAACACATCAGAACTTTTTTTTGTGCAGTTTAAAATGTTGTTTCCTTTTGTGTCAATATTCTTGCAGCTATCCTGATGAATGAAAGGCATAATACTTGAAAATGCATGACCTGTTCTACAGATATACCCAAGTTGTGTATTTCCAAACAACTGGTTGAATATCGCAAGTCTTTGGTAATGGAGTATCCAACATGTTGCTGATATGATTAAAATGGAACCTAATTTTAGAGCTTGGAATGGTTTAAGTCCCTGACAAGCCCATTCTGTTCACGCAGATCCACATTGAATATTGTATCAGTCCAGCTGTTGTATGTTAACATTGGAAAGTTGATCACTTCTATTACAGCTAATGAATAAATTGCTTAAACATTGGACAACGCATTCTATTGCATTCACAGAATTATGATACTTTGTAAAATCAGGAGATGCGCACAGTGCAAATAGAAGTCCCATTTGCTGCTGCCTGGACCAGACTGGGAACCTTAAATTTGTGCTTTTTGAGAAATGAGAGACCTTTACTGGCTCACTGTTGTCTAATGTTTTGGTTTTCAACTTGTGTCTACCTTCAAATTCTTCATGGCCTTGAACCATGCTCTGTCTTGTAACCTCCATATACGCACTTTGTTCTTTGGTTCCCTGATTGCTGTATGTCTTCCTTCCCTCCACGTTTATGACAGATTCCCTATGAATTGGCTGTACTTTTTTGATAAATTTCCTCAGGTGCCCTCTGGCACACATTCTGTCTCTTTGTAAGCCTGTTTCAAAGCTCTGTTTCACACTCTGTGGTGATCATTCCGAACTTGTCTCGTACATGACAGCAATTTTCTCCTATTTGTCATTCGGTACATCCTTCTCCTGTTAATGGGCCTCATAAATTGAATATTTAATGTTCACTTTGGCAGATTTAACTGATGTTAAGTGTAATGTATCTGCCAAACCTTGAGTAAAACTTCAGCTGGAAACACCTTCAAACCGTGTGCACCTCTGACACCAAACGTTGCTAGTCCTCAGGAACTTTTCAAATGCACGGAACCATTCCATTCAGGTGCCCAATATCGAGTCTGTTCCAACCAACACTGCCATTTAGTCAGCAATGGGTAGGCCGCCCCTTGTGCCGAAGACCACATCCTGATTTTGAGAGGCATGCCTGAAGACTCAGGATGTCAATCCTAAACAAGTACTGTATGGCTCACAGCAGGCTGTCCCATCTGCATCCTGGAATAGTCTTCTGTCCACAGTGGCAATCATTACTGGAACTGGAAACAAAAGCAAGTGTTGCCAGGGCCAGGTTGGCACGTCCGACCGAGGCCACTAATGAGTCACTAAGTTCCCCAATTGGCACATGGACAGTGGGCTGATCCAGTTACCTCACAGGCTATTTTGTGAATACTGTTGTTTCAGTACTATCAAGCAAATATTGAAGACTGGCCTTCTGCTCAAATCATTTAAATAGGTGCTGCACACTTGAGATTTTTTGCAAAAAATTTTATAGTTCTTCCAGATGATGTTCATATCCATTGTGTCCACATAGGATTACACAGAATTTACGTTTGACACAAGCTGTTTTACATCTTTGGATTGAGTATTTGGAGAGGTGCAGTAATCCACATGGTAACTATAACAGCTTAGCGTAGAATGACAGATTGAAGAAAATCATTACAAACACAGAGGACTAATTAATAGGCTCTGTTAATTGTCAGGTCAAAACAGGTAGTTAATGATCTCATGAATCATATGGTGAGAGTATTCTTCGCACAGTTCTTATTTTCCATTTCTTTTTTTGTTGCAGTTTATTTGCCCAAGTCTTTCTGTGCGACTGATATCAAAGTGAAAATGCACCCATCCTCCATTGAAAACCAACTGATATTCTAAAAAAAAAGGCCGCATTTCTGTAAAATGCAACCTGATTATTGAATGCCTCCCTCTCGCATTTTGCATCTTCTCAGGTACATGTTGTATATCATGTGATAAAAAAAGCATTGCTTTCTCTGTGCTTATTTTATTTATAAATTCAATAATCTATTCACCATGCAAGCAATTATTTCATAGCTCAATACTTGAATAGTTTGATGTTAAATCCAGAAGCCCGTGGTCGGCCTCCAGTTATTTGGTTTAACAAGAGGCAACAAACAACGAGCACAATTGTCTTTTTTGAAACAATTTAAATAATAATGTGAAACACCATGAAAAATTCACAATCTGGGTAAGTTACTCACTCGCATCATTTTGCTCAAACATTGAAAGCAGCAACATTAGACCACCTAAACCATTTCTGATCTGTGACTCCGTTTGGTTGAATTCAATCGACATCCTGTGCGATACTTACAGGCACAAAACAGATCATCTTTAAGCTTTGAAAGATTCGCTTTCCAAAATGCCGCTGTGTTTTTGGGAGAGGGTTCTGCTTCCTGTGTATGAAAAATGTTCTTCCTGACGCCACTCATGCCTTTCTTTGCAGTTCAGATTGTGTTCCACTGTTCTGGATGTTGCCACCCCAGCACATAGATGGAATACAGATATCAGATCCTTGTCTCTGATCATTTATATCTGAGCAATAAGTACAGCAACATCTGAATTATCCAGCATTCTACCAACTGGATTTCTCCAGTACCCAGAAGTTTTGACTTTTTCTTTCAAAAGCCTCCAGTTTATCCAAACGCAAATAGTAGCTCGAATCCAGACCCGAATCAAAACACTGGCATCAATCCTGCTCAGGCCCTATTATTTATTAGCTTTCCCATCATGGGAAACTTTCATAACTCCCATCTGTTCCCAGTCTGTACCCGATAACACAAATTTCCTGTCCTGTTTGCACTGCAAAATTGCATGTCATTTTGAAAGTGTCGCATGTATTCACTCGTCTCAAACTTAATTCTACAGGAGCGAACGTTTGTCCATTTGTGGCAGCATCAAATATGACAATGTTTGATTATAATGCTACTTTGCAGCGTGAAATCAAAATCAACAATTCCTCTGTCCCTGATTTGTTCATGCCCTTTGAAGGAGAAATTCAATTTTGTTTGAAAGTTTCCAGAGCTGGATTTGAAGGATTGGGACTGGTACATTCAGGAATTAAAAATTGTGCTCCTGGACCCTGATATCTCCAGGTTGGTTTTGCATTTTCAAGGGACCAATGTAGGGGTATCTTGCCACTTCATTGTGAAACTCAGTGATGACATGTTCTGGGCACCAAGGCTGACGTCGTGCCCTATCAGACCATTGACATTTAAATGATGCAGGTCTGGTGCAGGGATGAGAAGTGAAGTGCACCCGGCTGCTGGACATTGAACAAACACAGCCCTGAACATCTCAGCCAGTTACATAGCCTCGCAAAACCTTTCAGATTCCTCCAAAAAATTCTGTGATCATTTCTTTGTCAATGGGGGATGTCCACACTGCAGTGATGCAATGAATACAGGCAAATCTCTGTTTCTGATACAATAATACATCTTCATCAGATGCCATTCTTCATTGCCATTGTCTGTTGTTTGCAAGATCGGAGTTGCTTGTTTTGGTCACAGGTTCCTTCGTGCATGTGGTCCGATATCCTAAAAAGTAATTGTGTCAACTGCGTGAAGAAAGTCTTTTGGTTCATATCTTCATTTTTGTTTTGGATATTAGTCCAATGCATTCTGCTGTCATTGTTCTGCTGAGCTCTGTAGATTTCATGGGGAAACTGGGATGGTTACATTGTGTAAAGATATCAAGGTGTTGAGCTGGATGCCAAGTAGCAACAGAAGAGTAGGAAAGCTGATTCTTCTTCAGAAACTCTGCAGAACTCGCAGCATTTGGAGCGAGCAACGGAGTTTATGTTTTGAGTTCAGTGATCCTTCATCAGAACTTTGTCTGTTCAGTTCCGCCCCAGTAAAGTAAGTTCGGCTCAGGGTGAATCAGCAGCTCCATACCCTGTTTGCTTTATCAATGTGGTCAATGTGAAATGGGTTGACGATTGATTATCCTGATTTCACATTAATGGTGAAGACCACTTTAATCCCTTACAATATGCATGGTATGTCCTTCTCCTTCCCCCTCACCTCAATGTTGAGACCAACCCTGAGGTGAGGTTCCTCAAGCTAACCGGTTCCAAACATGATGGGCAAAACTGTTAAGTTCTCATTTGAAGAGGAATGAAATGGCCGCACTTTATTCTCAAAATCCCTCAGGTGGGTAAGCAAGTTGAATTTAAGAAGGATCAGCACCTTTGTGGATACTTCCTGGATCAAAATATATTTTTCTTGAAAGGAGCTAATTTAACCAAGCTTTCTATCTTTCATAAAATGAGTTGGTGTATTAATTGCTGCAGTTGAGAAGAAATAGCAATGCAACACATATGCACAGATGGGAGAAGCATGTTGTGAATCCAAAAAGATACAAGTTTTAAAAAGCTGATCTGGAGATAAATCTCTGAATTTTGACTGCATCATTATTTTTAGATTCGTGGTGTGGTGTGCTGATTGATGTACCTCTGTCCTGATTTCTTTTTTAACGTGGTTTGTCCAATTCAGATTGAGACAGAGCCCTCTTTTATCTGGGTGGCACTTAATGGGATGTCTCCCAGGGGAACCTTTGAACGCCTGATGATTTTATACATCTTTTTTACAATTGACTGTGGTATATTCAATTAAAGCAACTGCAGTGTTCTTTTCAATGAATGAAGAAAAGCAATCTTCAAGAATTTCCTTACAATACCTCAGAAAAAGAAATGCCAGTAATTTCATTCATGCAAATGTAAAGAGAGAACTGTGAGATGTTGCTGCCATTTGTTTAAAAACAGAACTGGTGGATCGTTCAGCACAGCTCCTCCTCCTGCACTGTCTCCATTTGGCCTATTTTCCTTTGTTTCCAAAAATATTTGACCACTGTCCTAAATAGTCAATAATTGAGACAAAACTGAAATCACTGGAGAAACCCTACAGGTGTGGCAACGTCTGTGGAAATAAATCAGAGTTAATCTTCCAAATTTGGTGGCCCTTCTTTAGAATTGGTTCCTCCGTGCCTTCCATTTCCAGGCTTATTGTTTTTTTTGGTGGGGGGGGGGTCAGTGATGGTCGATGATCCTTGTATCGTCTGCATCCTCAATCTGTTATCTCCTTCTTTTCCAACATTAATGGCCAGACTCACTTCTTACAGGATGAATAGAAACTCTTTTAGACCTGTTCCTTTTTAAATATTTACAGAAATTTGCGTCTGTTTTGTATTTACATTGACTTCCATAGTTAATATTTCGCTCATCATTATCTTTTAGTCCATCTTTGGGATTCCAATAGATCTGTACAATGTTCTGAGATGCAACCCAACATTATATGATTCAATGCCTTTCCTTTAAGCTTAATTTCATCTTTTATCTTTTTAGTTTTCCAGCGATGATGAGTCCTCCTCTTATTGAAATGGATCTATTCTGTGTAATCTGAAATATGCCCTTTAGTATCTGATACTGCATCTCTATTCACCTATTCCTTAATGTAATTTGGCAGTTCACTTAACGAGCTTTTTTTTTATCCCTTCATAACTGCTCTTATTTACGTTCATAATACGAGACTTGCACCCACTACTCCATCCTTCAAACTAAATGTCAAATTCTCTCACACTATGATTGCTGCTACATAGAGACACCTTTGCTGTGATTATTAATTCATCCCATGTCATTGCAGATCTCGTAGATTAGAGCAGCCTGCTCTCTGGTTAGCTCCAGAATGTGCTGTTTGAAAAACTCATTTCAAACAACCTGCCATAAACTCCACCCAGGCCACATCAACGCATCTCCCATGATTACCAGTTTAGCTTTTTGACAAGCTCTGTTATTTCTGAAAGAAAAGAAAAAATGAAGGATGTTGAAAATCTTAAAAAAAATGTAAGTAACTATTGAATGTCAGCAGGTCTGGCAGCATCAGTGGAGAGACTGGACCCAAAATGTTGACTCAGCTTTCTTTCTACTGATGCTGACAGTCTTGCTGAGTTTGTCCAACAATTTCCATTTTTGTTTCTAATTATTTCTTCCTTTTTATTTCAAACAATAGTGTTGAGGCCAGTATGTCACTCCCACAAGTGATTTCCTTTCTGTATAATTACCTCGCTCTACCAAACTGTTTCTTCATCTTCTTTACTGAACTTAGATCATCACTGTCTACTGTGCAACTCCCATCACTACCAGAACCACTGTTCCTCCTTTTCCCAGCTTCCTGTGTTTCCTCAAATTCCCATTCCCTTCAGTATTCACATACAGTTGTCTCTGGAGTCTTAGCAGACACAGCTTGCTGAAGAACAATTTGAGAAGATTTTGCAATTACTTTTTCAGAAGAACAAATATGTTTGTCTCTGAACTCAACAAGATCGCTATGTTCAAAAATAGGAGAGATGAGCTGGACAGGGCTTCTACACAGCTTCTCATCCCCCAACTCTTTCCTTTTAGGAAATCATATTGAAAAATAAACTCCAAAGTCCATAGCCACCTTTCAATGGCCTCTTTAAAGAAAATATTCTATATAGCTCCCAAAACTTACAATAAATCAATTCTTCCACAGTTCTTCAAAATCTAATTCCTGCAAAGAATATGAAAAATCAATGTTTCTTTTCAGTGCCACATATCAGGAAGCACAGATTTGCCGTAACAATACATCTTGTGTTCATAATCCCAATACCAGGCTTCATTGAGTTTCATTGGAACCCCCAGGCACTGGATTAATGTGTTTAGTAATGATTGAAGGTTACTAATTTGGTTTTACGATGCTTATGGGCATTTAATTACTCTGCTGTGTTTCAGTGCATAGTATATTGCAAACCCATCAGAGGGCCAGCATCTCCAGAACTGCAGCAGTGCTTCTGAGGCAGGTGGTCACTGCTGAGGGATTAAGAAATACATGTGAGACGGGCAGACAAGGCCCCAAGAACAGAGCCAGATATGGTGGGAGAGAGGGTGTGGTGCCCTTGAGTTGCAGTGTTGGGCTGTCGAGCAAGTAATTTCCTTTTCACTACACTGCTCACTGCACCCTGCAGCCTGAGAACAGCTGGAGGCCACCCGACATGGCATTAGAGTGGACTTGTGATTTTTCCAATGCTTGCCAAATGGCAAGGAGATGGGAAAATTACCCTTCAATCGTTCATTCTTTATTCAAATAGCAGGCTGCAACCGTTTCCTATGATGGGAGACATCACCCTTGGCAGGACTATGGTGGGGATCTGCTACAATGTGGCACCTGACATTTACCTGGCATTTTCCCTTCTTCACCCTCAATCTTAATCCCTTAATGTTGTACCAAATTGAAGGTTACCATTGCACTACGGTGGCATTGATGGAACATTGTTGCACAGTTGCGTCCCTCAGCCATTGAAAGAGTAGGAGGTGACAATGCAAGAACAAGAGGGCCATGGAAAACCCCAACTGGACAACACATCATCTATGAAGAGGAAACCATTTCTGATCAGGTTAAGTCCATCACCCTGAAACGTTAACTCAACTTCCCTTCAGATTGTTGAGGTTTTCTACTCCTTTTTGTTTTTCTTTCATTCTTTCAGCATCCACAATATTTGTGACAAAATGCTTCAGTGATGTCCCTGTGTCTTCAAAGAGGGCAGTCAAGGAATGTGGCATTAAAAAATGAGGAAATATAATATGGAACAAAAGTGCCCACTGAAGCGGTGAGTTGCTCAGAGTGTGAAATTTAGTTTGTAGTCAAGGCTAACAAAGCCAAAAATTCACAAACTTTCTGATTATCTGAAGTCACTGACAACGACTCAGATAAGTCAATGATTCTATTTCTGACCTACTGTTGTCATTTTTATTCGTACAAGCAGCAATTATTTCACAACAATCATAAATCTGTCAACTGTTTTATGTCATTTTCTAACATCCTGCTTGTTGAGCAAAGTTGCTTTGCGATTCATCTGTGTCTCGATTGAGAAGAACTGAAACAGTGATTGATGACTGAACCACCAATCAGTTGTGAATTATAATCATGTAGTACTTGTACATGAGGATAAAACAGATTAGTTTAAAAGTGCTTCTCTGTTTTTAAACAGAGAAACAGCAATACGTTCAGAAGGATTAATTGTGTGTGTGTGTGCATGTGTGCGTGTGTGTGTGTGTGTGTGTGTGCGTGCGTGTGCGTGTGTGTGTGCATGTGTGTGTGTGTGTGTGTCTGTGTGTCTGTGTGCATGTGTGTGTGTTTATGTGCGTGTGGGTGTGTGGGTGGGAAGAATGTTACAGGAAGGTTGGACTTTGTACTCACTCGGCCAGCTGAGGGTCTTTTAAATCGCTTGGAAGATATACTCTGATTTACAAGTGTGAACAAGGTTAAATCTGACCATCGGCGAACAGAAGTCAGTTGGAAAGTTGTTCAGTTTTGTAGTTTCTGTATGAATCATTTCTCATCTAAGAAAGCAATATTCCCCTTGTCCCCCTGATTTGCCTGTTTATACAATGAAGGATGTGGCATTGCGGGCTTCCAGATCATAGAATGAAATAGCAAACAATGCATCAACAATGTTCGTGATGAATGGCAGAGCAGGCTCAAGCGGCTGAATGACCCATTCCTGTTCCAAGTTTGTTTGATCTGCGACTGTCTCAAAACATCGCACTGGATTAGGAATAGAATAGTTTATGTTGGAATTAGATTAACCAGACATGATTTACTCTTAATAACGCCTGATGGTTCTCTTCGATCAGCTCATTTGTCTGAAAGCTCAGCCAATCTCTCCCCCGTGGTGGATACAAATAGTTTTGCCTCCAAGGCAATGGAATAAGTATGCAAAAGTGGCATTAGACTGGAGGGATTTTATTTACAGCTGGCACAAACACAATGGACCAAGTGGTTTCCTTTTCTTCCTTAAATTTCTCAGAATCAATGATTCGAAATGGTATTTAATTGATGGACTTGCTATTAACTGCTTCTCTTTCCCTCTGTTAAAAAACAGAGTAACATGAATAAATTTGCAATCATGCAGCACAATTACTGAAGCAAGAGTTTTGAAAGGTGCCACAAATATCACATTTTTCTATGAGTGATTGAAATAATTACAGTTTTTGATTTACCTAAGTCCCCGTATCATCAAGTTTTTTGCAGATTTCTCGAGCATGAGGCCTGGCAGGTTTTCTTGACATAACTTAAACTTTCTTCACTAACTGATTACCCCATCCCTCAGGGCCAACTCTGTGTCCATCATACCATACACCTGTGCCAGAACAACTTGCCACTGGATATCCTGGAAGTGATTGGCATCTCTGGACACTGCATCATCTTTTAAAGCCCATTGTGCATCCGGGCATCTGCTGTCAATCTGAAGCTGCCTTGTTCAGCTCCTGACATTTGCCCTGGACATAGCAGACCGGGGAAAATGAGTGCCCACTTTTTGGGCAAGCAGCTGGAGGTCTCATTGGATGAGATGGCGCAGAGGCAGGACTTCTTCCCCAGGCAAAGTCATGCCAGCCCAGTAGAAGTTTGCATCCTGAGTTAAAATTCAATCAAACTTGTGGGGAATGCTCAGCAAAGGAGGAAGAAGGTCAATGCACCTGCATCCACCAGAGTAAGTGCTATCATGTGCTTTCTGACATTTCACAGAGCTGAATTTCAGAGATGAGGTGAGAGTGACAGCCCTGGACATCAAGGTCGCATTCAACAGTGCGGCATCAATGGGCCGCAGCAAAGCTGGAGTCAATAGGTATCATGGGCAAACTCTCTGCTGGTTGGAGTCACACTTGCCACGTAAGAAGATGGTTGTGATTGTTGGAAGTAAATCATCGAAGCTCCAGGTCATTTCCAAAGGAGATCCTCAATGCAGTGTCCTGGGATGAAAAATCTTCAGCCACTTCATCAATGACTTTCCCTCCATCATAAGTTCAGAAATGGAGATGTTTGGCAATGATTGCACAATGTTCAGCACCATTTGTGACATCTCTGGTGCTGAAGTAGTCCAAGTTGAAATGATCGAGACACTACCCAGGCCTGGGCTGACACGTAGCAAGTAACATTTGCGCCACACAAATGCCGGCTGATGACTATCTAGAATAAAAGACAATCTAAATGCCACTATTGATAATTGCCAATTTAGTGGTGTTACCATCACTGATTTCTCAACTGTAAACATCCTGCGGCTTCCCATTGACCAGAAACTCAACTGGATGCATCACATAAACACAGTGGCTACAAGAGATAGTGGGAACTACAGATGCTGGAGAATCTGAGATGCCATGACGCAGAGCTGGATGAATGCGGCAGACTAATCTGCATCAGAGTAGCAGGTAAGCTGACATTTCAGCCCAAGGATCTGGACTCGAAACATTAGCTTTCCTGCTCCTCTGATGCTGCTTGGCCTGCTGTGTTCATCCAGCTCTCCACCTAGTTATCACATTGGCAACAGGAGCAGGTTAGATGCAAGGAATATTGCCACTAGTAACTCACCTCCTGATTCCTCCAAACATGTCCATCATTGAAAAGGCACAAGTCAGGGGTGTAACGGAATATACTACATAGCTTGAAATGTTGCAACTCCAAAAAGACTCAAGAAGCTGGACACCATGCAGGACGAAGTCAACGGCTTGAATAGCACCACATCCACAAGAATCCATTCCCTGCAACATCAATGTTCAGTATCAGCAGTCTGTGCCAGTTACAATGTGTGGTGCAGAAATTCACCAAGGATTCATATACAGCACTTTCCAAACTCATGGCCACCTGCTTCTAGAAGGCCAAGGGCAGAGTTAGATGGGAACACCAAGATCTACAACTTCCCTTTCAAGCCACTCATCATCGTGCCTTGGAAATATATAGCCATTCGTTCACTGACGTTGAGGCAAACTCCTGAAAGTCCCTCCCTTTGGACATTGTGTGTCAACCGACTGCACATGAAACTGGTGTGGTTTAAGTGTTAGCCCAGCACAAACTTCTCAAGGACAACTAGGGAGCGCTGATAAATACTGGCCTGTTAGCAACATGCCGCCAGTGAATCAAAAAGAACTGTCTATCTCTGCTATTGAACCCAGCTCCCACCAAGGCTCATGCTTCACCAAAGCCTCTATTGCCTGTCATATCATCTCTCATTTGCTGTCACCCCTCCCTACCCAATCCCCAAACACAAGCCCTGCAATGCCCTCTGTGCTGCCTATTCATTTGCTTGGGATGCCTTTCCACCTTCACCAACAGGAAAAGGCTTGCCACACATTTGCAACTCTCTTCATATTTATCTGTCAGAACAATGGAAACCCTCCCATGATACGGGAGAAAGACTCAAGATGACCTGCCTGGCGTTCAGGTCCTTACTTTTCATGACTGACAGTGAGTGCCCAAGTGCTAACTCGCTGTTTCCAAGCTCTAGGATTGGGAACAAAGGCTGTCCTTCACTTACTGAGCTAGTTCTCATGACTGAAAGCCACGTCCCATCAGTGACCTCGAGAGTTTTGGTCACAAGGAGATGCTGGATCGGCTGGTGCTTTTTTCACTGGAGCATAAGAAGTTGAGAGGTGACCTTCTCGAGGTTTATAAAATCATGAGAGATATGGATAAAGTGAATGGCAGGTATCGTGTCTTTTCTGCAGGCTGGAGGATTTAAAGATGATGGGGCATTTTTTAAAGGTGTAATGAGAGAGATTTAAAAGGGCGCGAGGGGCAATTTTCACAAAAAAAAAGAATGGTTTGTGTGTGGGAATGAACTTCCAGAGGAAGTGGTGGATGGGGTACAGTTACAATATAAAAAGGCATTAAAATGATCACCAACAGTCCGACCTTGTCCTCCCAAGTCAACATAATGGTCAAGAAAGCACAACAAACTCTCTACTTGTCAGAATGCCTTGGAAATTTGGCATGACCACCAGTTTTTACAGATGTATGAAATAAAGCATTCTATCCGGGTTGCATCACAGCATAGTTTGGCAACTGCAGTTCCCAAGAGTGCAAGAAACTAAAGAGAGTCATGAACGTACCTCAGTCCGTCACAAAATCACCCTTCCATCCATTGACTCCATCCTTATATCCTGTTGCCTTGGGACGGCTACCAACATAATCAAACTCACTTTCCACCCTGCTTATACACTCTTCCAGCATCCTCCTACATCAGGCAGAAGACCACTAAGTCTCTTTGCACGCATGAATGGATTCAAGAACAGCTTCGCTGCGGGATTAGACTTCTTAATGGTCCGCTCAAGTTTTAATTTTATTATGGGTCACATTCTCTGCGCACTTTCTATCCAGCCATAACATTGTTTTCTTATTTCTGTCTTTTACCCTCATGCACTTTGTATGGTATGTTATTTCTGAACTGCATGCAAAACACAATTTTTCACTGTAACAAAGTGCATATACAATAATAAAGCAAATCAAGTCAACGACATTTAGATCGGTACAAAAGTGAGTAATGTCTGAAGGTTTATGGGCCAAATTTACACAGGTGGGACTATGTTAGTTTGGGATTGTGGTGAGCATGGACTGGATAGACCAAAGGATATTTCCATTCTGTTTGACTCTATGACTCTATCACCCATGAGTTGATTGGGGGCTGTGGACATCCTTGACCAGCTTCTTATCTTTGTGCCCATTCTAAACAGCAAGACAAGACAGAGTTAGTATAAGACTGGAATGTCTAGCTCAGTTGGCAAAATACAAAGGGGAAGCTGAGGCAGAGATGCTGTGAGTATCTAGGTAACTTAAGAGTGAGTGAGTGGTATGACAGTGAGTGACGATCTCAGTGATTCAGCCTGGTCCAGTCCATGAGGTGGACGGCTGACCCCATGCACACAGTTTCATCACTGCAGTATTACAGTGATAGTTACTTGTGAAACCCAAGGCATGCCAATGAAGTGCAAAGACGTCCTGTAATTGAATCAAAGAAAAGTCATGAAGGCCTTTAGAGGCTGGCACATATTTGATACCGATATCTCTGGATGAGGGGCCCATGTGGCTGATGCCCATGGAGATTGCCTTGAGATGTTTGTGCCCAGTGGATACCATTTCAAGCAAGTGGTGAGCTGAAGTCGCCAGGTATCTGCTGTGATTTTCAAATCACATTTTCTCAAAATTTGCCTTGACTGGCACGTTTGGTAAATGGGAAGCTGAACATTGATGAGGTGAGTTGTGGGAGAAGAGGTTATTTCACAAATGAAAAAGCATTTAAATGGCAGCTCGCTGCTTGTTAGTCAGAAAGTGACCCTACCACTTGTCAAAAGCATAGCCCACATCACTCAGATTGTGATGAGATCTGCGTTGTATTGACACAGATCTTTCTGTGAAAGTAACTCTGAAGGCGACATAAAATAAATTATTTTCAAGTGGAATGACTGTTACATCGCTAGATTCAAGAGCGATGTTACAGCAGCTTCATTTCACAAACGTCAATGTGATGATGACCATCTGTTATTGCATGCTCACCCAGACACTGGAAAAGCCTCATGCTGTTCTCCAAATGGTGTTATTTTAACATCTAGCTGAGAGGTTTAACAGAACATTTAAATGAAGGTGCCTGTATCAAAGCAGTGTTCCTTCAGTTCTTTCAGACACTTCTGGTGAAGAGTCACTGGATAGTGGGCTCCAGCATTTGAACCAAGTCAACTTGGCAAGTGTGGTATTATGAAACTGTACCTGTTTGTGACTTTTTAGTACAAAACATTTTGCTTTCTCTCTGACAAGATACTGCGTGCACAGCTTTTTGTCAGCTTTCACGCAGCTCGTGAGATTTGTACAGTCAGAGTCCTGTGGTCAACGTGTGGAGGTGAACAGTGTGAGTGTTTCCATCTCCACAAGAAATGGGCCAATGAGATGGAACATGTGTGGCACAAAAAAAATACCTTTAAAAGGTTGAAACACTCAGCAGGGGAGGTAGCACCCACCAGCCTTGCTGACATGTAACTCCAGACCCACAGCAATTTGGTTAACTCTTCTGGTAACCCTCTGGATATTTCGAAATGAGTAATAAATGCAAGCATCGCCAGTAATGCACTCATCTCTTGAATGATTTTTTTTAAAAAGTGCTTCAGGAATTCAACCTCTGTGGAATGATAACTGATCTGTTTTGCCCAATCGTTATGCAGACTGAAGTCACCTGACTCTTGAAGTCAGTGACTTTTCATCATAATTAGTGGTCTCCCTTTCTGATGGAATCTTCAATTTCCTGTTTCGTGCCTTCTGCTAAAATTACCACAAGAGTTTTGTGTGGTGTATGAACATCAACCACTGTCAATTTCTGTCCCTTGGTGTTTCTAAACTGTGCTCAGAATCCATTTCCCCAGAACTAAGATCCATTTTCATGACCATATTGCTTTTACTCTGTCACTAGCAATGCTAACCCACCTCCTTCTTCTTGTCTGTCCTTCCAAAAATACGGAATATCACTGGAGCCCAGCTTCAGACATAATGGATGTCATGGTTTCTGCTTTGTCAAAATACCCTGGATTCTGGAAAAGTCAGAGTGGAGTGAAAATTACCAGATGCAGCACTGCTATTTAAGAAAGAAGGAGGAGTGGAATTACAGAACCCAGGTAATTTAGCATGACATCAATCACTTGGAAAAGTGCTCAAGAATGTTCCTTCATTAAATATGTGACAGCTGTGCACTTTTAAAACAATGTTATCTTCTGATGAAATCAACATGATCAATCCAGAAGAAGATGTTCCATAATGTAGGCAGGACACCTGCAAGTAAGTCCAAGGTCTCCCTGAGTCCAGGAATGAAGACGTGTCCAGACCCGATACATCAGCTATCCTGCTCCTCTGCTGCAGCTTGGCCTGCTGTGTGCACCCAGCTCTACACCTTGTCATCTCAGATTCTCCAGTTCGGCAGTTCCTACTTTCTCAGATAAGATAAGGGCTCTGGAACTGAAGGTAATGTATCATTATGAAGAGAGAGTTGGTTAACATGCAGGAAATAACAAGTAAGTATTGTTGTGACTGTGACGAGAGTAGTACATTGATAATCGAGTCCTAATATTTTATCAGTTGCATCACGAATATAATATGAATGTGTTGATCCAATTACCATGATGACCAATTGCTTTTCTATTGTCGTATTATCCAGGATAAAAGAAATATTCACCAGGCTTCCTGAATGAAGTCAAAGGAAACCATTTGTTTAGAACTAACGTATTTTTAAATCTCTGAAGAAGGATCACTGCACCCGAAGAACAAAGTTGGCTTTTTCTCCAAAAATGCTCTCACACCTTTTGAGTATTTCCAGTAATTTTTGTTATTGCTTCAGATTTTCAGCAGCCGTAGTCATTTCAGATTTTAATTTTAAGGCAAGTGGCAAACATTGGCTCACACCAAAGGGTATGATTTGGAATTAAAACTGTATTTGTCCGATACATTCACACCCTATGGAAAGACAATGCTCAGCAAAATTTCTTTTCTGAGCAACAAATGAGTAAATACAATTGTTCAGAAACAGAGGACAACATGAGCCACGCAAACTCATGAGCTATTCTAGTTTAGATGTAATATGTTCACGTATTTTGGTTCCACTCGCTCACTTCAACTGGATTTTGGGATTGAATCAAAAAGTAAGGGAGTATGGGAAATTATGTCTACTAAAGCATGGAGCTAGATTGTAAGGGTGGGGTGCAAAAACCCCTCCATCAGGGATCAGTTGTACCTCTCTTGGGAAGCTCACCCCTGCATGACTCAATATCTATCAAAAAATAAGGCACTCTTCAACAGCATTCGGCAGAAAAACTGGTCTTACTGACGTGTCAGTGAATACAATAGCAGTCCACTATTTGGTCACATCAGTATGACCAGGAAATGTTCCCACTTCTGGCACTGGGGTCAATCCAGAAGAAGATATTCTATGATACAGGCAGGACAGCGGCAGGTAAGTTGAAGGTCACCCTGGGGCCAGGACTCAGCAATGGAAGAGTGAGGGGAGATGCGGTTGGATAAAATCCAGAATGGATGAGGAAATACTCAGATGGGCAGACCTTTTGCTGCGCAAGTGATGGCAGGGGTTGTAATGGACATAAAGTGTGAAAGCTGACCAGCCTGTCCGACCACAAAAACAATTAATGGGCATTTTGATCACATGTAGACAGACCTCCGGGCACTTTCACCTCCACTGGCAAGATTGCAGAAAAGATGTTGAGGGAGGTGGAGAACTGCATCCATGTAACGATGCCTAATTTTGCAAACAGACCCTAACTACATGGGAAACATGTAAACAATGAGGACGTGTCAAACTGCTTGAGCATATTTTGTGCCCACTCACACAAGGTGTTTATTTGACAGTAATGAGTCCAATAATCTCACAATGGCCTATATCAGTATGAATCAGGAACCATGGAAACTGTTTTGTCAACGTTGCGATCCAGAAGGAATAGCTGCCGTGTGTCCTTATTTTATGCTGAGACAATCTGAAGTGAACATTGTAAACTTTTAGTTCTGCACTTTCAATTGTGCATCACATTATTTTTTTTTCTCTCCCTCGTTGGTGTCAAAAGAACCAGCACTAGCTGAAGCAGGGAGAAAGATTCAATACCTTTGTGGTGTCACTATCGCTAAAAAGAATTGTTTTCAGGTAATTTCAGATCAATTGTAGATTTTACAAAGCACTTGGATTTTAGTCCATATTTCAAAAGCAGGAGATTTGGAAATATGAATGTTCATGTGGGGATACCTTTCATGAATTTTTGTCTGAATATTGCAGTTGGCAATGGTTCCAACTGTTGTCACAGTCAAATTTAAATGTAACTTCTTTTTATGTGTCTTCTCTTTAAACTAAAAAGAAGTTGAAAGTAAAGATCCCTTGACACTGTCCCAAGGAAACAATCCAGCGACAGGACTTCCTTCATTCCGTAGAGATGTAGTATGTTCACCGTTGAGCCAAACAGCTGCTTTTTTTGTGTTGAAACAAAGCTTGTCAAGAGGGAGCTGGCCTTTTCCAGAGACGTCGACATCAGGGAAAAATGTTAATCTCGGATGGCTTTAAGATCCCATTATCCCAAGGATTCATTCAAAATAGTGGAGATCTCCCTCATACATCGGCCAATATTATCCTTCAAGCAGTATTGCCAAAATGGATGAGCTATTCATGACCACCTTGTGGGAAATGAAAGCTTGCTGTGTGCACATTATTCAGTGCCTTTCCTACCTTCCAGCAGTAACCACAGCCAATAAAGTACTAAAGAACTGGTAAGCTGCTGAGGAATTCCATTCAAGATGCACGAGGTGTTTTATCGTTATAGGTAAAAGCTTTGTTGAGTTTATTTTGCGTGAAATGAAATGTCTGATGGCTATGGTCCTGGGCTGATCAATGGCTTTGAAAGTTTTAAGTTTTCTAAGGAAGGCCAAGTAGATATTGAAGGGGCAAATGAATAATGGACGGATGTAGTCACTCTGAAGACTGCAATTGACATAAATTGCAGTATTAAATTTGACAGCGGTCTGTCAATTTTCAAGTTTAAGTTTGACACAATTTGGTTTTTCTTTTATCTTTTAGATTTTATCGGTACATCATCTTAGTCAACTTGAGGAAATAATTCAATTTTCATAACACTGTTTCAAAACAGCAACCCTAATCTACTGAATGATAGCAACATTGTTGCATTACAGCAGTGAAAAGTAGCCATTGTTAGTTATCCTCGGTTGCGCCGGGAAGCGAGAAAGGAGGTTGCTGAGCCGCTGGTGAAGATCTTTGCTTCCTCGCTCTCCACTGGACTCGTACCGGAAGATTGGAGGGAGGCAAATGTTGTTCCTCTTTTCAAGAAAGGGAATAGGGAAATCACTGGAAATTACAGAGCAGTCAGTCTTGCGTCTGTGGTCAGCAAGGTTTTGGAAAGAATTCTGAGGCATAGGATTTATGACTATTTGGAAAAGCAAAGCGGGATTAAAGGGAGTCAGCTTGGCTTTGTGAGGGGCAGGTCATGCCTTACAAATCTTAGTGAGTTCTTTGAGGAGGTCAGGAGACAGGTAGACGAGTGTTGAGCAGTGGATGTGGTGTACACGGACTTCAGCAAGGCATTTGATAATGTTCCCCACGGCGGGCTCATTCATAAATTCAGCGGGTATGGGATACAGGGTGATTTGGCTGTCTGGATTCAGAATTGGTTGGCTGACAGGAGGCAGAGAGTGGTTGCAGATCAGTATTCTGCCTGGAGGTCAGTGCTGAGTGGTGTCCCGCAGGGCTCTGTTCTCGGGCCTCTGCTCTTTTCAGTTTTTATAAATGACTTGGATGGGGAGGTTGAGGGGTGGGTTCGTATGTTTGCTGATGACACAAAGGTTGGAGGTGCCATTGATAGAATCAAGGGCTGTTGCAGGCTTCAGCGAGACATTGACAGTATGCAGAGCTGGGCTGAGAAATGGCAGATGAAGTTCAACCTAGATAAATGTGAAGTGATGCATTTTAGAAGGTTGAACTTAACTGCTGTGTATTGGAATTAAGGCAGGTTTCTCGGCAGTGTGGAGGAACAGCGGGATCTTGGTGTTCAAGTGCATAGCTCCCTCAAAGTTGCCACTCAAGTGGATAAGTTTGTTCAGAAAGCATATGGTGTTTTGGCTTTCACTAACAGAGGGATCGCCTTTAAGAGCTGTGAGGTTTTGCGGCAGTTCTACAAAACCCTAGTGAGACCACACTTGGAATATTGTGCCCAGTTCTGGTCGCCCTATTTTAGGGATGATGTGGAGGCTTTGGAGAGGTTTTTGCAAATGAGGTTTACCAGGATGCTACCTCGACTGGAGGGCTTGTCTTATGAGGGGAGGTTGACTGAGCTGGGACTTTTCTCTCTGGAGAGAAGGAGGAAGAGAGGTGACCTGATCGAGGTGTACAAGGTAATGAGAGGCATGGAAAGAGTTGATAGCCAGAGACATTTCCCCAGGGCAGGATTGACTGCCATGAGAGGTCATAGCTTTAAGGTGTTTGGAGGAAGGTACAGAGGAGATGTCAGAGGGAGGTTCTTCACCCAGAGAGTTGGAAGTGGTAGTCGTGGAAGCAGAATCATTAGTGACAGTTAAGCGACTGCTGGACATGCACATGGACAGCAATGAATTGAGAGGAATGTAGGTGAGGTTATTTTATTTTTGGATGAGGATTATTATTCCATGGCACAACATCATGGGCTGAAGGGCCTGTACTGTGCTGTACTTTTCAATGTTCTGTGTTCTATGTTCTATCATCAAGAAGAAAGAAGCCAAAAAAAGCAGGAAGCATTGCGAAAGAAATGAACAGAGTGGACAGATCCTACTGCTAAGCCTAAAACTGAGGTGAGGAGGAATGTGTTCTGAGGTTTAAGGTCTCTGGTACTCATGGAATCATAGAGCTGGACAGCGCAGAAACTGACGCTTTGGTCCAATTGCCCATGCTGACCAAATAACCTAAACTGATCTGGTCCAATTTGTCAGCATTTGGCCCATGTCCCTCTAAACCCTTTCTATTTATCTCCCCTCCCAGATTTCTTTTAAATGTTATTGTTAGCTTTGCAACAGTGGCAGCTGTCTCAGCCGAGAGTCAGACATTGACGATTCATAATGCTACTGATTGCAAAGTCATGGCTGGGAATTACTGTCCAGCACTGAGCACGTTTTGCACTTTCAAAATTCTCATCTTTTGGAGAGGATGTTCAACTGAGCGACTGGTTGCCTACTCTGCTTAAACGTTGTGGCCTTGTGTAAACAGGGATGGTGGATTTCTGCCTGGTTCTTGCTAAAACATACAAGCCCAAAAATATTCACAAAAACAGTGAACAGTATTCAGTCATTTCCATTTGGCAGTTTGTTGGGGTTTGCTGTCTGCAAATGGTCAGCCATGTTTCCAACAATGCAGCAAATGAAGTTTGGAAAGTAAGAAGTTTTTGGACCTGCTTCAAAGTTGCGGAACAATGCTAGGTAAATCAAAGTTTCCCTGTATTCCATTTAGGATGGCCTACTGAGGTATCTGAAGGATTAATACCCTGGCAGGATCAGGTAGCTTGTTTTCCTTTCCTGTGCCATTTTAATCATTCATCCAAATCACAAAGAAATGGCACAAAGGTAGGATAATCACACAGTATGTACTGAATGGTATTGGTTCATTGATGTGCGACAAGGAAAGAGAAAGATGATGTCTTCTGTTCACACCAACGAAAAGACATCAGTGCCAGATCTCATTTTCAGAATCAATTACATTACAATTACATCCACAAAGACCAGACACCGGAGGATGAATTAAAAAGATTATGAACAACAGTGCCAGAACCAGTTCAATTCTCAGCCTATAAACCAAATGGTGCTGGTGGAGTCTTTAGAGGATTCAAAGGTCAATGTAAAGGTTGATTAACCTCAGGAATGTTTTGAAGGGACTTTGAGGACTGATGTGACCACCTACCCTCTTGACAGCTGACCAGCCATTCCAACCAGCAATCAAATTAGTGGACGTATTGGTCGCATGTGGGCTGGCCTCATGGTGCCTTCACCCCTGTGGCCTTGCTTCCAGGAAGGCTGTGAAGGGAACTCAGTGGTGATGGGGAAGTGCATCCATGACATGGTGCCCACCTTTACGAACAAACCCTCATCACAAGACACCCATGCAAACAGAGATGAATTGGAAAACTGCAGTTAATTGCTCAAACAGGTTT
The DNA here is from genome assembly GCF_030684315.1 of Stegostoma tigrinum. Lineage (NCBI taxonomy): Eukaryota > Metazoa > Chordata > Chondrichthyes > Orectolobiformes > Stegostomatidae > Stegostoma > Stegostoma tigrinum. The sequence continues at coordinate 29,829,307 of NC_081361.1, read as the reverse complement.
TGTGTTCTTTCTCAGAAAGTTTTTTTTTGAACAAAACAATGAGTCCAGTGACTTTACAATGGTTTGACTGTGATGTCATAAACCAACAAACAAGGAAACTTGTGACAGCACAAACAACAATCAACAATAGCTGCTGGGCCCTCATTTCATGTTGAGACAACGTGAAGTGAACATTGTAGACTTTTAACTCTGCAGTTTCAAGTACGCATCACTTATTTGTTTTTCTCTCTCGTCAGTGCAATTAGAACAAACACTAGTTGACGCAGAGAGAAAGGAGCAATACCTTCGTGGTATCACTCTTGTTTGTGAGAAGAGTTTTGAGGTAATCTGAAATCAATTTATAACGAGCAGTACTTTGATAGAAATTGGATTTTGGTACAAATTTCAAAGACAGGAAAATTGGAGATATGATGCTCATATGGGGGTAAATCTATTGAATTAATGTTTGTATGTTGCAGTTGGCAATGGCTCCAATACTTGACAAAACCAAAACCAAATTGGCCACATTTTTGTGCCTACTCTTTGACTGCAGTATCAAGTTTCTTCTGGTCTTCGCTGAATGTGATATCAGCAGGGAAAAATTTTCATCTCGGATGACCATAAAACCCCATTATCACAACAATTCAAAACAAAACAATGGAATTCTCCTGTCTACATTATCTCTTATTTATCTCTCGATGAGTATCGCTTCAAAGGAGAAACTAGTTGTTACCGATTGCTAGTCATGAAAATGTGTTGTCTGCACATTGTGCAGCAGCAGCCAAAACATACTTGGAGGTAAAAAGCCCTTTGGGAAATCCTTCCAGGTGTGCAAGCTGGTGGATGAGAGCACAGCTTTGTTGAGTTTCATTTTGGCCTGAAGTATCTGAAGTGTGGTCAGAAGGGTATCCTGTCTGCTGAATTGACAAGTTAAAGTTTTAAATTTTCTAAGGAAGACCAAGTAGATTGTGAAGAAGCGAATGAATATCAGACACACGTAAATTGACAGAAATCAGCAGTTGATATTATTGGTTAAGTGTGTAAGTTTGATGCACTCTTTCTCTTTTTATGTTGAATTTGCTTTCTCTTTCACGGTGTTTTCATTTGTCTTTTAGACTTGACGAAACTTCATCTTTGTCGTTCCTCAGACTCCACTCTACTTTGATTCTGAAAGGTATTAGTTCTTGTTACTTTTTCACAAAATGCAAGCTTCAATCCAGTTTGTCGTCTCCCGACATTCAGCCAGGTATTGGCTCACTTAATCCAGGAAACTCACATGCAACTTTGCCAGCTCCTTTGTTCCATTTGCTCACACGCATTTCTGACAGATCCTACACGATAAAAACACCAGTGCTTGCACGATGCCAGTGAGAAGCATCAATTGGCAGCAGTCTGACTGCAGAGTCAAACAGTTCTCAGTCGTAATACAACAAAGCACAACAAGGACTGATGTGGCAAACCCTACGAGTGACCTTGACAGACAGTGTGAGCAATGAATGACCAAGACGTCCAACTGATGCCTGTACAGTTTGCCAGCTGTTTTGTCCGCACTGCCCAGACTGGGTTCAGTCTCCCAATGGGCTGACTGTGACCCGCTGACCGCACTGCTGAGGTATGGGCTCCGAGAAGCTGACTGCCTTGGCTGTACAACTGACATTGCCCATTATTCTGGATTAACGTCAGAGACTGCTCTTGACTAACTTATCCTGCATGAAGGTGGTCACCCTTGCCTTGACTGTGTTTTCCTCCCTTTAGATTGTGAGACATCATTCCAGCATGTACAGAGTGATTTTTTTCATAATTCAATGTGAAAGCTTTGTTGATTTTCATTTTGTGCCCTGAAATGTCTAACCGGATGCCACACTTTTCTCAATTAGGATTTTAAACTGTTAGGTTTTCTAAGGAAGACCAAAATGGTATCAAAAGAGCAAACAAATCGTGGACAGATATAAATACACTGAAGTCAGCAAATGATCATTTTTGCTCTGATATTAAATTTTGATCTTCGTCATTGTCTTTTCTTGTTGAATTTGGTTTTGACTCTCATGATGGTTTCATTTGTCTTATAGATTTGACTGTTGTTTCCAGTCAGTCAGCTAACTGAATCAGTTAGATTTTCTTCATACTGTACTGAATTTAAAAGGTATGAACTATCCTTGGTTCCTCACACTCGACAAATTCCAATCCACTGATTACTTATTCTTCATATTACTATGGACCATCCTGCACTCACTCACTCACATGTTCTTCCAGGATGTGCAAGATGTTTTATGTGTTGTGGAATAGTTTTGGCAAGTTTCATTTTGAGCGAGCTGGAGTATCAGAAGGCTGATGTCCTCGTCTGCACACTTGGCCTTTTCAAGTTTCAAGTGTTCCAAGGAAGACCAAGATGAGACTGAAATTGTCATCAAACATTTGTGTTTATCACGAAGGGTTCTCCGTCTCAACCTCTCCCCTTGCCTGACCCCCAGGTTAAATAACACCAGTTGCCTCACTCGAATGTGTGCACAGCCCTGTGATGTGGTGCGATAATGGTGACCTTTCTTTGTGAAGCATGGGTGACTTTGGAATAAACAATCTGGGTTTTGTTGTGATCGTCACTGACAGTTTATATCAGGAAATATCTGTTGTGGCACTTTTCAAATTTGAGCTGCGTCAGATGGGTGTGAAATGTGGCAATCTATGTTTTTCACAAAAAAGGTTGTCGATTGGAGCTTCGAAAGTTGGATTCTGTTGGGCTCATTCCAAATTTCAACACTCCCATTTTTGTTATGTCAGTGTATTAGTGGTCAATAGACAAATGGTGGGTAAATGGAATGGAGAGAGAAATGCGTCATGATTTGATTCAATGGAACAAGCTCAAGCAGCCTTATTCCGATGAATTCAAAAAATGTAGCTTAAATTCCGAGGATAGAGATCTGTTCAAAGTTTTCTATTTGGTGTGAATTAAGGATATGATGTGTTTGAAATCTTCTTTTCAATTTAATACTGAGGTAGAATTTACGTGCATGATGAGCACAAAATAACCATAAAACTATGAAGAGGAATTGGCTCTCTTGTTGTCGTGTAGTGTGTCAGAAAAATGTATTAGCATATTCTACTGGCGCAAGGTACCGCAGATTTTCCAAATGCATTATGCTTTAAAAATGATGATATTTTAAATCTGGTCAATACTGGTTCTGAAAGATGAGAAAAATACAAATATCTGTTCAATTAAATACACAAAATAAAGAAATGCATTTAAATAGCAGCTATTTCAGAGGCAGAAACGACTTAGCTCCCGATGATTTGGCTAAGAAATTATTAACAGACTGAGAGTTGAAATGAAACAAACACTGAATTTTGTTCCTGTCCATTTTTCTTCCAATCCACCAGACACTAACACACTGAGGAATGCCAGCTTACTCTTACAGCGCCGTGTTGTGCTCGTGTCTCATTTGAATGAATGAATTGTGTGCAATTTGCCGTGCGAATGGCAGTGTCAAAACAGCAACAAGTTGATTGCTGAACCAGATGAAAAGAGGGAAATTTATTTGCTATAAAATGCACAGTGACACCAAGCCATGCATTTATTGAACACTTACCTAAAGTCTCATTTTCATTGTTTCAGTACTTACACAACCATAACATGTCTGGCCATTGAGTCAGTGGGAGGTGCATCATCTTTTTCAGTTGTTGCAAATGATTTCTTCCCCCAATATTCCACCAAAGAAGTTGTTGCCTGAGTTAACGTCCACCCAGTTCAGAGGCTGCACTGATATTGCCTTTCAGTCAGGTTCTGCTCCTGGGATGGATGGCATAAACTGGTTGCCACATTTCTTAAACTTTACGACGGCACTTCAAATGCATGTCATCGGCTGTAAAACACATTGGTACATCCTCGTGTTGTAAATGGCAGTTAAATAATACTGGAACCTTTCTCCATTTAGAAGGCAACGTTGGAGTGTTTCCACAGCCTCTTGAGCATTATCCAATGAGCTGTAAAAATATATCAGCAACTTTTTAATGCAGCAATATGTCCCAAGTGTTTGAGCAGAAGGTGAGAGTGAGAACTTGTGCAGACTGAAAGGCCTATATATGATTAATTAACTACTATCCATTCAAATGACAAGAAAAATAGAATTTACCTTGGCGTCTCTGCATAAGTGAGCGGAATAATAGTCAGGAAACACGCTTATATTACAGGTCACAGACCTCCTGCTTGACCTATTGATTTCTGCTATTCAGAGTTAGCTGGGCAATTTGATTGATATTAATGGGTGTCCCCTTTGGGCATGTGTTGTACAAAAGCAAAATGAAATTGGATTTCGATATTACAACTGAATATATTCCCTCACCGACCAAGTTACAGACCTAATTTTCAATCTCATTTTTCCATTTCAGACAATGGAAAACGTCAGTTATTCGTGCATTCAACTCAAATCAAATCAGGTATTTTTTAACACTATCATGAAACTTTCTGATTGTTCAGTTTAGTAGAGTTTGATTGTCTTTGTTGATGTAATAAGAGACTCTTACGAAATTAATGTGGTTACTTGAACCGTTTAGTTGAGGAGACACAGGAGCCTTTGTGTTCTGAATTGCTCATGACAGGCCACCAAAATGTCAGGAACACCCACAAAGCAACTTTCAATCTAAATGCTTGTTTAGGGTGCAACTGTCACTGCTGCTTTGGTGTTCGATGCAACTTTGGAAAAATTGATTGTTTTTGTTTCTGCATTTCAAAAGCGAGGCGTTGTATGTTTTCCTGCTCCTGTCACCTCAATCATTTTCAATGGGCTGCACTGTCAATCATGCTGTGTAAATAGGTGGCATTCTCCCAGCCTTTTTGCACAAGGGTACAGATGTGTGCTAATGTAACTAGATGAGTAATTCAGACATGTGAGCCTGTTGTTTGAGGCACACAAATTCAAATCCCAGTACGGCAGCGAAAGGTATTTCAATTCAATTAATTCGTAAATTTGGGAAAAAAAGCTGGTACCAGTAATGGTGACTGCAAAGCTCCTTGATTGCTGTGAAAATCTATCGATTGCACAAATGTCCTTCAAAGAAAGAAATATGCTGTTGTCATCCGGTCTAATGCATAGTTGTCCAGAATGGCTGCAAGGTGGTTAACTCTTAACTGCCCACTGAAATTATCGCACTTGCAGCAGTGAGGAATCAGATCGTAAGTATCAATGAGGGATAAAACTGGACTGAGCACCTGGCATGTATCTGGCCATCAGGCAGCCATAATGGCATATCATCCCCATTCTGTCCTTCCAGTCTGACTTACTATTATCCTGAACTTGCAACAACGTTAGAGGAGCAATAGTCTGATATAGTCGTATTTCCTTAATCACGCCTGATAAAGTACAGACTCCCACATAACTACCCCGCTTCTGTTCTTCCCCACTGGCAGGACAGTTCCACCAGAGGTGGTGGCACATGGGTGTGCAGTCAGTAAGGAATGGTCCAACAGTTCACAGCATTTACTCTGAATTATCCAGCTGAGAAATATTTCGTTGAACCACCAAAATTATTTTCAGTACTACCACTGCAAATCTTCTACTTCAGGATTTACTTTTGGCACTAGGAAGTGTTGAATAAAGAAGTTAATATTATAAACGGAAGCACAGATAAAAAACAGTGTATGAAGATAAATTTATTTTGGACAAGCGCCTTTAAATGCTTTTCTCTATCTCTGTTGTAATCAGCACTGTGTAAAACAACCATCACAGTGAGAAATGCACAGTCATGGAGAGGCTGAGAGTGGGCAAGTAAATTAACATCATCTGTTGGAAGAACACAATCTATTTTGGCTGAAAAAGGAAAGCTTGACTATCACTTATTTGAATTAAGATAGACGAATTGACGTATTGATATATCTACGACAAACCTTTCCTATTCATTTTCCCATCCAAACGCCTTTTAAACATTGTAACTGTGCACACATCTACCAGTTCCTCGGGAAGTTCATTCCGCATGGGAACCACTCTCTGCGTAAAACAATTGCCTCTTATATCTTTTTCAGAATCTCCCTTCTCTCACCTTATTGATGTATCCTCAAGTCTTGAAATTCCCCATCTTAGGGAAAAATCAACGACCATCATCTCTATCTATACCTCTCATTACTTGATAAACTTCTATCAGGTCACCTCCCAACTTCCTCCACTCCAATGAAAAAACTCCAAGCCTATCTAGTCTTTCTCTATAACTCAAGCCTTCCATACGCGGCAACATCCTGGTAAATCTCTTCTGAGCCATCTCCAGCTTGCTAATATCCTTCTTCTAACTGGGCAACCAGTACTAGACACATTATTCCAAAAGAGGCCTCATCTAATCTCTTGTAGAACATGAACATAACATCCCAACAAGGCTGGTAATATATTGTTATTGTTTCAGAGTTTGTACTCTAAAGTGGAAGAACAATATTTCGCTTCATTAAGTGTCTTCAATAATTCACTGGATTTGTGCATAAAACCAGACTACTTGAAAACTGATGCTTGGGGACTAATGGTCTTGTAGGTGGGCGAGAGAAAAGGAAAGAAAATTGAGATGAAAAATTGAAACTGTCATGGTTAACAAACATAGTTGAACAGATTTAATTACATTTGTATTTCCTGCACAGAGTTTATGAGAAAGCAGTGACGGTGGAATTTATTGTGAAAATTGGTGGGCCTCAGTCCTGTTTAAAAGAGATTTCATTTTCATTCAGAGATTTAACTCGATTGAAAGAGCTGTTTTTGACAGCTAATTCTTTCTAGTAGGTTTTTCTCTTTTTCCTGCCTTCCTCTGTTGCTTTGAATTGTTTGTTCTTTTCCTCATTGGAGATTCCAACATTTCAACTGTTTTAGTTACTTGAATGTTGCGCAGTGCTGAACTTGTTGGTATTTTCAATTTGGATATGTTTGGCATGTTGAGATGTCTCACAACATTTTTTGGTTTTGTGTTCTGTTGTTGAACTGGCTGTACATAAAAAAAGGCAACAGGAGCATGTTTGTAAGATTCATGCATGGTTGGAATAGTTGGTTTGGAGCTCTTAAGATCATTCGATTCATAACTGGAGGTGGCATTTGTGAAATAGGATTCACATCCATCTCTGGTGTTTTAAAATCTTGCATTTGAAGGGTCATCAGAAGAGTCGAGGCCCGAAATGTCAGCTTTCCTGCTCCTAAGATGGTGCTTGGCCTGCTGTGTTCATCCAGCCCTACACCTTGTTATCTCGCTTTGCATTACAGTTTGGGGCTCTGTTCACACAGAATGTGAAGTGTTAGTAAGAATTGGTGCATGTCTTGGAGCATTCATTGGTTTGATTTGACGTCAAGACTCAGTGAAATTCCCTGGAGAATTAAGTTTACCACTGATTTTGTGCTGTGGCCAGGTTGTCTGACTTCACTGCCAGACTCACAGGGTCATTGTAAATACGCTTCCCGCTGCCCATATGTTACACCGTGTGTAAATCCTGCAGGTGTGGTTGATTAGGAAGGGGGTATGCTTTTCCTTCCCTCTGTGCAATATCCTGCGGCAAATGCTCAGCTTTCTGTTATCCTTCACACCAAGATGTACCATGCCTCCTGAAGCCAACTGGTAAGCTCGGTGTTTTTCAGGCTGGCGGGGGCATGGGATCAAACCCACGTGCAGTCTTTCACAGGCTCGGCTGCATCCCAGAATCTGCATTCTTGAACAAGTCAGCTTGACATTTTACGAAGTTTGCCATGTCAGCACCAGGCTTCTGCATTTGGGGAAGTCCTGTCGAATGGTGTTGAGGAGTCAGTCAATCGTTCTTGCTTTTCAGAGATACTCGGAACTGCACGTATTGGAGAATCTGAGATGCTGCTTGGCCTGCTGTGTTAAACGTGCTCTACACCTTGTTGTCTCATTTTTGCTTTTTGTTTTGTTTCACTTGGGATTGCAAATGTGACACAAGCCAAGTAATGACTGCATGACTTCATAGGCGAAGTATCACTGCCTTGGTGTTTTATAAACTGGGAAAAAGAGGTTAATTTACATGACTTGCAAAACTCTTGTTGCCTGTGTCAATCATGTGTCATTTGTGTTCAATTCAAACGAGTGACCATTTCAAATTGTTACTCAAATTATAATTGTCCACAGGATTTACTTCTACCTTGTCTACCCATTGTGTAGAAATGTAGATAATTAGTGTCCGAAACGAGAGCGACATAACCGAAAACATCAAATCGTACAGAATAACATCACCAGACAGACGATGTTATACAGTGATAGAGATTCGGAGTTCTCAAAAAGACCTTTTGACCCATTTAGTCTGCGCTGGTCAAAAACACCACCTAAATATTTTAATGTCACGAATGGTTAATTGGATAGTTTGATTTTGGTTTTGTGGTGCAGAGTGTTACCAGTATGGTGGGTTTAATTCCTGCGAGCAGTTGAGGCTATGATGAAGGACTCTCTTTCCTCGCATTCACCCCTCTCCTGAAATGTGGTGACCATCAGTTGAAACCACCCACTTTTAATAGAACTTTCCTGTGGCCATCTGGGACTCTGGTGCATTTCCGGCTCATGTTCATCTGTCAACAACTTTGTTCTTGCTTGCTTTCTCTATCAATTGATGATCACGTTCCTCCTGGTTTTCGTGGAATATTGCATTTGAAATGATTGTGTTCTGAGCTCGACTTCTTATAAACAAGCAATAAAAACAAAATTGTAGCAATTTCTGAAGCAAGTTGCAGTTCCCTTTGTTTATATGGTGACTGGAAACCTTTGGCATTTGTTTCCATGCATGGGAATGTTTGGTCTGCTTTCCTGCATACTAGAGTATACCCGGCATTGCATATAATATCTGAGAAACATTTCCATGTACCATCAAAATTATTTTCAGTACTACAACTGCAAATCTTCTTTTTCAGGATTTACTATTGGCACTAGGATGTGTTGAATAAATAAGTTAAGATTTAACATACGTTAATATTATAAATAGGAGGCTCAGATGAAAAAAACAGATTTAATGTGGCACATGAATGAGGGGATGTGCAAGTATGTCAGAGCGGTGATGCCAGCAAAGAAGGCAAGCAAACAATCATGTGAAGTATTCTCAAAGACAGCAAACCCACAAGTTATAAATACTGCGTTTCTTTTCTTGAATTAAATTTTCAGACAGCAATTAATGAATTTCATGAATTACAAAGTTATTATCGACAGGCATGGTAAAAAAAAACATACTTATGTGTAAAAAGAAAGACTTTGTGTTCCGCAGGTATTGCATTAACTTTTTCAGGGCCAGTAATAATTTAATATGCTTGCTAAAACCCAAATGTGCATTATTGAACATGCATTCAGGGGGTTTTTTCGTGAGACTACGAATGTGCAGATTAGTGCATTGAAGACTTGCTGATTGTACTCTGAGGTGGGAATGAATGGCTATTCCTCAGCAAGTATGTTGAATCGGAAATAGCAGCTTCTGGATTTTCAAGCCATTCTGCACTGAAGGATTTTCCTTCATACCCCAGCAGTATCCCAGGCCTCCGTGGATTTCAGTTCTCTGATGGACCAAGGGATTTTATTAAGTTCATGCCAGAATTCTGAAGTGCAGACTAAAACCAATTTTAAAGCATCTCGTTGAGACATGATAACTTGACACAGTTGAGGGTCTTGAAGCTAGGGCTTCCTGATTTTCCAGCTGCTGAGATAGTACCACTTGCTGCAAAGAGTAAGCTGTCGAAGAACATGTTTGACAGAACTGTAATATTCCTCGTGTCAATATAAGCTGGTTAGCCTATTATTCCCATTATTTTCATAAAACTAATGGACGCAAAACTCACTTTTTTGTTGAAATACCGAAATATGTGAACAAAAGGGAAGGTGTGTAGATATGGTAATCTGTGTTAGGTTATCTCGAAATCGTGTTTGGGAGACATCATCCGAAACAGTGTTCCAAATGGTGCAAAGGACTGGACACCACATCATTTCAATTCTTAATTGTGAATGTTGGTGATGTACTGCCCCAGTCAATCAGTGACACTTTGGGAGTTGTTTCGTGTGTCTTCCTTGCAGTGAAGTTTCCCTGCTGTTTGCCTGATACCCAGAGAATTTCATCAAACCAGGCAGGGTCATTTTCCAGTGGTGATGAAGAGCTTTGAAAAGCTGCAATTTAAATGAAATAGCCCATTAAGTCATGCAGCAAAATAACGGCCTGATTAAGAAGGAGATGGCAGGACTGATGCTTTAGTTGAAAATCATGAGATATAAATTTATTGGAAAATATTTTCTCAGACTGTTCTGATAATTTGGTGACTAATCATTAAGACTGCTGTTATAAGGCTTGAAGATATGTATGGAATGGAGGGATAATTCTGAGAGTGAATTCTCGCAGCACATAATCCTGACACTTGTCAGTATTAGGTTGAGGCCAAGCAAAGTGAGACTGTCTGCCCTCAAGTTAATGAAGACAGCAAGTGGCTTTGATTTGATTGCTGTGAATCTCTTACCACCATCCACCTTACTCAGTGTACATGTGGATCAGAGATGCTGGGCGAGGGAGGGTGTACTGAACTTGATTGAAGATGTTGAACCTTGTGCCTTCCCCGAAGACTTAGAAAATCTCTGTTAGTAATTTGACTGTGGTCATGTGTGAAAAGTAAGTTGACCATCAGATGAACTCTTTTTTAAGTGAACATTTCACAGGCTTTATTAAATATAAATACATACAAGGAACTGTAAGAGAGGAGAATATCTTGTGCAACCTGATATATTCAGGCGCTAGCTCTGTCCAATGTGACGTGGCTCTTTCTGGGCATGCTCTGTAGCTCTTCTGACTGCACAATGATGGACATATTTCAAGCCCTGCTTCATCTTAAATGGTCCCAAATGACAGATATTGTTGCAGTTTCATCTTGGGTCTTGATATGGTAAGGTTCTACAATGTCATGATACCCATAGCCAGTTTATGTTGTCTTGAAAGTACATACAGCATTCCTGCAACAGGTAAAATGTTGCAAAGTCACAACAGTTTTGGTAAAATAACTGCAGTAGCTTTCCTGAAGCAAGTTGTAATGTTCATGCCCTGAACCACCATTTGATACAGCACAATGCTGGCAACAAAACTGGAATTGTCCAAATCTGTGTGACTAACTCAACACTACTCATAATCTATCAAGAAAACCCTGCTTTTACAATTATAAACAAAATAAATCTTGGTCTTTCTTTCTCTAAGTTGCCTGGAATATTTAGAAGGAGACAGTGAAGGAATGTAAATACCTGAAATTCAGAGTTCTTTTGTGTTTGTGTTTCTTGTTATGTAATAAAATTTGTGCTGAGGCATCCTGGATTATGCTGGCAATTTCAGAGAGTAGTGACTTAAAAAACAATTCTGGTCAATATTGTTCAGCTTGGAGCTTTCAGTGAACAATTTGCTTCATGATGGAGCGATTGTGTATCTGTGACACATCCAAGAGTGGAAATGAAAATAAAAAGTGCTAGAAAATTGGATTTTGGTTTTCTTAATCTTCATAGTATACCTCAAAAGCTGTTGGAGTCTTCTGTTTGTGATCTTGAGCAGTGTGATATTATTTGAGGTTTGGGTGCATTACTGCCCTTGCTGAAGCAGAAGTACTCAATACATTGGTGTAATGCATCTTCATACTGTACAAGTTATCGAATCTGAGTGTAGATTGCTCACTAGTGACTTGTTTTCCAGTCTTCAGCTTGCTGTGCTGCCACCTTTTTCAACTGCTAATGGTTTAAATAATCTTTGAGAGCAACTCCCTCGTTACCTTTTCTGGAACATTCTTCCGTTTTTTTCCCCAATTTCCTGGATGCTACTCTGGAAAAATGCGTATGTTCCTGTGAGTGACCATTGGCTCTTAGTGTTTTGTTGACTCAAAGCCAGCTACAATGGTGAATTTATTGTTTTATTTCCAGCAATGTAAAGGATGATAGTTTTCAACGTTTAGAATTATTTCCATTTTCGCAGCATGTCTGCCTGTTAGAAATGCAGTTTTGCTCAACGCTGAAAATTCATCCATTTGAATGGTTTAAAATTGAGTTTTTCTGATTCACGAAAAAGGAATGTCCTTCAAGTCACTTGCCAATTTGCCCGACCCGCTGCCTGTAGTTGCAGTTGAATCTAATAGATCAGAAACATGCTCAGTTGCACGTCTTTTTCCAAATTAATTTTGCAGCTGCCTTTTTTTTTTGAAATTGCCATCTCAAAGTCCATCACAAGAATGTCATGTGCTGAAGTGCGACATAAGTGAGAGCAATTATTTGACACAATGACCAAGGAAATTCAATTTCCTTCTGAATACCTGGCCTTCCTACTTCATAGCTTGGCAGGTCTACTGTAATTAAAAACAAAAACTGATGTTAATCTTCAGTGCCTTTGTTGCACTGAGACATCTATGATTATCGAGAATTTTAGAGGCAGATACGACCTCGAATTGTATAGGAAATGTGAGGTCAGATGATCAAATCTTGATCAGAAAGATTTTGAAGGACAACTTTGAAGAAGCAAATTGAAGTGGAAAAGTTCAGGAGGTAAATTTAATTTTTAAGTTGTCACCCTCAGAAGCTGTCGGCACGGCAATCATTGATGCAACAATGACAGTCAGGTATGCCCAAGTCTTCTGGTATAGGAGCACAGATGTCTCTAGCATTTGCCATGCTAGAGGCAATTGCGGAGATGGAGAAACCTTAATTTGATTATGGCCAAAGTCGGGTGGCAGGTGGGTGTGAGGAATGGAACTGAAGCAAGACCCTTGCAATATGTTCACCTAAAATGAATGTCCCGGTTTATGTAGCATCCGTTTGGTACCAAAATCAAAATGGAAATTGAGCCCTTGGCCATTCCCTGTATGTTGTCAGGGAATTACTGATTTCAGGAGTGAGGAAAGGAGCAAAACCTTTCTCATGTTAACATCCTATTTTTTGATTCATGAATGCCGTCCATACAGTGCACTGGCTAACATTAACTCTTTTCATCTTTTAGTTTAAACACTGGAATGCGAGGGAGTATTGTTACAAAAGTGAACATTATTTGTAAGAGCCTTCTATTTTGTTTTACTGTGTACAGTGTCTGCACTGAGTATCAAGTCAGTCTGAGCATAAGCAGATTTTATTTCAAATTTGGAAATAGTGATAACTTGAATTTTAATCAATGTAATAAATGCTGCAAACTCACCTTAAAGTGTGCAAGAAGTCCTGTGAGCGTTGCTGCAGAATATTTTTGTGCTGTTGTGAAAGCATGACATGGAGAAGGCAAAGTTTCCTCACTCTTCTGCAGAGTCAATAATTATTTTTAACTTTTCATCTTTGTATTCTAGTTGCTAAATTGGAGGAAGAATCTGTTCAGAGGGATTTACTGAGTGTTTTGTTTCTATTCTTTGACAGCCCAAGCAGTGGCCAAGCTGGGAGTGGGAGCTGGAAGAAGGAGTTGCCTATCAAGTAATCTTTAACCGACACCGCAGCAAACAAGCAACCAACAAAGCTGCAAGATGTTCAGGAGTGAGTATGGTTTGTCTCCCGTCTGCCTTTACTCTTCTTCTGCACAACTAATTTGCCTGTGTTTTAATGGTGTATATTGGGGTTATGGCAAGTTGTGTTAATCTGCCAGAAATTGGATGGAATTGCCCATTTATTTACAATAGAGTTGAAGTGGAGGTGAGGTCTACTGCAATTATATGACAGGATTTGCTCGTAGTCGACACTGTAACAATGAGGTGTGAAATTCTGCCCAGGTCACAGGCCAAAATTGGCATTGTCACACAAAACAAAAACTCGTGGTCACTTGAATCTGCCTGATAAACAATGCCGTGTGTTCAAATGTAGATTTGTTCGTCTTTAATTGCTCTTGTTTCGAGTGGTAAAATTGTCCCAACGAAAAGACTTCAATTTGGCTTTCTCTACATTGGGGAAGCCAAGCGGAGGCTTGGGGACTGCTTTGCAGAACACCTCCGCTCGGTTTGCAATAAACAACTGCACCTCCCAGTCGCAAACCATTTTAACTCGCCCTCCAATTCTTTAGACGACATGTCCATCACTGGCCTCCTGGAGTGTTTGGGGAGGGAATGCAAAGGCTCAACTGTGTCCCCACCTTCTCAGCTGCCGTGATAACTGTGGTACATTTTGCCACGAGAGGCCCTCTGATGTCTATTCGTTGGGCAGACAATATTGTGAACTGTTTGGGCAGGGAATGCAAAGGCTCAACTGTGTTGTAATCTATGATCAAGCAAACAATGCCTAATCATATACAGGCTACATCTAAACATGAAGCATGGTCATTGAGGCAAAACATCACACCCACTGGGTTCAAAGATATTTTGGTCACCCAGATCGGAGGAAAGAAACAAGCAAGGCAAAGAGCCTGTTTCACTGCAAAACTTACACATTCGGTATTTTCAATTACAGGCCACCACAGAATTAAAGAAAGGTATCACTCACAAACAGTAAAGAAAAGGTGCAAATTAAATGTAAGAAAGTGTGAAGCTGGCTGAACACAGCAGGCCAAGCAGCATCTCAGGAGCACAAAAGCTGATGTTTCGTGCCTCGACCCTTCATCAGAGAGGGGGATGGGTAGACTATTCTGGAAAAAATAAGGAGAGAGGGGAAGGCGGACTGATGATGGAAAGAAAAGAAGATCGGTGGAGAGGAGAGTATAGGTGGAGAGGTAGGGAGGGGATAGGTCAGTCCAGGGAAGACGGACAGGTCAAGGAGGTGGGAGGAGGCTAGTAGGTCGGAAATGGAGGTGCGGCTTGAGGTGGGAGGATGGGATGGTTGAGAGGAAGAACAGGTTAGGGAGGCAGAGACAGGCTGGGCTGGTTTTGGGATGCAGTGGGGCGAGGGGATGAGCTGGGCTGATTGTGCAGCTCTGCAAAACTCTGGTAAGACTGCTCTTGGAATATTGTGTTCAGTTCTGGTCAGCTCATTACAGGAGAGATGTGGAACCTTGAGAGAGGCTGCAGAGGAGATTTTCCAGGATGCTGCCTCGACGAGAGGGAGGTCTTTTGAAGAAAGGTTCAGGTTTTTTTCATTGTAGCGAAGAAGGATGAGAGGTGATTTGATAGAGGTTGAGAAGCAAAGAGAGCGTGGATAGTCAGAGACTTTTTTCCCCCAGGGCGGAAATGACAATTATGAGGGGGTGTAATTTTAAATTGATTGTCGGAAGGTATAGGAGAGACGTCAAAGTTCGATTCTTTACACAGAGGGTGGTAGGCACGTGGAGTGCACTGCTAGCAATGGTAGTAGAGTCAGATACTTCCGAGACTTTGAAGTGAATCTTGGATAGGGACGTGGAGGATAGTAAAATGTAGGGTATGAAGGGTAGATTGCACTTTGTAGGATAACAGGTTGGCACAACATTGTGAGCTGAAGAGCCTGCACTGTGCTGTACTGTTTAAGTCTTCATTTTAATTTGGAGATTTTGGAGAGTGCTGATGAAATTAAGTATATAGTTGCACGTAAAAAAATAGACAACTGAATACACAGTCCTCCTTCGTCATACCCATTCAAAAGTCCACAAACTTGTCTCTCATGCTCCGGACAGCACCGACCCCAGACTCCTTCCCCCTTTCTCCCCTGCCAGGCCTGGCCCCAACTGACAAAACTGATTTCTGGGAAGTGACAATCTTTCTAGCATCCATGCTTTTAGTGGAAGAGAACATACAAAGGAGAGGAAAGAACTACCTTGCTTTTGAGGCGAAATGTAAATTAATGTCAGGAATCCACTGCAATCGGCAGTCACTTATTTATGGAGCAGAGACAGTGGGAAGTGAAAGACCAGTTACATGAAGGGGGTCAACCATTTGGTATGAAGTTCCATTTATATGAATTCCAGCATGTTTCCAACTGAAGCATTTAAATTTTGAATAGTTCAGACTGCAAAAGATGAATTTTCCAGTATCAAGTTTGATAATGCTCAGGCTGCACATTGGAAGAGACTTTGCACAGCACTAGGTGTGGAACATAAAAACTGAGGTTTCCTTTTTCTTCAATTCTCTCCCTCCTTCTATTTTCTGCCAAGGCAGCAAACGTTTTACAACTCTTTGCTTTCCTCCCAGTTCTGTAAGCTTACTTTCAAGAGTAATTAGATTGCTAAAAAACAATATTGTTCAGAAATGTGAGATCACTGATAATGTTAGCAGAGAGTTCAAACGTGATTGAAGCTGGACTGTCCTGTTTGCTGTTGTATGCTGTGGCCGAGAGGTGGAGACAGAACTTGATGCACATAATTGCACAGTGTCCCTGCTGTGGAAAGTTTCTGGCCCTCTGTGACTGGATCGAAGTAGAAATTGAGAAGGAGTGGCCGGGCAGATGAAGGGCTTTAATATTAAATGCTTGTTTACTTCAAATTATGTTTTAATACTCTTGAGGTCGATCCAAAATAACTCCAAGATTCAAATTTTGGTTTTATATTAATCGGGCTGGCCATATTTCTGTGATGTTTTGACTTGAGGTTTGTTTTATAAAATGGTTGAAATAACACAAGAAGAGACCAGCTGCTTTGTCATTGGATTCAACGTATTGTAACTCCCCAAGAATGTATCCTCCCCCAGCCCTGCAATGCTCATATGTTTGTCGTTCTAATTCTGCCCACTTTGAATTTCCTCGCATGCTTGATCTTCTTTATTCTGGAACACCCTTCGAAAATATCTCCTCTTTGTCCTCAAACCGATCTTTCTGATCAAGCTTTTGGTGAGCTGTCCGAGTAAAATAGCTCCATGAAGATGGGCTGATTTTTAAATGATAATGGAAATGTGAAGCATTTTGAAATGTTTCTGCCATGTCAATGATCTTCACAAATGAAAGTTGTTCCTGCATCGTTTTTACTTTGTTCATTTGTACTCTCCATAGACATCAACAAATCAGCTTCCTTCAAATCTCTCTGATACCAGCAAAGTTCGAATTCTCAACTCTGGCACTGTGGAAAAACTTGTGGAAAATTTAATAGTTGCTTTCATGAACAAGGATTTTTCCTATGTCTGCGTATTTCTTTCGACATACAAAACATATACCACCACTGAAAGTGTGTTGGTTAGCCTCCTGGACAAGTGAGTGTCAACAGTTTGTTTAATAGCAATGATAGAAAAGGTTCAGTCGAGTAAATCTTGCTTTTAATTATTCTGGCAATGAATCACTGAAACTAGCTGTCTGGAAACAACTCTAAGTTCTTCACTTGTGAACTGAGAAGCACCGTCCAAGCATCAATAAGGGAGACAAATGTTTTTTTTATCATTAGACACACTAAGTTACCTGCATCTGCAGCCCCCACCCCTTGGACATTGAGCTCTGCAGATCTGGCCTTTACCTTTCATCTGATTTCATCAGAAATGCCCATGTATTTTTTGAAGTGCTCTGAAAGACTTTATCCTGCACACTGATGCAGTGATAATGTCCCTACCTTCTGCCTAAAAGGTCCAGATTCAAATTCCATCTGTTGCAGTCATGAGTCATAAAATGTCTGAATAACTTGATGAAAAGTAATTAAACTTGAAGTCCTCCATAATGAGAGATTTTGCAGAGTGTTGTGGTGCAGTGATATGTGTCCCTAGCTCTGGGCCAGAAGGCTTGGGTACAAGTCCCACCTGCTCCAGTGTTGTCTATAAAAGCTTATGGCCAGGTTGATATTTTTTAAAAATTATATGCCTACAATACAATTGAAACTCTTCTTCTAGCTCTCCACAGTGAAATAAAGTGCAAACTTTTTCAGGTGCCTTGCAGCATTCACTGGCCTGTTGCAAAATGTGGATTTGCATGCAGAAGAGATTTAAAGGACTCACAAAACAAAATTGTGCCATCTTATTGCTGTCAGAATGATTTCATGAGCAGCACACAACTGTTCTAATTTTCAAACTGGAAAATTAATGATGGCAATTCCAGCATGTGAATTTCATTCGACTTCCCCAGCATTTACATCAGATTTTATTTTCCCGAAGGTGAATTTGTCACTGTTTGGGCTCCCCATTTCCTGCAGGAAGTGTTTCCTGTTATGGAACCTTTCTGCCAACAGATGGGTACCACAGTCCAGGTCCTGTGATGAGCTTGTTTGTTTATAACAAGGCAGAGCAGTCCTTCCCTTCTTCTGGTTTGTGCCCCCATCCCCTTCCAATAACCCTGAGCCCATATGCAGCACAAATCATGATGAAGCACCCCACAAGTGGTTTGGGACGGAATGCAAAAACAGGTGACAACTTTTTGTTTTGGTTCATTATTCACAACAATGAAGCGACCTAGGGCAAGTAGAACACCAAGTTTAAAAAGCGCGGTGAGTGGTTTACGACGGTGACCAGGCCTTGGTATTAAAGATAAGCAGTCACTTTGACTTCCTTCGATGTTTTGTATGGAGTTTGGAGCTATCTGCAACAATGTTTGGAATGCATCAGTTTCTGAATGCGGTGAATGGAAGAAAGCTAATAAAGTATGAAGCTGGATGAACACAGCAGGCCAAGCAGCATCTCAGGAGCACAAAAGCTGACGTTTCGGGCCTGGACCCTTCATCGTGAGCTTTTGTGCTCCTGAGATGCTGCTTGGCCTGCTGTGTTCATCCAGCTTCACACTTTATTATGTTGGTCAAATGAATGTCTCTTTATGACTGAAATATGCAGGGGTACAACAGTTCTGTAACAACGGGTTAATTTGTTTTTTTAAATGGCATCAGCGATGGTTCCTCTTGTCACCTGAGTTTTTATACATTAGTTTTCCGAATGATGGGGAAGCATTTAACAGTTTATGCAGTTCACAAATGGTTTTTTGGGTTTATTCTTCAAAGCTCAATTTGCGGATACAGGGATTCTCACCACTGCTGACCTTCAATTGACGTGCCTCTGACATTACGGGGACAACCTGCAACTGGGAGGAAAATGTTTCCCAAATGCGCTATGGTGATAAAATCTGAGCAGAGTAGAAAATAGCCAGAGGTGATTGAACTCTGAGGTAGCTCTGGTTAGGACAGTCACCTCTTATATTTACTGTCTCCTCCTTTCACAATGTAGTTGTTTACGACTTTGGCTGCTTAGTCAATGACTGGTCTTTTGGCATTTGGTGGAATTCTCCATCTGCAAGTGGCATCTTGAAGTATTTTAAAAATTCTAAAAACAAAATGGCGTCCCTGCGAAACAAAAGTTCAAATCCCTTTTACCAATTGGACAGATGTTGTGTTTAAGATTAGTGTTTGAGTCAACCATTTTAGTGCAGCTGTAAGATCATCATTATGCATTGGACGTTTATCGTGTCCATTCACCTCACAGACAGCCTACTTTTCAAGATTTTCCTTTATCCATGGTGAAAGGGAGAGACTGGCTTACTGGATGCTCCAGTTGTTTTGGCATTCTGTAATGAGATCGAGGGAATTCATCCCTTTATACGTGAATATCCACATTTCCTTCTGTGATTTTTTGAGACTGAGAGTTAACTGGAGTTCAAAATGGTTCGGATCAGACAAATTGAGCAACCATTTTGACAATCTGTTTCTGCTGAAGTTTTCCAAGTTTTCCTTTTTGGTAGGAAAAACGGCAGTTTTTAAAATGGAAGGAGGTTCCATCGCTCTGAGATGCAGTGGAATCTGGGGATCCCAGTGCATGAATCACAAAATGCTAGTCATACAGGAAGTAATTAGGAAAGTGAAAAAATGTTTTCATTTTATCATGAGGGGATTTTAGCACAAATGTAGGGATCACTGGTGAGCCCATATCTTGAAAGTTCTTGATATTGGTCAGTCTATTAAAGGAAGGATGTAAATACATTGGAGGCACTTCAGAGCAGTTTTACCAGAATAATACCAAGACGAATTGACTTGGATTACAAGGAAACTTTTCAAAGGCAAGGCTTGCACCAGTGAGTGTTCAGGGGAGGAAGAGGCAACATGATTGAAACATAAAAAATCCTGTGGATTTGGACAAGTCAGATGTGGAGACGATGTTTCCTGTTCGAGGAGAGACTGGAATGAAGGGTTAACGTCTAAAAGTCAGTTGGTGTCCATGTAAAACAGTGATTTTCAAAAAATATCTTTCAAAATGTGGTTATTCTTTGGAGTTCTCTTCCTGAAAAGATGGTAAAAGCAGAACTCTTGAATGTTATCAATGCAAAGGTAAATAAATTCTTGTTGAGACAGTGGGGTTGAATGGTTAATGTAATGTAAATTTGAAGTTAAAATCAGATGATTGCATGTTTTACGCCTCCCTGTCTGCATGGGACGCGGCGCGTAAGCTATAAAATGCCAAATTGGCATTTCAATGCATAGTTTTAACAAACTCGGTAATCAAGTCTTCGAATGCCAACACCGAATAACTTCAGATGTTTTTCAATGGCTGAATGCAAGTTGCAGATTCAAGTGCTTGATTAAAATCACTTAATTTGCTTTGTGTGACCAATTGCAGATATGGAAGCTTTGACATGTCAGGAGCAGAAGAAATTCCAACAATGATAGC
This sequence comes from Stegostoma tigrinum, assembly GCF_030684315.1. Lineage (NCBI taxonomy): Eukaryota > Metazoa > Chordata > Chondrichthyes > Orectolobiformes > Stegostomatidae > Stegostoma > Stegostoma tigrinum. The sequence continues at coordinate 29,808,953 of NC_081361.1, read as the reverse complement.
AGCAAGCAAAAGGTAAGTTTTCAGCCAATGTGTGATTTAATTAAGTTTCATCCAAATTACAACAACGTCAAAGAACATTGCTGGCACTTCTTGTAAGTTGTATGGGGGGCCTTCCTGCCAGAGCAGTGCAGCTAACACCAGTCTGCAACAGTCACATTAACAAAGTTGCCTGACTGTACGTATAATGTTTGCATTATTCTGAGAGATGAAAGATTTTATTTGTTTAAAAAGATGTTGCATCACTGCAAAAGATCCAAAAGTGTTCCGTGAAAAATTACACATCCATTCAATATTCAGATCTCCATTTGTAGGCTAAAATTTAGATAGCTGAAATCTGAAACAAGGATACAAAATGTTGAAGAATTCAGGCTCCTATCTCCACACCTCCGCTCTGTCTGCCTGTAGTGGCTTTCAAACCTCTTGTGAAGGTTTTGAAGAAAAACCTGCTGCAGCCTATTGTATCACTACGTCTGGAGGGTGATCCATCTCATAAAGAGAGTCAATCAAAGAATGTAACACTGAACCCATGCATCTCCAGCAATTTTATACCAGCTGTCTGCCACTAGTGGATGGGAAAGCTTGTTTAAAATGTCTTTCTTCATGATCAATTTCAGCTGCAGAGCTGTGAGGAATCTGGAAATCTCATGTCTCTCGGGACAGTTGCAGTGAGAGGAAAACACGTTTGCTCCAGTCTGTGTATAAATAACTTTTGACTCAAAATTCAAAAACATAAAAGGAATTTACTGGAGAGCTGTTGTTTAGCTTTTTACGGTCTTCCTCTTGAAAGCAGATGATAGCAGTGCAGCCAACACCATTGCTGCACAAACGCTCAGAATCGCATTAAATATGCCTCTCTTATCCTTACTTTGTTCTTACGTATTAGAGCTCTTATTTAATTCGATCAACAGAAAGCATCCAAATCTCTTCATTGAACAGTTTGTTCCCTTCATCAGCCCTGGCCCTGAATTGTTTACCTCACATTTGCATCTCTGGACTCTACTGCAAGGAAAAATCAATTGAAGAAATGGGCTTGGTTCACTCCTCCTTTTCTCACCTCCATTCTCTGTCTCTTCCACTAAATGTGATCTGCTTTCTTGCGAAGAGAATAAAGTGTGAAGCTGGATGAACACAGCAGGCCAAGCAGCATCTCAGGAGCACAAAAGCTGACGTTTCGGGCCTGAAGGGTCTATGCCCGAAACGTCAGCTTTTGTGCTCCTGAGATGCTGCTTGGCCTGCTGTGTTCATTCAGCTTCACGCTTTATTATCTTGGATTCTCAAGCATCTGCACTTCCCATTATCACTGCTTTCTCGCTGACCAGCTATGTAAGTTTGACAAAAAGAGATCACCAACTATTGCAGTCACCCGTCTGCAGTGTGATCAGTTTCCCAAAAGCGCTGAATCCAAGTTGCAATACTGAATCCAGAGATGTCAGCCATTCTAACAGCTGGCACACAGTCACAGATGGAGTCAAACGCTCATTTCAAGGACTTCAGTTATCTTGTCTGACCAGTTACAGGCACGGTGACCTTGACAATCCAAACTGCAAGGGATATGAAAAATTTAGTTCTCCAGGAATATTTGCAGTCACTTGAAAGCACGCTTGATCTTTTGTGTCATGAATGGCTCTTTTAATGCGACATTCTCAAAGGCAATTGCTGGAGAGCAAGCAGTTTGTGGAAAGTTCTGTGGATATTTCCTTCTGCACCCAGGAACCACAAAACAAGAATTATTCCAAACCATGGCTACCACATTGAGAAAAGTGATGGGGTTCAGTCCACAAAATGTGCATTGCATCTAAAAGTTGGAAGATGGCGTTCTTTTTCACACGAGACAATTGCGGTCTTAATGTTCTGGATTGTCATGAAGCCCTGCTGCTGGATGTGAGAGCTGGAGCCAATTGTGGTTTGTGGCAGCACCAAGGGTGGCATGGTGCTGGCGGTGGCTACTCCAGAAGCTGCTGCCTGATCACTGTACCATTCTTGAAATGGCACGATTCCAATAAGTGACGGTGAAATCAGAGTGCGGACAGAGGGACTTTGGTTTTCCTCCCGAATTCCACTCCACGTTGTGAAGAATCTCATGTCTCAGGCCAAGGCCAGTTGAATTCGACAATTCAGCCCTGTGTGTAGAGACAATATCAGAAGTTCTTCATTGGAAATTTGGTTGCCCTTCTACATTTGGGACTGGAGCTCTTTATTTGAAATATTTCTGGACTTTGCAACAAATAGAAAGTGTTGAAGAAATGGATTTGTTGCATCTTGCTCTCTCTCTTGTAACTTCCATGTGCCAGTCTCTCTGTCTTATCCTGCAAACTACCATTGAAGGGTTTGGGGAAACAAACACCACATACTACAGTTGTGTCTTGACCTGTTGCACAAAATCAGCTGAAAAACGGCAGGAAATACCGACTCAGTTGCTTTCAAGTCTATTCGATGTTTTTATTGTGCAGTTAGGAGTTTGCTTAAAATTACTTAATAGCACATTTCAGACTATTTGCAGATCGCTGACAGTGTAGATGGGAAACCATGCATTCTAAAATCAATCATGAAAAAGTAAGTTTGAATACAGCATGTGGTGAAGGTTTTGCTTCATTTGAATTTGAGAAATACAAAGGAAATTGTTGAGGAGCTCGCAATTATTGGGTGGCTTGGTGGCTCAGTGATTCGCACTGCTGCCTCACAGCGCCAGAAACTCCGGTTTGAATCCGCTGACAATTAACCGTGTGGAGTTTGCACATTTTCCCCATGTCTGCATGGGTTCACTCCCGGTACTCCATTTTCCTGCCACAGTCCAAAGATGTGCAGGCGAGCTGAATTGGCCATGCCGAATTGTCCATTGTGTTTTGGGATGTGTAGATTCGGTGCACTAGATTTGGATGGGTCTGGGTTGGATGTTCTGAAGCTTGGTGTAGACTTGTTGGGCCAAAGGACCTGTTTCCAAACTGTGATACAATCTTTGATACTGTAAGATATCGTTAGGAGTTCTCATGAAAACATCACATAGCAGTGCAGTGTTCAGAGCTCCAGACTCTCGCAGTTGAATTACTGTCTTTGTGTTATCTGCATTATTCCTCACGCTTCTGAAGTTTTTTCCAAAATTTGAATATGAATAAATGCAAGAAATGGGTGTCCCATTTCTCTCCCTAACACTTATTATTAGCCACAGCCTTGAAAGGTTTTGAAGAATAAAGTGATCATATGTTGCAGTCACCCATTTGGAGTGTGACCAGTTTGACACAAGCAGCTGAATGCAGGCTGCAATACTAAATCCAGAACCTTCAGCCTTTCAAACAGCTGGCACGCAATTTTAGATGGAGGCAAATACATATTTAAATAATTTCATTCATCTCTTTTGACCAGTTGTAGGCCGAGTGAGTTTGCCAATCCAATCTGCAATGAAGATGAAAACAATAGTTCTTCAGGAACAACTGAAGAAACGAAAGAGTGGCTTAAATTCCAAGTGCAATTTAATTCCCGATCATTATTGTAATTGGAATAACGGCATTTGCTGATAACCAAGAATTCCTGTGAAGTTATGCAGTTAAGATTTTCTGCATACTTTCCAGAACAGTTTAGAATATACGATTCCAGACCACATTACGGAAACTGTTGGACACTGCTTCCAAAATGTTTAATTTTTGTAGAAGTTAGTTAGTGGGGCTGTTTTTTAACAAGACATTTGCAGGAACAATTTTGTGAATTGTGGTGGAACCCTGCTGCTTGGACTGAGAGCTGAGCCACTCTTGCTGTGAGGAGTGGCCCCACCAGAGTGGCAGTGTGTTTATGTGGGCTGATCAAGAAGCTGTTACCAGATCAGTATCCCATAAATGAAATGGGCCGATCCCAAGAGCTGATGGTGAAATCAGAACGATGGCACAGCAGCAAGCTTTTCTTTGCCACCATTAATCTTTGCAATTGCTGAGTCAATACCCATTCAATCCTCTACGTCAATATTGTGTCCAAAGCTCTTCACCGGAGAAATTGTACAATTAGTTGCACTTGTATAATTGCCCCGTGCTGTTTATTTGAGACTTTTCTCGACAACACAACAGATGTAAAGCATTGAAGAAATGGTTTGCCACATGCTTTTCCCCCTTTCTGTGCTTCCATGCTCCAGCCCAACTGTCAATGGCTTGAAATGCTGATGCACCGATTGAAGAGGATAAAAAATTGTTTTGTTGTGAACATAAATGTTTGTTTAAAATGACTTAATAGCACTTTGTGACCATTTGCAGCTCTGGAAACGTTGACCACCCAGGCTGCGAGGGAGGTGGAGATGCGTGTTTTCCAGCAACGGTGGGCGTCATCGAAAAGTAAGTTGAATGCAATATGTGAATGAGATTTTACTTTATTCAGAATGCAAGGAAGTGAAAGGCAATTGCAGGTGAGATGGCAGTTACTGTAGGAGAAAATCAGGATTCCTTGTGAAAGCATCACACTGTAGTGTATTGAGCTCCATTCCTCGCAATTGTAATCACATTGTTGCATCTCTGATATTTGCATTATTCCTTCATTCTTCAAGAAAAATAGCATTCTGACAAGATGTTTCAATCGAAAATTATTCATCTTTTGGATTAGAAATGTTGAATTACTTCCCTATGACCTGTGTTGAATATGAAAAACAGGATTCCCATTTCTGACTTTTCCCTGTATCACCAGCTACTGTGTCCTTGAAATCTATGATAGGCTTTGAATAAGGGAAAAAAGGTTATCCTTTGGATCCAAATGTCTGGAGTGCTATCTGCTGATTCCACTGTGTTTGTTATGGGATAAAATACTGAATCTCAGAGACTCCAGAATCTTTTAACATCTTGCAGCCAGTTGTGATCTTTGGGAACTTTGTTACAATGCAAACATAAATGATCTTTCAATCAGGGTGCAAAATGTGAAAGGCACTCGCCGGAGTGATGTTGTTTGGTTTTTTTCGGAGCTTCCTGTTGAAATCAAGTGGCAGGAATGCAGCAAACACCGTTGCACACCAGACCATTGCAATCACATCAGGGGGAATGATTTGCCTCTCTCATGCTTGCTTTATTGCTAGAGATTGGAGCTCATATTCAATTAAGTCAACAGAAATCATCCGCAACACTTCAATGAGAAATTGCTTGCCCTTCAACATCCTGGTCTTGAAATGTTTACTTCTTGGAAGTACGCTGCAAGGGAAAAAATGGCTTAAGCCTTTTGTCCTTCTCTCTCCTGCACTCTTTGCCTCTCCCTCTACCTGTGCTCTGCTTTCTTGCAAACGAGCTCTGTCAGTTTGCTGAAACAAAATTACCATCTATTCCAGTCATCTATCTGGAGTGTGACCAGTTTCAGAAAAGCAGCTGAACACAAGGTGCAGTACTGAACCTAGAGCTTTAAGCCATTCAAACAGCTGTCACACAATTGTAAATGGAAGCAAATGCTAATTTTAATAAGAAAACTTAATCTTGTCTGACCAATTGCACGCCTGGTTACCTGGACAGTTCGAACTGCACTGGGGATGGAAAACAGCATGACATAAAAATGTAAGTTTGATACCATATTTAATGACAAACTTGCTTCATTCCGAACACAAGGAAGCAAAAAGAAATTGTTAATGCTCTGGCAATTGCAGTGATTCAGATAGAATGCTTTCTGTCTTGCATCTGTAAAAACCAGTCAGAATCCTAGTGGACATGCCAAATTTCCTGAGCCTTGAAGCAAGTAGAGACTTTGTTGTGCTTTCATGACCATAATGTTGACATGGGAAGACCAGGGCAGACTTTTGGTGATCAGCTTAAACACCTTTTCAATGTTGTAACTGTACCCCATCCACCCACAAACCATTCTTTGTATCAGAAAATTGTTCCTCATGCCATTTTAAAAAATCTTTCTCCTCCCATCTTAAAATAGAATATGCCCCCGAGTCTTGAAATCCTCCAGCTGACAGAAAAGACGCCTGCCATTCACTTTATCCGTATCCCTCATGATTTTATCAAATTCTTTAACGTCACCTTTCAACTTCTTATGCTCCAGTGATCAAAAGTATCAGCCTATCCAGCTCTCATTGTAACTCAAACTTTCTAGGTGAGTGATGGTACATGGCTTTCAGTCAGGAGGGCCAGCACAGTAAGTGAAGAGCCTTTGGTACCAACCCAGGAGCTTGGAAACAGTGAATGAGCAACTTGGGCACTCAGTGCCGGTCAGAAAAAGTAAGGAACTGAATGTCAGGCAAGTTATAGGTCTTGTCAATTATCTGTAAATAGCTTGAGGTTCTTTTGAAGAGATGGGAACGTTAAACTTAAAACTTTGCATTTGGGATGTTTATCGTCTGCCCGTGTGCAGAGGTTCTTTATTTGAACTCTTTACTCCCTATCATTCAACTGGCTCCCTCTCACAGCCAAAAATCCCAGTGTTGATAAGAAGTGCCAGAAATTAATATTGTGATTATGTGCACATTTGAAATGATTTAACTGGTGCTTTATGACCAGTTGCAGCTGTGAAAATGTTGACATACCACACTGTGAACTAGGTGGAAACCTAAGTTATTCAGAAGCGAAAGGAGCAATTAGCAAGTCCGTTTGATCTGTTGTCAGATTAAACCTGTTGCCCAGTATTTGGGATCTAATAATGTGAAAGGAAACTGTTGGCAGTTGGTGGAAGATGATGTCAGGATTGCCTCTGGAAAGCATCCCATTGACAGAGCAGTGAACACCAATCCAGATGATAGCAATGATATGAAGCAACTGCTTGACTGGTTCTGAAATGTTTGGCTGATTTTGAGAAATTAGATAATGTTGAATGAGCATAAAGCATTCAAAGCTTTTCAATGATAATGGGAAGTGCAGATGCTGGAGAATCCAAGATAATAAAATGTGAGGCTGGATGAACACAGCAGATGAAGGGTCTCGGCCCGAAACGTCAACTTTTGTGCTCCTGAGATGATGCTGGGCCTGCTGTGTTCATCCAGCCTCACATTTTATGAGCAAAGCTTTTCAATGTTAGATTGGATTTTGCTTGTCTTTCAGTATCAAGGTCTTGCAGAGCCCAGAATTGACTATCAGTGAAGAAATGGCTTGCTCTTCTTTTTGCCCTGTTCTGTCTCTTCCAAACCCCACTCCAGCACTGCCTCATTATGATGACATGTGGACATCCTGTGGAAGTCAGAATAATCCATCTTTCAAGACAGTGATATTTTTTGTGAAATTGGGTTGGATTTAATTCTGGATGAGTTTGCTTGTTCGAAATGACTCAATTTGTTCTCTTTCATCAATTGCAGTTCTGGAAAAACTGAGAGTACAAATGGTGAACAAAATGGATTTGGAGGTTCCTCAGGAGCAAACGAAATAATTGCTGAGTAAGTTTAATTCCATGTATGACTAAATTAATCATTATTCAGAATATGACAAAACGCGAGGAAACAGCTGAGGAGCTGGCCGTTTGTGCAATGTTATACAACCATCACATGGTAACAGCCCAGAGGCAATGATTTGATAATGTTTGTAATAGCTTTCAAAGAGGAACCGGCCTACATTCAGTCCTATGTAATAGTACCAAACCATTGATTTAGAAAATTGTAGTTCCCTTTTGAAGACCTCAATTGAAGCTGCATTCACCACACTATTAGGCAGAATGTCTCACTTCCTCACTGTGCTGTTTAAAAAATAATCCATGTCACCATTTTTTTTCGTTGAACATGTTGAATCGGTGTCGTTTTCTTTTCAACTCTTCTGTCACAAGATATTGATTGTTCTTATCCAGTCCCACCAAATCCCTCATGATTTTGAACACTTGTAAAATCTCTTCATAGTCTTCTCCAAGACAAGCAGCCCTACCTTTTCCACAAAACCCTTAATGGCTCCAACCCCAGCTCTTTGTCCTGTCTGTCTCCTCTCCACCTATCTTCTCCTCTATCCATCTTCTATTTCCCTCTGCCTCGCTCCCTATTTATTTCAGAATCCCGTCCTCTCCCCCATTTCTGAAGAAGGGTCTTGGCCCAAAACATCAGCTTTCCTGCTCTTCTGATGGTGCTTGGTCTGCTGTGTTCATCCAGCTCTACACCTTGTTATCTCCACAATGTTGTCTAGTTTGTCACCTCCGGTACTATTTTTGTGAATGTTTCGTACAGCCTGTCAAATCTCTTCCTGAAGTGTGGTTTGGAAAGACTAGAGTTGAGGGCAAATCAGCGTTTTCTGTAAAGATTTGTCATATCTTTTTAGTTTTGCATACGATGCTCTTATTTTTAAAGTTCAGAAACCTGACGATATCTTCAACCTGTAGTACCACCTTCATAATTAGTCTGCATACTCACAGTGTATCGAATATCATACATGGATCATTTAAGGAAACACTGATCACTGTATCATAAGATTTTTTGTTTGGATATAGAAGAGAACAATGAGCAATCCTGAATAATTTTGATTTGGAGGAGGGCCAATTTCAAAAGGGGCCAGATGCCATTTGCAGCAAGTAAATTTGAATACAAGTTAGGGAGCACCATTTGGGGCTAACATTTTATGCTAAGGAATCTTCACCATCTAGAGTGTAACCTGCTTAATAGAACCATCTGATGAAGGCTTGTAATTGCGAATCTTCAGTTTTCATGGGCATTCAAATGGATTGAATTGTCGATGAAAATGTTTGCGTGAAGTGTTGTAAATTGTTCTTCATGTTCAATTGCAGGTGTGAAAACATTGAATGCAAGGATTTAATTTCACAGGAGAAGAAAGTGACAGTCAAGAAGTGAGTTTGATCCAATGCATGAGCATGTGTATGTTTCATTTGCACCACATTAATGTCAAAAGGGAATCCCTGGAGAGCTGGTGGCCATATGTTAGATCATCAGAAATCTCTTGATGAAGATGAAAATGTTTCTGTGCTGTGTGACTGTGTCAGACATACCACAGAATTAAAAACACGGAAATCACTCCAGATCATGGCACATTGATGAAGAAACAGCTTCTCAGTTATTTGCATAGTTTCTCCCTAATCCCGAGGAAGAAGCAATGCGAAGCATTTAGTGAAGCACAAGCAGCAGTTGCATGTGAAGGTGTTGAGTTGATCTCAGACAGAAATTTCTGGACTCGGTAGCAAATGTAAGCTTTTGAAGAGGTGGCTTCACTCCTTGCGCCTGGTCCTTTTCCCTGTTCCCAGCTGCCGCCACCACTGCTGGCGAGCTGCTTTGGCCCTCAAGGTCATTTCTTGTAAATTTCCTGGGAATTTTAAAGACGGATTCACTGTTTTATGCAGTTTTACATTTGCAGCATGACCTTGTTTAAATTAAAATGAGCTGATCAGGGTTTGAAATGCTGCACTTTGAGACTTCATTTTTTTTTCAATGGCTGGCAACCAATTATCGACCCAAACACCATTTTAATTTGCTTTTTGTTTTGTGGCTTGTGATCAATTGCAGAAGCGTACACTTTCACAGATCGAGCTTCCCAGATTTGGACAAATGCAGATCTGCAGAAAAGAAAGCAATCATGAAAAAGTAAGTTTGATTTAACATGTAGTTAAATTGTATTTATAATTTGGAATTTAAGAATGTGAGAAGAATTGCTGGAGAGCCAGTGCATCCTGTAAAACAATATAGAGACTTTTTCAACAAAAACGCCAGTCACCCAGACGAGATGGCAAACAGCACTCCAGACCATAAAAAACACATGAAAGAAGCAAACTGAAAACAGAAACAAATCTGTGGATTCAGTAAATCAGGGACAAAAACAAAGTTGCTGGAAAAGCTCAGCAGTTCTGTCAGCATCTGTGAATGTAAAAACAGCGATAATACTTCAGGTCCGGTGACCCTTCCAGTTCTGAGGATTGTCATTTGTCGAGTTTGCAGTAGTGATGCATTATTGAAGGAATGGCTTCCCTCTTCACACCACTTCATGACAAGTTATCCTGCAAACTTCATGTGAATGTTGGAAATGGAATTAAACCACTTTCTAGTGCAGTCATATACTTGTTGTGTGGTTTGTTTGTGGTGTCCTTGGACATTGGTGCCCTCCCACTCCTTGTTGCTGTTGTATGTTTTGCAATAATCGAGCTTGCATTCCTGTTTCCTGAATCTATGAAATCCAAATGTCTTTGCGAAATGATTTTTCATGGATGAAATATGAGAAGTAAGTGCTTTCAAGGATATTTGGTTGCAGAAAGCATTGCACAAATGCACTTCGACAGCATTGTTGGGAGATTAGCAGGAATGCTCGTGAAATTTTTGAGCCGTACCAGATTGCTGACATTGTTTTACTGCTCTGACTCACATGGGTTAATACTTTTGAAGCACGGGGTTAAAGACAGGATTATTCTGGTTTGTTTTGCTGTTCAATTAAACTCTGTGCTTTTTGATGAAGGACAAAGAACATTTATCTCATAGACTTGAGTGCTGGCCTGGACTTGGTGCTTCAAAGTTTGAGATTCCAATCTAACATATACAGTGATTTATTTTCTTTTGTAAATGGTTTGCTGACTCATTTATTTTGCTTTCTTGAGTTGATGTTGTTTATGGTTTTTATCATCAAGAATGTCAATGCCTGAGGGGCAAAGCACAGAGAAACTACCTGTGAGCAAATACAAAGGCAAATTTTTGCAGTCTTGTATTGTGAAAAATGATCAATTTGAGGAAGAGAGGATTTTCAGCGAATGCCTTGACTTCCGATGCAATAGTAAGCAATCACAACTGAGCTGGACTGAAGTTTGAAGAAAGCCTCTAACAGTTGTTGAAAAATGCGGCACAGGAAAACCATCTGGTTAGTCTAACAAACAGAACACAGTTGGGACGCCTTGTGCATTGCACTTCACTCTAACCCCCGGCTAGTTGTCTTTTTGGGTAAACGAACCTTAGATTTAGAAATCGAAGCCGCTTGCTTGGTGGTTACCTGGACATTTTTCTCCAACACTGAGCTGATCATATTTGGATGAACACCTCTGATGGCGGATAGCAAATTGCTCCTGACTAATTTCACGGTATTTGTCTAGTAATTTGCCAAGAGACATGTAGGGATGGAATATATAAAGGGAGCTAAATTGGTCTGATCCCAGAGTGAGGACGTTGTAATCCTCATGAAAGTAGTGTGCTGGTTGGGCATGTTAATTGGTACAAAAGCCTCCTTTTGAATTCAAGTATTGTCCCAATGTCTGTGTGTAATGTCTCACAGAATATATTTCTGTGCTGTAATGATAGATGATGAACACTTTTAAATGAGCAACCATCTGTTTCAGTTGGATGTAGTCAGCGGTGTAGAGCTGTAGATAAGGAAATAGCTCATGAAAAACTAGAACAGCATTCTTAGTGTAAATTGTTCCATATATGTTGGGAATGCTAATTCAAGACATGTCAAAGGCTTCTCCTGCTTATCCCATCATCGGCCATATTTGCAACTCAGTCCATCTCCTAATTCACAACAAACACATCACCCCAATGTTTGCTGACCCACATTGTCTCCTGGTTGACCAACGCCTGAACATTAGATTTTTAAAATAAAAACCTTTAAGTTCTTGTGCTCACATCCCTCATGTTCTCACTTTGCTACTGTCTGGAATTATTTGAGGTCCCAAACTTTGCCTGGAACTTTCCTGTTCTGCCAAATCCTGAGAGCTGTGCATCTCTTGATACTTTTTTGCAGGCGTGCAATTCCTTCCTCTTAACATCACCATCTCTCACCTTTAAGATGCTCACGAAATGTCACTCTGGCCAAACGTTTGGTCACCTGTATGAAAATCTCCTCCTTTGATGTCAGTTTTTGTATGGCTCCCCTGCTGTGAAGTGCCATGAGGAGTTTTTTTCTGTGCAAGGGGTTCTATTTCAGTGTTGTGATGACTTGTGTGTGCAGCTGATGTCTTGTTGCCAAAAAGTAACCATTGATTTGCCTGTGAAATAATGCAATGTTCCCTCTCAGTATTAACCAGGTCGTTAAATCAGTGAATTGCAAGCTGAGTATTTTGGAGTATTTCATTAGCCATCCCCAGCTAGACCCGACTTTGCCATGTTACTGGGGTATCCAAGCATTGGCAATGCAACTCCCAGAACACAGGCAAACAAATCATCATAATCTTGGTGTTTTTCTTTGTTCACTTGATTTGTCTCTTTGACTTTTACAACGTTATTTTTTCAACTCACTTTCTCCTTACTGGTGGAAAAGCAGCATCGAAATGCCAGGAAATCCTGCTGGTGTAATAAGTATCCTCAGATGCAGGTGAAATCATTTTGCAATGAGCCTTAAGTATATCTGTGCAATCTACAAAGAAGAAAACTTGGAAACATGGCCAACATATAGTTTCTATCCATGACCAGCACAATTCTCAATTGGACAGTCATTCCTTTGTCACTGGGTCCACGTGCCACGCTCCTTAGCTGATGGCATGGCAGGTTTACCATTGCCGTGTGCACTGCAGCAATTCAAGAGAGCAGTTCATCTTCTTCTGTGCCATCACATTGACTCTGTATTCCAAATTTAATCTATTGCATTTATATTTGTATAATTTGAAGGTTTATTTTCCCAAGAGTTTTGCTTCCCTGATGAACAGTATTAACTCTGACTTCATTTCCAGTGCTATTGCTGAAATCCTGAAATTCTGGTTGAATCAGCACCCTGAAGACTTCCGACAAGGCTCAAGTTATGCTTGCCTAAATAAAGTCCTCACATACCTAAAGCAGACAGCGCCGGGGTCAGACCCTGAAAAACGGGCCCAGAATCTTCACAGTCAGTTTCTGGAGGATGAAAGTGCAGAGAAAGAAATGTTCAGTAAGATTTATATTTATGATGCAAAAACAGTGGTTTTAATTCATAAGGCAAGGGGAAATAATTGTGGGGCAGTGTTTTTATCGGTGCGGTGGTGAAAGCATGTTCTGTTTGGCTCCAAAAGGCAGTTTGGGAATTTACTTTAAATATATCTCTGAAAGATTATAGTGTGCTATTCCTGTAGTGTAAATCTGATTCATGGACATCTACTCCGTCTGTATTCCGTCCCTCACCAGGACAGTATTGGAGCTCTCTGCCGCTCCCTCCAATGGCTGCCCAACCAATCGCCATTTATCACACCTGTGTTCCCTTGCTGAACATGACCTTCCTCTCAACAGCCTGTATTTCAACTTCATCTGATGTAATGCAACTCACTTCCTGTGCAAGGAAGGCATTGCTATGAATGCTTGCACGGAACCCCAAAATGCTGTGTTTTTTTAAATTGAGATGTGTAGCAGACATTATTCCAGCCATGTCTCTTGAATTTCTTATTCCAATCCATCAAAGCTGATGCTTGCTATTGTCACCAACTGGAAAAGTTTATTGAACTTGTTTCCACTTTCTGTCCTTCTCTTCACCTTCAACTGCTCCATCTCTGACTCTTCATCTGTGGTTGTGAGAATGAAAAGAGGCTGCAGACAGTTTTGATAAATGGGCAGAAATTGCAGCAGAAGGAATACAATGTGGCAAGGTGTGAAGTTAACCAGTTTGATCGGAAAACTAAATTCAGAATGTCTTTTGATAAGTTTGTATTCAGAGGGATGTGGTTGTTCATGTCAGTTGAATTCCAAAGTTAACATGAATGCACTGCAAACTATTCGGATTACGTTTGCTTCACTGCAATACCTCACAGTACAGAGAATTGAGATTGCAATAGATGGATTCATTTGGATCAGCACAAGTGCCTTTGGCAACTTCGCTGTTTTCTCTTGTAATTTGGGGTTCAAAGTGAAACATCTCTATAAATAGCTCACATAGCTGCCAGAATAAATTGTTAACGCTGCAGCTTAATGGTAATTCAAATGACTGAGTTATGATGAAAGTTAAGATCTTTTTCTGCGATGGACTGTGATGAAATTAATTTGTTAAAATGACCATTTAGATCCGAGATTACCAGTGGTCCCAAAGATCAGTGTTGTGCAGTAGTAATCATTGACCGTAGAAGAGCACCATTTTAGCCAGATACCAACCATTTGGATACTTTGACATCAGTGAAAGAATCAATGGGTGGGGTCGGCGGTGTGTCTGAATTTGTTTAGACATGATGTGTAAAGCTGTTCATTTTGAGTAGCAAGATGTTTTTCTAATCGAACTTGTTCACACATGTTAACGCATACACTGTAGCAGGTGGGTGTTGAAGCCAGGCCTCGTGGCTCATTGTTATTGACACTAGCACTACAGCACAAGAGCCCTTGTTGGTTACTACATGCCTGTGGAGCAGGTGAGACTAAGCCCAAGGACACTTGGTCCGGAAATAGGAACACTACCAATGTGCCTCAAGAGCCTCCATTTTGAGTGGTCATCTGACGTTGTCAAATTCATGGTGCCTCCCTGTCAGTTCGTGGAGGGCTTAGCCATCTGTCTCAGGGTTTCGTTCATTTGGGCTTCCTTTGACAAGCTTCAAAAGTAGATCCAAAAATTTTGGTTAAGCCAAGTATTGCTGAGTGAATACCGCTGTACTGAGTTCATGATGTACAAGACCAAATTCTGCATAGAACGGACTCTGTAATATGGTCTGCCTAGACCCAGCAGCATTGAATGAGTCTTTCAGGACAATTTCCTTTTTAACTGTTGCTGTCAATGACATTTTATTTTCTAATATGATTGAATAATTTTGCAGGTTATTGTAAAACAAGAACTTGAGATTTGAAAGATTTCCTTTGGCAAGAAATTGGAATGGGAATCTGTCAGTAAATACAATTTCTTTTGCAATTGAAATGCTTCCAACAGGAGGGTTTCACTGCAATATCACATTAAATTCAGCAAATCGAGATTTAAAACTATAAATGTGAGCTAACTGTTGTAAATTAGTGGACGATTTCTAGTCACAAGTGAGTAAGATGTTTTGAAGCAATGAGAACTTTGGGCACAAAATAAATATCTATCTTCACTTACGCAGAAGGCTACCCTGGAAGACTTGGGTTCTACGTGGGAGAAGAACATGAAGGAACCATCGAAGAAGTGGACGAAAAGCTCCTCTGCTACCCATCACGCTGCATTGCAGAGCAGCTGACCTTTATGGATGCTGTGAGTAAACAGGAATCTGGGTCTGTGATAATGGACTGCAGATGCTGGAGAATCCAAGATAATAAAATGTGAGGCTGGATGAACACAGCAGCATCTCAGGAGCTTAAAAGCTGTCATTTGGGGCCTAGACCCTTCATCAGAGAGGGGGATGGGGTGAGGGTTCTGGAATAAATAGGGAGAGAGGGCGGAGGCGGACCGAAGATGGAGAGAAAAGAAGATAGGTGGAGAGGAGAGTATAGGTGGGGAGGTAGGGAGGGGATGAGACAGTCCAGGGAAGACGGACAGGTCAAGGAGGTGGGATGAGGTTAGCAGAAAGGAGATGGAGGTGCGACTTGGGGTGGGAGGAAGTGATTGTTGAGAAGAAGAACAGGTTAGGGAGGCAAAGACAGTCTGGGCTGTTTTTGGGATGGAGTGGGGGGAGAGGACGATCTGGGCTGGTTTTGGGATGCGGTGAGGGAAGGGCGATTTTGAATCTGATGAAGTCCACATTGACATCATTGGGCTGCAGGGTTTCCAAGCGGAATATGAATTGCTGTTCCCGCAGCCTTCGGGTGGCATCATTGTGGCACTGCAGGAGGCCCATGATGGACATGTCATCTAAAGAATGGGAGGGAGAGTGGAAAACGCTCGTGACTGGGAGGTGCAGTTGTTTATTGCGAGCCAAGTGGAGGTGTTCTGCAAACCAGTCCCCAAGTCTCCACTTGGTTTCCCCAATGTAGAGGAAGCCACACCGGGTACAATGGATACAACATACTAGATTGGCAGATGTGCAGGTGAACCTCTGCTTATTATGGAAAGTCATCTCGGGGCCTTGGATGGGGTGAGGGAGGGGGTGTGGGGGCAAGTGTAGCATTTTCTGCGGTTTCAGTGGAAGGTGCTGGTGTGGTGGGTTTGGAGGGAAGTGTGGAGCGAACAAGAGAGTCGCAGAGAGAGTGGTCTCTCCGGAAGGCAGACAAGAGTGGGGATGGAAAAATGTCTTGGGTGGTGGTGTTGGACTGTAGATGGCGGAAGTTTCGGAGGATGATGCATTGTATCCTGCTTTCCGGAGAGACCACTCTCTGTGTGACTCCCTTGTTCGCTCCACACTGCCCTCCAACCCCACCACACCCGACATCTTCCCCTGCAATCGCAGGAAATGCTACACTTGCCCCCACATCCCCTCCCTCACCCCAATCCCAGTCCCCAAGATGACTTTCCATGTTAAGCAGAGGTTCACCTGCACATCTGCCAATGTTGTATACTGTATCCATTGTACCCGGTGTGGCCTCCTCTACATTGGGAAAACCAAGCAGCAGCTTGCGGACTGATTTGCAGAAGACCTCCGCTCAGTTTGCAATAAACAACTGCACCTCCCAGTCGCGAGCGTTTTCCACTCCCCCTCCCATTCTTTCGATGACATGTCCATCATGGGCCTCCTGCAGTGCCACAATGATGCCACTCGAAGGTTGCAGGAACAGCAACTCATATTCCGGTTGGGAACCCTGCAGCCCAATGGCATCAATGTGGACTTCACCAGCTTCAAAATCTCCCCTTCCCCCAACGCATCTCAAAGCCAGCCCAGTTCGTCCTCTCCCCGCAGTGCACCACACAACCAGCCCAGCTCTTCCCCTCCCGCCACTGTATCCCAAAACCAGTCCAGCCTGTCTCTGCCTCCCTAACCTGTTCTTCCTCTCACCCATCCCTTCCTCCCACCCCAAGCCGCAGCTCCACCTCCTACCTACTAACCTCATCCCAACTCCTTGACCTTTCTGTCTTCCCTGGACTGTCCTATCCCCTCCGTCCCTCCCCACCTATACTCTCCACTCCACCTATCTTCTTTACTCTCCATCTTCGGTCCGCCTCTCCGTCTCTCCCTATTTATTCCAGAACCCTCACCCCATCCCCCTCTCTGATGAAGGGTCTAGGCCCGAAATGTCAGCTTTTATGCTCCTGAGATGCTGCTGGTCCTGCTGTGTTCATCCAGCCTCACATTTTATTATCTAGGAATCTAGGGTCTATTCTGTTGAGACCTGTCTTTCCCAGTCATTCACAATACGATGTTTCAGTCAGCAGTAAGCATCCGAATCTCACCATATTATTGAAAGCTATTTCCGCTCCACCAGTCATTATAACTGAATTGCCTTCACAATGCAGTCGTCCAAGATGTCAAAGTGTCTTGTTTGAAATGTAACTTCAGTCTTAAGCTTGAAATACCTGTCGATGAAGACTTCAGCACTCGCCTATTTTTTTAAATGAATGTCACATGAATTAAGTGAGCAGGGAGAGCACTGAAAATCCTTCGTAACTTCGTGTTGAATCTCGACAAAATGAATAGTATTTCAGGGTAAAAGTTGAAATGTTTCACCAGAACAGTCACTGTTCCTACATGAACCCAGTGATTTTGTTCGAAGTGTCCAGTACGACAACTTTGGTGTTTGCAGAGATCTCCTGGAATGGAATCAGCCACGAGATCAGGCTATTCCAGTCTAGTCTCCAAGGTGGCTTGGTGCCTACCTCTACGAAATTAGGTGAAGGATTGCTGACTCAAATTTTGTGTTCTGTCTGGGTCTGGTCATAGGCTTCGGCTTCAAATGGAAGCTCAGCTTTGAGCAAATGGGACTGTGGTCTATATGACAGCATTGGGTGTGACTCTAGAATGTAAGTAGTCCTTGAGGTCTCAAAAAGCCTGAGCAATTGTCAGTGTTGAGAGCAGGGGTGCGCATATCTAATCTGCAAGTGAACTTTTTGTCAAACGTACGAGTTGGTTATGGATCGCTGCTTTTCTGCACAGAGTTAGAAAGTTAACATCTGTTTTCATTGCAGCCTCTGTTGTACGTGTGTATACATTCTGGCACTTCGAGTCTAATCATGTGACACAATGATGACAACAGGCATTTTGGATGGGAAACAACCTATATTGGTGTCTGTAGAGGAACATAGCTGATTTTCTTTCCTTGAAGCAGTGAGGTCGGCAATGAGATCAGTGATTCCTTTTCAAATCAGTTGTTTGACCTGGTGAATGTCAAGGCAGTGTTTTTGATTCTGGTCGCCTGTGTTGTTCCTGTTGCAGGCAGGTCCAGGAGGCTGAAACAGGAGATTTATTATTTAGTTTACTGTAGAGGGCGGAAGGTTAGCCTCAGCTGTTCCCTGCCTGAAATAATCGATGACATCATTGTCACATGATCGGAGTGTTAAAAGTGAGAGTGCACCATGCTTGCATAAATACGCAGCAGTTTCCCACTCCATGGTTTCTGAGTTTGTGTTAAGTTTGACACTCGGAGCATAATTGTTTGTGGGAGTTGTTAGCCTTGAAGAGGGAGGCAAGAGGAGACAATGCAAACAGAATGACCAATTGACAGGCTTGGATGTTTGGCAACATTCAGCTTCAGCATGAAACCAACAGTGGGGAGGTGTTGACGTTGAGGTGTACTTAACCAACATGGGGTGCGGCAGCCATTGTGTTCTGTCAATCTGCCTTGATGTGAGAAGTGGACATGATGCAGGAGCACTTTCCTGATGGCCAGTCTGTCTAGCTTATGGACCACCATGGCTGAGCATCAGGAGGAGTGACTATTGCCAACAAAGCCGTGCATTGATGGTGTGCACGGAGCCAGCAGTAGGAGCTGGGTGGAGATAACTTGTGATTTAGAATCTAACCTACAAATAAGAAGGAGATGACTGAAAACTCAAGGCTGTTGACCTGTTTGTACAACCTATATGCACCTTGGGCATCAATGTGTGTATTATGTACTCAGTTGTTGACAAAGTAGCTTGTGCAGTTTTGAATGTACAAATGAAAACTAGCAGAATGAGTTTACTCATGAATGGAAGAACCTTGTTTGTAGTTCATTCCTTCAACCACAGTACTGCTAATATATGTAATCTTTGTTTCCTTTTTATTTTTGATCAGGATCTTTTTAAGAAACTTGTGCCCAGCGAATGTTTAGGGTCCATCTGGGCAGAACAACCAGATCGAGCATCAACCGTCTGGGCTATCGTGGCACAGTTCAATAACGTTAAGAATTGTGTCACCAGCACCATCAGTCGGCCTCAGCAGCTAAAACCACGGCAGAGGGCGAAAATCATTGAGAAGTGGATTGATGTTGCCAAGGTACACTTGTTCTTTCGTGATTTTTAACCTTTATGACAGGGTAAAGCACTCAGTGCATGAAACAAACATGGTGGAAGAGAGCAAGCAGTTCCTACGATGTGTTGAGATGTTTAGGGTTTGAAAGCCTCTCGAATTGACGAGCAGAATTAGAATTGAATGCTTCATGGCAAATCCTAGCATTTGTAATTTCCATAGAGTTGGCTGCTAATAGTTCATGCCTCAGTTTACAGTTGCATTGAAATATTAAAGTTTTCTTTCTCATCAAAAATATTTCTGTGGAGAAATAAAGTAAACTGATTTCAGATTTTTAGTGGCCCTTCAAACACAAAGTTACTTATTAGGCATTACAGAATGTTGCTTGCCTCCCTTCCGAGCAGTGATCAGATTTATGATACATTGTAAATGTTATTCTCAGTTTTCTGCATTCCATATGCCCGTATGATGGCCCTTCAGTAACTTGCCTGGTTGTCTGTTTCTTATGTGTTTGCCAAAGGAATTTGTCTTTGCATTTTAATCAGCAATTGGGAAAAGGATGAGGAAGGGCTGTCATACCTGATGTCTGGCTTGTCTTTGTCATCAATATGTGGCATTCCCACGAGTACATTTGGAAAGAATCAAGACAGGAAGCCAGTAATTAACGAATTAAGTGAATTAAGTAATTTATTCATATTCATTTTATCATCCAAAATGGCACTGGATCATAGCAACAAAAGTGTATTATCATTGAAATTTCCCATATTCATGTGACCATAAAATATTTAGTCATTCGAAAGGTTGGGAATGAAGATTCAAAATTATACCTTTGCCAGGTATTTGTGACAAATCTGGTTTGGCTCTTGGCAACGCTGCCTGCATGGATTTGGACTCGTAAAGAATCTTAAGGCATTGATGTCTGTCTCCAGTTTCACAATCCAGAGAAGTTGAAATGAATGGAGGCAGGCACACAGTCATAGACATGGATACATGAGCTCCTGACAGGCTGTCCGTGCCGACCTAGAAACTGGTGCTGTCAAAGGCCATTCTGAAGACGAGTTGCCACCTTCCAGTGATCACTTGGCTGGCTCTTCCGGTTGTCATTTGAGTTGACAACAGTTGATGAGGGGCCTTATCCATGTTGAAGTGTCCTCCGTCACTTACTTTTTACTGCAGCAGCCTTTGTTGCCCTCAAGCCGGAAGACTGTGGGCTTGAGATCTTACCTGCTGGACTTAATCAGATAAGGCATCTATCTAATGATGCCCAGTGAGGCACATCCACATAAAGCCAATATGGTCTAATGACCCTCTCCCTCCTTGGCCTTCCTCGCTAAGCAGAAGTGGTTTTGAGAGTTGAGAACAAACAATTGCAGGCTTCCTACTCTCCTGCCCCTCGGCCCCTTCCAACAAAGTTCAAATTGATGCTTGTGGAAGGGAGGTTTGATTTGTTCTATTCTTCTCCCTGCCTCCGTGGGGCAGGCAGATGAAGGACATTCACATGCTATCCTCACTACGATTAGTTAACTCAGTCTCAATAACATTGTGATTCATAAAAGTAGACTCAATTTTCTGATTTGTACGCTTTCCTTGAATGATTATCTCATGTGTCAGGCCCTGCCCTCCTATGCTGGCAGAAAATGTAATCTGTCATTCGTTTATCAGATGAATACAATGGATATAACACAGATGATTACCCGTCTCCAGCTCCCTAACTTCGCCACTTCCACCACTCAGATGGCCGTGTCTCCAACTTATTCATTCGAATCTTTGCTTTGGCGTCAGTAACCATGTCTAACGAGTCAAGTGTTGGCAGAGAGTGAAATGTCTCAGAGGGAAAAAAAAATGAAGATCAAGTTTTAAGTCGCTAAGATTTGTGGAATTTTTGCCCCCACAAAGTCGTTTGTTAATGCTGTTATTTTTGCAGATCACGTTTTTCTGATGGAACATTTTAATGTCTGAGGTATTGGATCATGGGGAGCCACTGTTTTTCCCACAGAACTCATGTTTTATGTTCTCACAGGAATGTCGGATTTTGGGTAATTTCTCTTCAGTGTGTGCAATTACCCGTGCATTGCAAGCAAATAACATCTTAGAGTTTCAGAAGACTTGGGCAGCTGTGTCAAAGTGAGTCATTTTTCTGAAAAAGCCGTGTCATTATTTTTAATAAATATGTGGTAGGAATTTGCAGGTTTCACCTCGAAGTTTACTTGCCAAAGTGATCTTCACACTCCAGATGTGTTGACAGGATTACCAGAGGCACTACAGTGCAATCCTAACAATTGGCTTACTGGCAGAATCTTTTATTCTTTCACTAAGGAGTGAGGAGTTAATTTTCTACAGTGGAAAAAGAAAACTGTTTGACAGCTTAAAATATTGAACTATTGTGTTCCAAAACTGATCTGCTGTTGGATGTAACGTAAGACAGTTTCCTGTGGATGTGCTGTGACGGGGTGATATAAACTGGAGGTTTGTATAGGAACCTGAAATACAAAGAACACAATTATTTTAATCACCCAAGAAAGCAGTCGAGACCTCTTTGAAGTGCGCACTTGTAGTTTATATTCCTGTGCCGTAGACGATTTGATCATGATTGTTATTTTGAGGCAGCTTGGAGGTGAAATCTCACTTGCTGTGATGAGATTTCCTAAAACTACTGCAATGAAGGGCTTTTGTGGCACAGTGGTAACATCTCCATCTCTGGGCTGAAATAATCTGGGTTCAAATTCTGTCTGATGAAGGGTCTAGGCCCGAAACGTCAGCTTTTGTGCTCCTGAGATGCTGATTGGCCTGCTGTGTTCATCCAGCTCCACACTTTGTTATCTTGGATTCTCCAGCATCTGCAGTTCCCAATATCTCTTGGGTTCAAATTCTACCTGCCAAAGAGATGTGTCAAAACATATCTGAACTGTTTCATTAAAATAACTGCAATTGTTTGAAAAATGCTTCACTGCCCTTCACTGTCTGTATTACTTGCTTATTTGTCAGATTCCATGTCAGCTGTTTGCAATCTTGACTCTATTCTGTCAAGAGTAATTTGTTATATTCTCTTGACTAGGAGCACAAAGGCAACATTTGAAGATCTTTCAAATCTCATCTCCGAAGATGGCAACATAATGACAAATAGCCAGCGCGAAAAACAGGTAAGCGTTTGCATTTGGCACTGTGCATCGATATTCAGGGCATTATAGGTATTTTCAAGCAAAATATCTACAATGAATTACATTGGTGTCTGAATGCATACAAATACTGTGAATCAGTAATGCAACAAGGGATACATGTATTACATATGGATGGTCTAACTTGGCTCAAGTCTTCCAAAATCATTCTGTCATGATGCAACCTTCATAGATTATCTTTCTCAGTGTTCGTTATCTTGGAAGTTTGAACACTTGCACAATGATATTAAAAGCAGGATATATGTCAGTTTTCTTTTCTTTTGATTTGCACACTTGGAGGGCCTCGTAATTAATAAAAGCCAAGGCAAAACACGAATAGCTTTAATTGGTTCTCGTTAGTGTTTTTGTTCAATTAGCATGTCTTCCTTTTATTGTTCTCTGCGGTAATAAATATTTACTGCATTGGAAGTGAGAGATAATCACATTGCTTTGTTTGTTGAGCATTTCAGACATCAACTATTTAGTTTCAACTAGCTTGGACCACCACTGACATTTCAAACTAACTTCAAAAACCTTCTCAAAAAGCATATTGTTTTACCAGGTTTCGAGACATTCCTCCTCACTCTGTTTGTCATGCTGTTTGCCCAGTCATTTTGTTCCTGAATTTTACAAAGTAACAAAATAATTTGTTAGTTATAAACATTTTGGTGTCACTTGACCAAACTAGTGTGTCCAGGACAGTAAGGAGGCAAGATGCAAGTTTTCTGTTGAATCATTCTTAGATTAAATCAAAGCAGTTTGAAGGTGGTACTTGAAGAGGACGAAATGCAGCATTCATGTTGGGTTGTTAACAATTTGACAGACACTCCGTTTTTCATACTGCTGAAAGTTCTAGTTGAGGTTGACGATGTTTTTGCATTGTTGTCCATCTGCTGGCTCCATAATTTCTACGGTGCTGCTGTCACACCTTGTTTATTATGTTTGCGATTGGTGCACAGTGCAGAATTCCAAATTACTTTTCATATCTGGCTTGAATCTAAAAGTAGATTTGTTTTTAATAATCAAAAACGTGTGTTGTGCAGGATGATTGCTTTTGTGGTGTCAATTTCTATA
Organism: Stegostoma tigrinum; assembly: GCF_030684315.1. Lineage (NCBI taxonomy): Eukaryota > Metazoa > Chordata > Chondrichthyes > Orectolobiformes > Stegostomatidae > Stegostoma > Stegostoma tigrinum. Next base: position 29,785,713 of record NC_081361.1, on the reverse strand, counting down.
AATATACATGGGAAAATCTGAGTTCAAGATTGGACAGTTGTTTAACTTCCATAATGCTGTCTCCCAGATTGTACAGTGAATATCGATGCATGGTTCGTTAATCTTTAAGCATATTACACAGATGTTCTCTGGCAATATGGCTTGCTAAGCTTTACTTTATATGGGTGTGCCATTCGCAAGGCCACCATATCAACACTTACTGTCGATCCTTAGTTGACACTGAGTGTAGTGATAAGATACCACCTTGATATACCATAGCGTATTTTCTGAAAATACTTCCCCAAATGTGACTGTCTGGTGAATTTCACCTGAGTGAGTCAGCAATCATCATTTTCACTGTTGTGTTTTTAAATCTCAGAAAATATAATTTGAAACCTCATTTTAAATGCAGTTTGAAGCAGCAACTTCACCATGTCCAACAATTTGATTTGCACACTTGGATGGGAATCTGAAATAGTTGCCAAGTGATTGTTTTATGGGTTAAACATTGATACTAGTTTTGTGATAAACTATTGTGCGTGGGATAAATTGTAATATCACTTCCAAATATCATTGCCTGGCTATCACCTCTTGAGTTTGAATTGGCCAAATGTTGACATAAGGCTTTAGCGTTGTAAAATGTTTTTACAATAAAAGCTTGAGTTTTGAAATCTCTTCTGTTATCTCATTTGATATTATGGGAGATATAGATTAGATGCAGTGAATGAATAGCTGGTTTTCTATGTACATTTTCAGGATGGAGCTTCAAAATTTGCCGCCCTCAACAGCACCTTGAAAGAGAACAAAATACTGACACACAAAACACTGAAAGTAACAAAGAAGAAGGTAATCATCCCTTTATGTTTAATATTGGAATGAAACGTTCTCAAGTTGAAGCAGTTAATCTTGAAGCTTTACAAGTAAATCTGATTTATCTTTCCATAATGGTGTATCTTTGTTATAACTATGCTGTAAAGCAGTTCTCCGGGTAACTAAAGGGAAGTTATCAGCATTGCTGCTACTTAAGCCATTGAACATGTTTGGTTATATGTTTGAAGCTATAACCATGCTGCTTGTTGCATATCTATCAGTGTGTTGGGTTGTGGGTAGAATATTTCTACATTGAACGGAAGTAAATCTGCGAGGCCAGGCAGGTATGCACAAACATTTCCCATGGTCTGATGGATAAATACAACAGTCAATACAGTGTGGAGCTGAAGGAACTCAGCAGGTCAGGCAGCATGAGAGGAGCAAGAAAATCAACGTGTCAGGTCAGGACCACACTGTATTGACTCTGACTCCAACATTTGCAGTTCTTGCTGTCTTTGAGAGATGGTTAGCATCACTGGTGGTCCAGTGGTTAGGATTCGGCGCTTTCACCGCTGCGGCCTGGGTTCGATTCCCGGTCAGTGCAGCACATTTTGGGGTGGCTCAGTGGCTCGGTGGTTAGCATTGCGGCCTCACAGTGCCGGGGACCCAGGTTCGAATCCAACCTCGGGTGACTGTCTGTGTGGAGTTTGCATATTCTCCCCGTGTGTGCATGGTTTTCCTCCCGGTGCTCTGGTTTCCTCCCACAGTCCAAAGATGTGCAGGCTAGGTGGGTTGGCCATGCTGAATTGCTGGTTGTGTTCAGGGGTGTGTGAGCTGTAGGGGATGGTTCTGGGTGGGATGTTTCAAGTGGCGGTGTGAAATTGGTGAGCCGAAGGGCCTGTGTCTACACTGTGGGGAATGGAATTTAATCTCAATACAACATCTTGGCTCAAGCATTGAAATATGCTGACGCTCACAAAGGCAGAGATTCAGGTACTCATCTGGTGTTCCCTTTTTGTGTAGCGAAGGAAGAACTAAACCCGGGTTACACAATAACTCGGTTAGCCATCATGAATGAGGCAACATGACGAGAATTTTTGCAGCACTGCCCCTTGTGTCTGCGCTGGTCATAAAGCACCCACCTATTCTAATCCCATTTTGTAGAACTTAGCCCATCGCCTTCTAGGTATTCTTCATCAACATGTTGTGACACATGATGACACTTGTCTGGCAGAGGTGGAACTCAAACTCAGATTTCTGGCTCAGCGGTAGGGAGGCTACCACTGAACCACAAGACCCCTTTATAGAGCTCTGATGAAGGGTCACCAGACCCAAAACATTAACACAGTTTTCTTCTTCACAAATGCTCCCAGAGCAGCTGAGCTTTTCCAGCAACTTTGTTTTTCTACCCCTTTAAAGAATTTGCATTTATTGGCGTTTTTGTCAACCCATTCAGCCAAGCTTATGACTCCATTCTGAAGGAGGTTGGACTGAACTGGGATCCCCTGCCTCAACTGTAGGTATCATTCCGACAAAATTCCACAACGCCTACCCCTACTCAGGAGTTTTGATGGCAATGGCGTTTCAAGAGTTCATCAAAATTGTTCTTCAGTGTCTCAAGGGTTCCTGCCTGGACCACCCTTTTAGGCAGTGCGTTCCAGAAACCCACCACTTCTGGGTGAAAAGTTTTTGAACAAATCCCCTCAAAATAGCCTGCTTGTTGTATTAAAACTGTAAGCCCTGATATTGATAGACAGGGAATAAACTTTTTCCTAACGCTTAGCCAAATCCCTCAGAACTCTTTGAACCTCAACCAGGTTCCTCCTCAGTGTCTTTGTTGCAGTGAAGATTGTCCCAGGTGAATTTAGCCCCTTTCTATAACTGAAATGTTCCTGCCCGAGCTGTATTAGTCAATTGGAATCAAAATTAACTTTTGGCAGGAAGTAAGCGTGACTTTTGAAGAACATTTCTGCAACTTGAAGCTTTCATTCGGCAGTGTAGCACAGGGTAGAGTGATAATTCTTGCTGTGTGTACTTTAATGCTCCAGACACAAAAGCTACAAGTATGAACATCAGGCTCACAGATGACACAAGAATTGGAGGTGTGGTAAATAGCAAAATGCTTTAGTCTCTAGGCACACCGTGTTCTAACTGTGGCTCAACTAATTTTATTTACGTCTGCTCTTATAGTCAGGCAAGTATCCAATATGGTGCTTTTACCACCTTATCCACAGGCCCTCCTGCCTTCAAGAATATGCTTATGCGCACAGCAAGGTCCTCGTGATTCTCTGTACATTCTAAAACTTCCATTTAACATGTCTTGTCCTGACTTATTTGTCCTCCCAAAACGCTTCGCCTGACACTTTTCAGGATTGAATTCTATTTGCCTCTTTTCAGGCCTTCTAACCAGCCCATGTGTGTAATCCTGGAGACTAAGGCTTTTTGCTGTTTACCACATCGCCAATTCTTGTGGCACCTGTGAACCTGCTGTTCACACTTGTAGCTTTTGTGCCTTGAAAATTCATGTACACACAACAAGAACCATCACTTTACACTGCGGTATGCTGCTGGATGAATGCTTCAAGTTGCAAAAATGCTCTTCAAAAATCACACATACTTCCAGTCGCAAAGTCAGTTTTGGTTCCAGTTTGCCAATTCCGGTGTATCTCCTGGGCTTTTAGCTCCTTAAGCAGTCTGAGACCATTAAATTATTTCTTGGGGTCAGAAAGGTGTCCTCTGAAAAGACATTGAGTAGAATTATATTCTTGAGTTTTGGAAAATAAGGGTTAACCTTACTGAGTCAAACGTTTGGAAATCAGGTGCGATAAATTGTTTCCATCTTCAGGCAAAATCACACAGTACTTAGAAAATTTCCAATCTCCAAATGATGAAGTTACACAAACATTGAGTTTGGTTGACAGTTCACAGATCAGGGATCAAAACTCCGAACTTGCCTGTCGTTTATAGATCTAACTTTGTATTCCACTGTGTAACTGTGTCAAAAATTGAGTCCGAAATTTTGATTCTAATTAGATTTAGTTGCATGATAAATGGTATAAATAAGGCATGGAGTAGTATGTTTGGGAAATATGACAGTGCGTTCACAATGGATGAAATAAATTCACCTCACTTTTCTCGGGTGTAGTTCAGGGAATTGTACCATACCTGGGAACTTTCTTCACGGACTTAACAAAATTGGATTCGGCTTTCCCCAATTATCGTTTCGTAAGTCTGTTTTACAAGATTTGGATTCCTTATTTGCTGATGAGCACTATTGTTACAGTTTCATTGCAAGCTGCTCATAGCAATAAAAGAAACGAATAAGTATGATTAATGATACTGATGAGAATAATGTGATGCTTTGTGTTGCAAATCAAACAATATGTAAATAAAGAAACATGCAAAAGGCTTTGCAGTTGATTGAATACAGGTTTAGTTTTTCTAAAGATTGGATAAAGTGGGCATCATTTTTATTTTGTACAGGTAAATTTGTTAGCTGGACGTCACTGCCTATTGTGCAGTTGAGCAGCTGAGAATGGCATCAGCTTGGTACTGATCCATTTGAGTGGAACAAAGGGCTCTATGTAATGGCCAAAATATAAACCTGGTGGAATGATCGATCATTTGTGTTTGACCTTTGACTATTTCCTAAAATTGAAACAAGTTTACAGAGTTTGTATTTCACTGCTGATCTGTTAAATTTCATGATCTCATAGTACCATTTGACCTTTGTATATATTGAATTAATTTTCTTTGTTCATGTCTATTTCTTACAGAATGGCTTGATCAACTTCGACAAGAGACGAAAGGTGATTGTACTGTGCAAAATGTTTGTAAATGCATGAAACGGGAAAAGCGTGCCTTTCAATATTGTTGTGCTTTTTCTGCTTGATGGGGAATGTTGGAAGAGTCTACAACTGCATCTTAAATGTGGATGATCACTAATAAATTCAATAAAGAAATCAGGAGAAGCTTTGTTGCTCGCAGCAGTCAGATTGCAGAAGCTGCTGCTACCAGGACGAGTTGAGAAGAATAGCAGAGATGGATTTGAGAGAAAGTTAGATGTCAGAAAGGGCACAAAGAGGCACATTAAGAATTTGGAGCATGGTGGGAGAAGTGTAGAGAGCAGCATGGAGCAGTTCAGCCAAATGGCCTGTTTTTGCACTGCTGTTATGATGCAAGTTACCTTTCAGCATTCACAACCAGGTCCAGGACCTGCCAGGTGTTCTGTGAATGAAGATGTTGTGAAGTTAGTCTGGGTGCAATGGAAGCTATTTCATTATCGAAGAGAGTGAGTAAATAATCTCTCCATATTAGTTGGTATTTTCCGTCAGAAGAGAGGCATCGGTTACTTATGGAAGATCAGAAAGTGAGGGAGTGCAGCCGTTGGGGTCATCACTGACTGGGCATTTGATTCCATATTTCTGAATTTGGTAAGACCAACTTCTGAAATATCTCTGTTGCCATGGTTACTATTGAGGGTATCGTACAATCCCTATAGGGTGGAAACCGGCTATTCGGCCCAACAAGTCCACACTGACCCTCGGAAGAGCATCCCATCCAGACCCATTCCCCATGTCTAACCCACCTCACCTCAACATCCCTGGGCACTATCGACAACTTAGCATGGGAATCCACCTCCGCTGCACATCTTTGGACTGTGGGAGGAAACAGTAGCACCCAGAGGAAATCCATGCAGACGATATTTTGGTCTTGTACTGCAGCATTCAGCAGACAGCGTGAGAATATTAACATGATACAAAGTTCAATTCATTGTTTATCACATGGTTTTGCTGACAAAACTGTAACTTGAGGTGCCATTTTAATCTAGCCTATGAATAGAATAGGTTGCAATCAGAAACAACTGACGCCGAATTTGCCAAGCTGGGCCCTGTGGTGTAAATTCAGCTGGGATGCAAAATAGGCATCCAACGCTGTGTGACTCCACTTAATGAGCACAGAGTGTCATCTGTCAAATAGCCCGTCATTTCTCATGGATGATGCTTCAAGTGTTTATTTCAACTGACCTGTTGAAAACTGGCATGCACTTAACAACTTAAAAGTAACGTTATCAACATTTGACTTTGAGAGTTCTGCCCCTCTTTACATGTCAAATCGTGACAAGGTTCAACCAAGAAGCCAATGTGATTGAAAGAAAATAGTCCAGTAACTTCTAGCGGCACATGGCCCGTAAATTTTATGATGCCGCAACTTTGAAAAATTAACTCAACATGTTCACCCTCTGCCTTGGTATCAATTACGATAGACCAGCCACTTATTTTGTACTTTGCAGAATTTCTTTTGCTTGGATAAATGATCTTACATAATGTTTCTTGCCTTCAACCGAAATCAGCTTCTGGTTCTGAGGTGAATCCCTAATACTTCTTTGAAAAAAAATCCATCATTGAATCATGAATTTGTGACCTGAAACCATCCTGGATAATCTGTACAGAAATTTATCCTTGAAAAGTCACATAAATGTCATTTATTTCCAAAGCAGAAATATTTTTGTGACATGATTTACCGTGTGGTTGGAATAAAGTTATTGATGCTGTTTAAAGTACCACTGAGTAGGATATAGCAGTTACACTTCTTGCAATTTTAACATTTTGTAAACAGCTTGTTATTTATTTGTGTTCGTTCAGGAATATGAAATCATTTCGTGTCTTAAATATATGCAGTTTGCTTGTCAATGTTACATCATTCGCCCAGACGAGAAGTTTCTGGACCTGTTCTTCACACAACTATACTTAGCTGAGAAGAACAAGTAAGTAACTGGTATTGTAGGAATGTGCAGATAAAATATTTTCGTTTTGTCTTTCAAATCTCCCACAATTTTAACTACTGTTGAATGCTAGTGAGCCTGCCAATTTATTATCGTCTTCCTTTTCGTTGGTTTCAAAGTTGTGATCATGAATTCTGACATATGGGAATAAAGCCGGTTGCTCTATGAATCATTTCCATTGTGTTGTATCAAAATGTGTTTTATTGGCGTATAATAGCACAGATCGTACTGCCGCTAAGCCAACGGGAACAGGAAAATGCAAAGACTTGATGAGTGACCAATTTTCGCAACATGTCCAAGACCTCGTGCTTTGGGTGCATCTACAAATCCAGATGTAAACTGTTCCAGTTTTGAGATGTGTTTCTTTTTGTTCGAATTTCTTTTCAAATACACAATCTTATAACGAACACAAAATCAGTAATAAGCCAACACAATTGGTCAGCATTTTTAAGTATTTTTAAATGGTTCCCTAAAAATATCATTTCCTCATCTAGAGATGGCAACAGTGCCTTTTTTAATAATACAACCAAAAATAAGCTCCAACTAAAAAATAATGACTTTGCCATTGGTGGGCCAGAGTTGGTTAAGGATCAGATTTTAGAAAACTGAATTTGGTTTTTGTTTTGACAGAGCAGGCTTTGTAATATTTACATTAGTTGACAGCAGTTAGCTTCTTCATAAGTGGGTGGGCAGAAGTTATTATTTAAAATAATCTGTACTGCTTGGCCTGCTGTGTTCAGCGAGCTCCACACTTTGTTAGCTCCCTATTAAGCTCATGCTCAGGCTATGGATGAACATGTGTAACAAGCACCTGGCATTATCATCAATTCAAACACCGGTACAGTCAGTTTTGAACCAACTTCAATCATGATATTTTTTGTAACAGAAAGTACAATATGTGACAGAACCTCAGTTTGCGTGCATCATAAGTTGTATTTAAAGTTCTTTTTGACCTCTGGGACGGTTTGGCTGATTTTCGGACAGATTGTCTGAAAAGAATCAGAAACAGAAAGCCTTGCTCCCGTTGCTACTGGTCAAGAGAGCTACTCTTTCATTTCACTACCTCCTACACGTGACACGTGGTGTTTTAGTCACCTGCCGTGACTGATTCATGACCACTTTTATATTGTTTGCCTGATAATGTCTGTACGTTCACATGACAGTGTGGATGAGGCCCAGACGAACTTCTGCATCACTTTAAAACCTATTCTATTATCCAAGGCACTCAAAGTTTGATTCTCATTTTTTTCAATTCACTTTATTTCAAGCCTGGTCCTTGTTAATTTTTCTGCACCTGCTGTCGATGTTTGACAGTTTTGTTCAATTCCATGTGTTCTGCAAAAAGACTTGTTGGGTTATCTTCTTGGTGAAAAAAAAATACCCAAAGGAACTGTGCATGCTGTCATTCAAAAACACACTCCGAAATTGCTGGAAAAATTCAGCAAGTCTGCCAGCATCTGTGGAAAGAAAACAGAGTTAACTTTTGGGTCTGGTGACACTTCCTGAGACGTCTTATCATCTTGATCTGCTCTTCACATAGCAGAAAAGATCGCTGTGCCGACAGTGAGAACGTTTACAGTTAAATCTGCTGCCACTCATTAGTCAAACTAATATTCAATGTACTCCTGCCTGAAAACATGTGTCTTTTGCAAGCAAAATTATCATTCATGCAATTTCATTTCCATGTCAATGATTGATTTGCTATCACTAATACGAATATTGAACAAAGGCATCTGTTTAATTTTGAATGAATTTTGTCTGAAAATGTTTATCTGCCACCCTGCAGTTCCAGTATTTCCTCTGAACGGGAGAAACCAGCAAAACCCAAAAAGAGCGTGTTTAAGCTCCTCAGCTGGTAAGTATCCCATGTTAAATACAACAGATATCTCATGACTTCCTTTAATATAGGGATGATTGGACAGACAGATAAGTACATCGGTTTCTTGACAAATGATTTTGTTTGATATGGACTCATTATTGCTTCATGGGACTGAGATGTTTTTAGTCACTGATAAAGTTGATTAACTTGAGGCGAAGCAAGGAATAGTAGTGCTCTTCTCACCTTGTGAATGTGTCTATTGTAGACTGATTGATAGAGATTCTTTACTTTGACCGTGATTGTAGAATGTGGACCTGTGATGAGCTTGATATTGCTGTCTCATGATTCTCATTTATTATCAGAAGTTTATACACCATGGCTAAATTTCACCTCATTGAATTTGTTTATGAGTGACAATTAAACAAAAAAGCTGTTACTGTGAAATGAATTTGCATATTTGTGGTCCGATAAGATGAAAACTGGCAATGATGAACAATTTGGAATGAAAAATCAGATCTATGTTCTACTTTGTGGGTCAGCAGGCAGCAAAAATAACTTGTGCTGAAAAATTATCGGCCATGCTTCTCAGACTTGAAATTCCACATGACAACTCAAATGTATTGCCATGTAGAAGTTGACATGAAAGTATATGTTTGTGTTGTCGTGCATGCATAAGGAAAGACTTCAAACTTATTTTTTTCAGTAACTTTCCTGAGCTAGAGACATTATTTTATATTTCTGTACAATAGTCAAGGACTGAGCTGATCTCAGCAAAGTCATATTCTTTTCACCCACACACCCATGTAGAGTTTCGGAGGAATGCCCATGCCTTGTTGGTGCATTGTGCCTTGCAGTGATGTGGACTATGTCATGCAACTGTTATATCAAAACCAAGAAAGAGAAGGGAAACGCTTATTCACTTGCTGGAATATCTTCTCTTTACATGAGTGTGGATGTTCTCTGGATGTGATTTTAGCTTCCGGAGCTGAAATATGATTGTCAAAGTGGAGGCAATCAACAACGCTGCATTAGTTTGCAATCTCACATTTCAGCAGCCACCTGCTCTGCTCCCTGTATTATGTCATGCCTCATGTGCCAAGAATCAGGATTTTCAGTGTGGGAAATTTTTGTCATGCCATCTGCAGTACTCCTTTTGAGAGTTTTGGGAAATTTTCTGTGTTAAATGTGCAATCTGAATGCAAGGTTCTGAATAGGAATTCTAACTTTTGCAGTACCCATATCCTGAAGGCCACATTAAGAGTTCACTATCCTACCTTTCAAAGTATTGTGCACAGTTTTCTATCACTTAACAATGGTATTACTTTGTTTTAACTTTAATTGTTAACAAATTTCTTCTTTCAGGAAGAAAGTATGTACGCCTTAGCATGTGGCCAGGTTGGGGTAGATTTTCTACTTTGTGCGTATTCAAGTCCACATTTTCCCTTTCGTATGAACTAGGTTGATATCAGGTTGAATAACGTTGTCATAAGTCCAGATTCTTGTGCCACTTGTATATGCAAAATGTTATCTCCCATCCGTATACTCCCTAACCATTAGAAAATGGAACAATATTCAACACTAATAATGCTCACTCTTGGTATTAGTGCGTCACTATTAATTTGTCACAGCTTGAAAGTGGCATAATTCAAACTTCTGATACTCACAGCATCAACATACCTTCATTCTAGTTTAATTTGTTTGAAAGTTTATCCAGAATGTAATGACGTTTCAATATTTCTGATGTGTTCCCCTTTCCATTATGCAAACTGTTTTCAAGGAGAGGTGTTAAAGCAAACAGCACACCAACGAAAAGCTCTCAGCAGCCAACATCCCCTGAGAGTGACGATTGTGAAGAAAGCATTGCTTCAGCCAGAATTTCAGGAGATTGCAGCAACTTGGAAATGCAAAAGCACAGCACTTTGCAAAATCCACCGGAAAAGGTGAGACAAGAAGGCACTCACCACATAAAATAGGTTGTTCACGGAGACACTGGTCCGTCCCGATGCATTTACTTCTTCTTTCTTTTCTAACTTTCTTCTGTGTTTCATCCCTCTGTTACCCTATCCTTTCGAGAGGATGCAAGAGGACTCGGTGATAGCGCCTCAACCACTGGAGCTGGATGACTGCCTGGCCAATCTACTTTACCTTTCTTTTGAGAGCTAATGGACTGTTAGCCATTTTGAGGTTTCAGCCAGACTGTAATCCTCAGTTTGAAGGCAGCTTCACGAAGCATCCTCATGATTGGCCGCTGCCAGCAATTTTCCATAGCAGATCCCACTTGCCAAAGTTGGGTTACTTGGTTTCAGAAGCAATGCAAGACAGCTATGCCATTCCCAACAAAATTCAACCTTTTGCCGTTTACTGAAGCATCTGATTCCAGAACAAATATTATTTGCTGACGAAATGAAAGCTAACTTTTTTTTTGAGATGTGTAGATTTGCTTTGTTTTGCTTAGATATTTTATGCAACTTTGAAAAATACATAAATGAAGCTATACATGTGATTTTTTAAAAAATCATCGCACGAACAATGAAAGTATTTCATCTTGAATCCTGAACATCATTTTTAATTTCTGCACAGTAAATTTTAGTGCATGGGGTATGACTGCAGCAGCTTGAAGTGCACTGTCACCAAAAGCAGTACTTTCGAGTCTGTTGGCTGTGCCTTGATCCAGCAATTGCAATAAAGGAATGCAGCTCCCTGCACGCAGACCTCTTGACTGCATGTTTTGTTTTTCTTCTATCCTTGGCCTTTTAGCTATTGATGATTGTGTTGTCTGCTGAAGACCGTTGTATCGCGGGAGATTATCAAAGTTCATGGTTGATGTTTATTGAATATGTCCAGGGGGACTTGTCTCAGGGATATTTTAGCAATTTATTCTCCCAAGAATTGGGTTAAGCATTATTCGGTCAGGCTTGGGAGTTTTGGAGTGGTATTATTTTGTTTTAAAATACCCTCTCCCCTTTTATGGATTCTCCTGTTTAGTGTTGTGATTGCCTCTATATTAATAATAAACTAAGAGCTGCAGTGACTTGAATGATTTTGCTTCCAGTTTCATTGGATCTATGGCTCCATGTGTTTTGCTGTTGCTATCTCTGTCTTTCTTTCTGTCTGTGGTACTGTCCCGCACACATTCTGACCCTCACAATACACTGGCCCATTCACAGTCACTCATAATGCCATAAATGTGTGCCTTAACGTTACACAGTGTACACAGTGTAGTTGGATTCAAGATTTCTGTGCATAGTTGGGTGAAACGGGCAGATAAATATTGATGTAAGAATGTTCAATTGCTGAGTGCAAACTGAGGTCCCAAAGGGTTCATCTGACAAACTTAGAATTGAAGCACCAATTTAAATGGTCAAGTGAAATGACCACAATGTTATTGTGCTTCAGGAACTAACTTGGTAATTTATCAGTGTGCTATGTGATGAACTGTTGACGTTGGCTAAACAGCTAGTAAACACATGTGGGAGTGTAATTCCTCAGAAGTGGAACAATAAATATAACTGGAAAGAAGGAACTATCTCATATGCAACAGTTTCCAAAAGTCTTCTCAAACAAAATAATTCTTCCACAGTCACTGAAATCCACGGACAGTGCTTCCACAGGAGATTCACGCAGTAGTGGTGTGACATCAAATCCACACTGTGACATCGCGAAGTCTCGGAAGCGTGCTTGCTCAGGCAGGTTTGAGAGTACAACACGCCCCCGATACAACCAACAAAATGGGGAAAGCTGCCTCATCCGTGTGGGTTTTGAGCAAGACCAAGCAAAAGAATTTAAAACTATTTTGGTAAGTACCTGGATTGTTTTCTCTCTTCGCAAGTCTAAGTATTTGTTGTTGTTTCCTGTCAGTATCGACAGAAAGGCGAGAGAATATTTTATCCAAATTATTTGTTGCCATGCAGTCATAATCATTGTCTGCTTTCCACATTGCCAAAGCCTATTTTTTTTTTTGGTCTATGGGTGTGCTTTGTCTATCATTTGGATCCGGTTTTGCGATGCACTGGCAGTGTTTAGGTTTTAGGCCTGACTGCATTTCCCTTGTATTTCTCGTTTAAATGTCAATAGTAAGGTGCAGCACTCTGCTACCCCATTTTGGGAATGGGCTGATAACTATTGAAGTGAAAAATCGCAAATTAACCCACGCCATTAACTGTGCAAAAAATCAGCAAGGAGGGACCAGATCTTTAGTTAGCTGACCACAGGCACTTTGGCCCATCTGTCTACAAATCGAGTAATATTAGCAGAGACATTGAATAGTATTTCTTTCCTGTCTTTGACTCATGTGAAATTTAAAAGGCTGGAGCATGGAAGAAAGCACATCAAAAAAAACGGTTGGAGAAGTGTGCAAAATAGAAGAATTGCCAAACTGACTAGTTGAGTAAAGCCTAAGGAATGTTGGCCAAATTGGAAGGCATATAGATTGTTTGTTTGGCTTGATCATTTATTTTCCTTGAAGGGATCAGTGATAGTCTTTGAATGTGGCTCCACAGAGCTGAGTGTGATGTGTGTGAAATTGCTTCTGGCATTTAAATATGGTTTACAAACACCATCTCTATGACCTGGTAAAAAGAACATTTGTTGGGTTGTCAGAGAGTTGGAGCTGGGGCAGAACCAGCCGAAGAATTGAGGAGGAATTTAGACAAGCAAATGGCAAACGACCTATTCAAATTGAACATTTGTGAAATACAAAACAAATTGCAACAAAAATGGCAACAACGTTTCCTGCTAAAAAAGGAATATATTTTTGCCAATGAACACGGTCGTTTGAGGCCAGGCAAAGAATCATGGAACGTTATTACAAAGTGAAAAAAACTTTGGGTAATTGTGTCTGTGCTAAATTTCAGGAAGAAGTATCTGACTTGTCCTGTTCCAATGTCCTTTTTACCACTGCACTGCAAATTTTGTCTCATATAATTATTCGTTCCCCTTAAGAAGGCAATTTAATCTGCTTTGTCCACATGTTCAGATATTGTGGTTTGGTAACAGCAGAATTCGCAATTTTTTTGGCCTTTTCTCCTCACCAATGACCTCAGATTTTGTCCTTGGTACATCGTATCAGAAGGGCCAAGAAACAGTTTCCCTCATTTCCTTGATTTAGTCTGAGCAAATGACTGTTATTCATGATTCTGCACTCTCGTTCTCACTCAATTTTGTGTCTATACCGCCACTGCCCATTTCATTCCACAGGCTTCAGTTTTTGCTCGCACACTTGTGTGCTACTTTATCAAACATATTTTAGAAAACCCAGTGCATCGCCAATGAATCACTAAAATCAGTGATTAATTGTTTACAGCCTGCGCAAACGGAGTTGAAAAGACATTAGTTACTCAAAAAAGATCAATTTACGGGATATTAGTTAACATAACCTCTAATTGTGTCATAGTTGACTCTACCACTTTGAGTTGTCGAGACATACAGCGCAAAATATCCCTTCTAACCTTTCCTATTTCAGTACTTATCCAAATGTCTTTTACCTATTGTTATTCTGCCTATATCTGACACTTCCTCAGGAAGTTAATTCCACAAATTCTGTGGTAATTTTCAAATTTGTTGTTCGTTAATATATTTATTATGATCTTTGCTTTGCGTGGCTGGCAAAGTAATTTTTTTTTCGCCATGAACTACGGTGCAATTAAAGTGAAATTAAGCATGAGTCTAGTCAACCAGAAAACATTGTGGTTCTCCAGGAGAAACAGCAAATCAGCTCGTGCATTTCATCTTGCAGGTCATTGCTCAAACTTGAGCTGAGAGACGTGAGCGCCAAATTTAAGATAGAATTAAACAAAAACAGACAATTTCTCCAAAAAATTGGTCTTTTCAATATCCTGCCCAACCAATATTATTCCTGTGCAATTCACAATTGATTGAATGTGAAATATTTGCACTGTCTTCAAATCACAAATTGCTAAATATCTCAAACTGTAAAGCAATTTTATGAACCATTTTATACATATAAGCACAGTGTTAGGAAATTTCAGATTTTGTGAACAACCATTGAGCCATTTTCTGTGTTGACAATAAATGTTAAAAGCAGGCAAATGGTATTGGGGTTTTGGGTGGGAGGGGATGGAAGTGGCTGATTTAAATTACTACTTTCATAACTACTTACTGACTTCAAACTGACTGTGTAGGTAAACCTGAGCACTGGAATCTGTTGCTATTCACATTGCAGCATTTACTGATCACAGTCTATGGGTTATGGAGCATCGAAGGCATGTTTTACAATAACGGCCCTACCAGTCTTCATTTTCTTCACGTAACTTTTACAGCTTTCAGTGTAATGTCCCAATTGGTCTTCTGAGTGAAAACAGCTATGTTTTTCAACCATTTGGAAATTGAGCTTTGACAAATTTCATTTGTTTGTGTGTGTGTGTCGAATGCATGAATGAAAAGTGAATATTGTTTTATTTAGGTGACTAACCAAGACCGGGTATCGGACATCTTCACGAAAGCAATGGCCGTGCTCGGATTTGAAACCGACTGTCCTCAGGATTATGATCTTGCGCAGATCATTGAATCAAAGAAAGGTGAGCAGTGGAATTTGCATCAATTTAGTCTAAATCTATTTCTGAATATCATAACAGCTGCAAAGGGATTGATATTTCCCACTGATTTCACCAAAATGCTGAAGATATTTCAATTTGTATAATTGAACACATCCAACTATGTTCAGCAGGATTCATCTCTGATGAATGTAAAGCCAGTAAACAGCTAATATTTGCACCTAATAGAATTATTTGGTGTCCCGAATTTCATCTGATTGCCCTAAAGCCAAAAAAATCTCCAAGAACTGCAAATACTGGAGAGCAGAAGTGCAGGAAAAACACAGCAGGTGTGGCAGCACTTGTAGAGAGAAATCAGAGTGAATGTTTTGGGTCCAGCCGCCCTTCTTCAGAACCACTTCACATAGAACATAGAACAGTACAGCACAGTACAGGCCTTGTGGCCCACCATGTTGTGCCGAGCTATTATCCCACTAGTATCAATCTATTCTGCACGCTGTACTTTTTACTATCCTCTACGGGCCTACCCAAGGGCCGCTTCAAAGTCTCGAAAGTATCTCACTCCACTATCCCTGCCAACAGCGCATTCCACATGCCCACCACTCTTAAAGCCGTATTGAGTGAAGGTTACACATCTGGAGTTGGTTGTGGCAATGATCCCAGAATTATTCACATTGATATAACATTGTTCTGCTTTGTTCAGTCTTGTTCTAACTGGTTATTCCAAAAGAAATGCTTCCTGTTGCTAAACTTAATCTTTTTCCCCTCCTTTTGCCCCATGGCTGAGAGACAAGAAATACGGGTGCGGTCACTGCAGCCAAATTGCTAATCTGCAGCATGCCTCCCCTCACCATTTCCTGGTGAAAAGTAGAAAAGAGGACTCAGAGGTTTCATTCTGCTGTGGTTTAAAACATGCGATCCAGACTCTGTTCAACAGGATGTCTTATTAGGATAAAGAGTCCCAATGCATCTGCAGCATGCAATTCCTGTCAATTTTCTGAGAAAAAAAAATCAATCCACTGGCTGCAAGAGTCACTGACAAAGCTGGCTTTTATTGTGCATCTATCATTGCCCTCAGAAAATGGTCATACGCTGGATTACTGACTTGTGTTGGTTTTCGGTGTCCCCAGTGGTGTTAGCTTGAAGATTCCGATTCAATGCTGAAGGAAATGATTGCTTTTCTCAGTGTTTTTGCATTGATCACACTGCAACTTTCTGTGTTTGATGCTGGACAATCAATATTATGAAAGCATATGTGAATAATAATGTGCTTTTCCTCTGTTTTTTTCAGTGCTCGTACTTCCGCAAAATGCAAATGTGTATTATGCAATGAATAAAACCGTAAATTATAATTTCATCCTGAGGAATCGGTACACATATAGGCCTCCGAGCAAGACAATACCAGGTTTCACCAGAAGAAGATCTTCGTGTTTCTGGAAGTTTTAGCTGTAAGGAACACACAGTTTCATATTGTCTCAATTGTATCTAAAACCTCTTGTTTAATGTTCAAAACCCTGCTATATCTGAATAAATGACCTTGACAGTATTCTCCTTCAAATTATAGGGCAATTTGGAAAACAGTGATTGCCTTCAGACAACCTGGACGACATGAACTTTGGATTTTCGAGTAAAGTGCTTCTCTCTGCCTTTTATAACATCTCGCACAACAGCTAATTTTGGTTAAAGGCTGGATAATTGAATCCTGTGACCTGTCTTCCATAAACATGACAAACATGTTTTGATTGGTTGGTTTTGAAAAAGCAATCTGTGAGTGAGAGCCAGTATGAGACTATGTGTGAGTGAGAATGAGAGTTTGTGTATGAATGAGACCGAGAGGTTGTGTGTGAGCGAGACTGTGAGTTTGTGTGAGTGAGAATGTGTGAGTGTTTGGGTGAGTGACATTGTGTGAAGTCAGAGTCAGATTGTGACTGAGACTGAGTGTGTGAGTGAGACTGTGAAAATGGGAGTATCAGAGTAGGCTGTGAGTGAGACTGCGAGTGAGAGAGTGAGACTGTGTGAGAGAGACGTGGAGTTTGTAGTTGAGTGAGATATGTGTTTGTCTGAGTGAGACTGTGTAAGTGTGTGTCTGAGAGTGAGACTGTGTGAAGTCAGTGAGATGAAGATGAAGCCATGTGTGTGAGTGATTGGGAGTGAGACTGTGTGTGAGTGAGACTGAGAGTGAGACTGTGAGAGTGTGAGTCAGACCATGAGTGTGAGCGAGATTGTGTCAAGTCAGTGAGAGAGTGAGTGAGATTGTGTGAGTGTGAGTGCGTGTGACTGTGTGCAGTCAGAGTGAGACTGTGTGAGTGTGTGTGGGTGTTTGTGTGTGTGTGTGAGAGAGAGTCAGAGTGAGATCGTGTGTGAGAGACTAGGAATTTGTATGTGACTGAACGTGCATTTGTGTGAGTGAGACTGTGTGAGTCTATATGTGAGAGTGAGATTGTGTGAACTCAGAGTGAGTCAGTACAGTGTGGAGCTGAACGAAGCTCACAGGTCAGGCAACATAAGTGGACAGGAGAGTCGATCCTTCCTCACGACTAGGGAGGGAGAAGGGAGCCGGGAAATAAAGAGGGAGAGGAGGGGTGTGGCTGGGGAAAGTCAGGTGCGATGGTGATAGGTGAGTGCAGCTAGGGGTAGTGGGGACTGGTCAGTGGGAAGGGCAGAGCAATAGGTGAGAGAGAAGATGGACAAGTTGTGTCAGGTCAAGGAGGCAGGCATGAGATGGTGGGTTGGACATGGCATGAGGCAGGGTGGTGGAGAGGTTTTAAAACTGGTGATTTCCATGCTTAGGCCACAAAGCTGTAGGCTCCTGATGTGGAATATGAGGTGCTGCTCCTCTAGTTTGCGGGTGGCATCATTGTGACATCGGAGGAGGCCCAGGATGGAGATGTCATTCAGGGAGTGGGAGGTGGAGTTAAAATGCTTTGAAACCAGGAGCTGTTGCATTTGTTATGAACAGAGGTCCGGTGCTCCATGAATTGGTCTCCGAGTCTGCACTTGGTTTCACTGATGTTGAGGTCGCCATGTTGGGAACAATGGATACAGTCGGCCAGGTTGTAGGATGTACAGGTGAACCCCAATTGGACATGGAAAATTTGCCTTGGATGGCCGTGAAGGGGGAGTCGTAGGGTCAGTGTAGCACTTCCTGCAGTTGCAGAGGAATAGGCTGCGGGTGGTGGGGTTAGAACATAGAACACTATAGTACAGTACAGGCCGTTTAGCCCTCGATGTTGCGCCGACCTGTGAAACAAAACTGAAGCCCATCTAATCGACACTATTCCACTATTATCTCTATGTTTATCCAACAACCATTTAAATGCCCTTAAACTTGGCAAGGCTAGTACTGTTGCAGGCAGGGCATTTCACGCCCTTCCTACTCTGAGTAAAGAATCTACCTCTGATATCTGTCCTCTATCTGTCACCCCTCAATTTAAAGCAATGCCCCCTTGTGCTAGCTATCTCCATCCGAGGAAAAAGGCTCTCACCGTCCACCGTATCTAATCCTTTAATTGTCTTGTATGTCTCTATGAGGTCACATCTTAAACTTCTTCACTCCAACAAAAAACAGCCTCAAGTCCCTCAGCCTTTCCTCATAAAGACCTTCGCTCCCTACCAGTCAACATCCTGGTAAATCTCCTCTGCACCTGTTCTAATGCTTCCACATCCTTCCTAATAATGCGGCGACCAGAACTGTGTGCAATAGTCCAAGTGTGGTCACACCGGAGATTTGTGCAGCTGCAACATGACCTCATGGCTCCGAAACTCAATCCCTCTACCAATAAAACCTATGGCGCCGTATGCCTTCTTAACCAACCTATCAACCTGGGTGGCAACCTTCAGGGATCTATGTCCATGGACACCGAGATCTCTCTGCTCATCCACACTACCAAGACTCTTACCATTAGCCCACTACTCTGTATTCCTGTTACTCCTTCCAAAGTGAATCACCTCACAGATTTCTGCATTCAACTCCATTTGCCAACTCTCAGCCCAGCTCTGCAGCCTGTCTATGTCCCTCTGTAACCTGCAACATCCTTTCGCATGATCCACAACTCCACCGACTTTTGTCTCATCTGCAAATTTACGAACCCATCCCTCATCCAGGTCATTTATAAAAAAAGACGAACAACAGTGCCCCCAAAATGGGAAGTGTGGAGCGGATGAGGGTGTCACAGAGTGTGCGATCGCTACGAAAGGCAGACAATGGTGGGGGGATAAATATCTCTATGCTTTTGGGGCCAGATCGCACATGGCGGTCGTGGCGGAGACTGATACGCTGCATGTGGAGGTTGGTGGATTGGTCTGTGAAGACCAGGGGTCTCTGTCCTTATTATTATTGAGGGGAGGTGGTTTGAGGAGAGTAATGCAAGAGATGCAGGTGAAGGAGTTTTCAATCAATGGAGTGGTGTAGTTGTGATTCTTGGCATTGGACCAAGCCCTGGATGCATATGTCACCCAGGAAGTGGGAGTGTGAAATGGTTGGCAACTGGAAGGTGTTTGTTGTTTGTCGTGTACAGAGCACAGATGTTCCTTGAATCAGTCCCCGAGCCAGCACTTGGTCTCACCATTGCAGTGGAGGTATGATCGGGAGCAGTGGAGACAGTAGACCAGGTTAAAGGATATACAAGTGAATCCCAGTCAGATTTGGAAAGTTTGCCTTTGGCCTTGGACGGAGGTGAGTCGGGGTAGTGTACGGGCAGGTGTAGCGCCTCCTGTGTTTGCGTGGAAAGATGCCAGGGCTCAGTGGTGGTGTAAATGGACAGTGTGGAGCAGATGACGGAGTCGTGGGCCGAGCAGAAAGGCAAAAAGGGGTGGGGAGTGAATTATCTCTTTGGTGGTGGGATCGAATTGTAGCTGTCAGAAGTGGTGGAGAATGGTACACTGGGTGCGGAGTTTGGAGTGGTGGTATGTGAGAAGCAGGGGCACTCTGTCCTTATTTTTATTGCGGCGAGGTGTTTTGAGGGCAGAATTATGGGAAATACAAGATCTGTGGTTGAAGGCATGTTGGATCAACAGAGTGGGAATGTACATTTGTTGAAGTATGTTTCCTACTTCAAGGACTGCAACAACCTGCCTCTGTTGGTTCAAAACACCTTAAACTGCATCTGTTGCATTTTCCACACTTCTGTCCTCAAACCTGTCACCCCAGCTAAAATAAAGAAATAATCCCCCTGGTCCTCACATGCCACCCCACCAACCTTCACATCCAGCATATCATTCTCTGCGACTTCCACCACAGTGATGCCACACACAAACTGGAGGAACAACACCTCATATTCCACCTCACAAGCCCAGAGCCCAATGGCCTGAACACCGAAGTCACCAGTCTCAAACCTCCCCAACCCTGGCCTCATCCCATGTCCAATCCTCCCTCTCATCCCCACCTCCTTCACCTGACACAACCTGTCCATTTGCTCTCCCACCTATCCGCACCACCCTTCCCATTGACCAATCCCCACTACCCCTACCTGCATCCACCTACCACCATCCCACCTACCTTCCTCCAACCTCACCCCTACTCCCTCTATTTCCCAGCTCCCTTCCACCTCCCCCGTCCTGATGAAGGGTCCCAACCCAAAACGTTGGCTCTCCTGCTCCTCTGTTACAGCCTGATCTGCTGTGTTCCTCCAGCTGCATACTGTGTAATCTCTGACCGCAGCACCTGAGTGAGATTGTGTGAGTGAGACCGTGTGTGTGAGTGAGAACGTGAGTGTGAGTGAGAATGTGTGTGAGTGAAGGTCACAGAGAGCTTGTGTGTGAATGAAACTGTGAGGTTGTGTGTGCGTGTGTGTATCTGTGTGTCTGTGTCTGTGTGTGTCAGACTAAGACTGGACGAGACTGTGCTTGTGAAATTGTGGGATGTCAGAGTGAGTCCATGTGTGTGAATAAGTCCATTTGTGTGAGTGAAACTGAGTGAGTGTGAGTGTGGCTTTGTGAAGTATGAGTGTGACTGACTGAGAGTGTGTGTGAGAGAGCGAGAGAGAAATTGTGTGAGTGAGACTGCGGATAAGTGAGACTGAGAGAGAGGCTAAATGGAAGTGTGAGTCTGTGAGAGATTGTCTGGATGTGACTCTGTGTGAGAGAGTCTGTGTGTACAACTGTGAGACTGTGAATGAAACAGTGAGAGAGATTCTGTGAGAGGATACACATTTCTAAAGTTCAAGCCATTTTGGGGGAAACAAACAAACTCATTGACCATTTATCCAAACCATTGGTGCAGTGATGAGCACTTCGCTGAAATGTGTGTCTCGGTCTTCAGTGTCTTCAGCGCACAAATCTTTGTTTGTTGAGTCGTTTTAAATATTCTGGATTTTTAAAAAAACCATTGTTTTTTTTAACAAAGGAAACCACAAGAATTAATAGATTGTTTACTATTGCCAGTGCTATTACATATGTTTCAGATTCAAATTTCATGTTATTTAATGTTCAGATTTGTAATAAATTTATTTTGAATTGTTATATTGTGAGATGTGTGTGTGTGTGTGTGTAAAAGGGGCTGTAAGTTATTTAAAGGATGCACAGGGGACCAGACTAGCAGGTAACTTTAGGCCAAACATTTAATGTTGAAAAAGTATGGGGATCAATCATTAAGGAAATAATAACAGTGCATTTGGAAGATAGTACTCTAATTAAACAGAGTCATCACGGCTCCGTGAAAGAGAAATCATCTCTGACTCTTATTTTTTTAAAGATTGCTCAACCAGAGCAATTAGGGAGGAGCCAGGACATGTGTTGTATTTGGACTTTGAGTCAGCGTTCAACAAGGTACCTCACAAAAGGTGAAGTCTTCAGATAAAAGCCCATGGTGTTGGAGGTGACTTGTTAACAGGGATGGAGAATTGGCTAACAGCTAAGAAATAGTGAGCAGTGATTGGAGGTTCGTTTTCAACTTGGTGACCTGTGGCCAGTGGATTTTCACAGGGATCGGTGCTGGGACCACAATTGTTCCAACATACATAAATCACTTGGAGCAAGGAAATATAATGACCGGGGCAGAATTTGCAGAAAAAAAATAAAAATAAGTGAAAGGGCTGGTTGCGAGAGGGACACAAAGAGTTCACAAAGAGATATTGACATCTGAGCAGACAAAAAGCCATTGGAATTTAATGTGAGAAAATACAATGTTGTTAATTTTGGAAGGACAAACAAAAGAGCTGTTGTATTCAAATGGTGAAGAGCAGCAGAAATGTGCAACAAAGGCGATTGAGGTACTTGTGCACAAAACACAAGAAGGTAGCACACAGATGCAGCAGGTATACACAAAGACTTGTTGGCCCTTATTTCAAGGAGGTTGGGGTGTCAGACTAGGGAGGTCTTACAGCAACTGTACTAAGTGCTGGTGAGACCATATTTTCACAATGTCAGCAGTTTTTGTCCCCTTATTTAAAAGATATCATTTTACGGGAGGCAGCACAAAGAAGATTCACTCGATGACCTCCAGTGTGGTGGGATTACCTTCTGAGCAAAGGCTGAGTGGGTTGGGATATATAGAAGGATGTGATCTTGTTGAATCGTACAGAATGCTTCAGAGGCTTGACAGGCTAAATGTTGAAAGGATGTTTCCTTCACGGGAGAGTCTCGGAGCATAGAGTATAGTCTCCAAATAAAGGGTGCCATTTTCGAACTGAATCTTAGAATTAGTTTTATTGTCACACGTACTCAAATGTCACATCTTGGGCCAACTTATGTATAGAGGTAGCCAGGTTAAGATTCTTAAGTACAAATTGTTGGTCAGGAAAATATTTACAAAAATGAAACTGAAGATCATCGGAATCAATTTGAATAATAAATAAAGAAATAAATAAGGATTATAGATCATAGGAATCAATTGGAAAAATAGAGAAAATGTTCACCATGATAGATCAGAGAAACACATTCTAAAGTACAAACAAAAAGTTCAGAATGTCAGTTTTTGTAACTCAGTTCATTCTGGCACCTAACCTCCAGTCTGATCCTCAACTCCCAACCGTGGCAGGCTACACTTTGAATCTCTCGAGGACACTGCTTTGGAATCACCTCAAGGCCAGAAGACCATGCTGAGAGCACGTCAGCTGAGAGATAACTTCACTAGGCCTGCACTGAAGCCGGGCATTCTGGACATCACCAAGAAGAAAGAAGCAAAAAAAAAGAAGGAAGCAAGAGGAAAGAAATGGACAGAGTGGACGGATCCTACTCCTCAGGCTAAAACTGACGTGAGGAGGAATGTATTCTGATGTTTAAGGGTCTCTGGTACTCATGGAGTCATAGAGCTGTACAGCACAGAAACAGACCCTTTGGTCCAATTGTCCACGCTGGCCAAACACCCTAAACTGATCTGGTCCAATTTGTCAGCATTTGGCCCATGTCCCTCTGAACCCTTTCTATTTGTATCCCCATCCAAATTCCTTTTAAATGTTATTGTACCTACTTCCACCACTTCCTTTGACAGCTTGGTCGATACATGCACCACCTTCTCTGTGAAAACATTGCCCCTGAGGTCCCTTTCAAAACCTTCTCCTCTCCCCGTCAACCTATGCACTCTCGTATTCAACTGCCCTACCGTGGGCAAAAAGACATTGGCTATTGACCCTACCAATGCTGAACATTTTTTTAAACCTCTCCACTCAGTCTTTGACAATCCATGGAAAATAGCCCCAGCCTCTCCCTGTGGCTCAAACCCCCAAACCTGGCAACATCCTTGTGAAACCGTTCTGAATCCTCTCAACTTTCACAACATCTTTCATATAGCAGGGAGACTAGAACTGAATACAGTATTCCAAGAGTGGCTGAACTAAGGCCCCGTACAGCCATAACATGACCTCACAACTCCTAGGCTCAATGCAATGAGCAATAAATGCAAGCATACTGAACACCCTCTTCACTATCCTATCGACCTGCCACTCCACTTTCAAAGAATTCTGCACCTGCACCCCAACGTCTCTTTATTCTGCAACACTCCCCAGGACCTTCCCGTTAAGTCCGGTGCTGATTCGACTTTTCAAAATGCAGCACCTCTCCTTTATTTCAAATAAACTCCATTTCCCACTCCTTGGCCCACTGGCCCATCTGATCAATGTCCTGTTATACTCGAAGGTAACATTTTTTGCTGCCCACTACATCTCCAATTTTGGTGTCATCTACGTATCTACTAGCCATATCTCTTATGTTCACACCCAAATCATTTACATAAATGATAAAAAGCACTGGAGCCAGCACCAAAACCTTGCAGTGCACCGCTGGTCACAGGCCTTCAGTCCAGAAAGGAACACCCCACCATCAACCTGTCTCCTACTTTTGAGCCAATTTTGTACCTAAATTGCTGGTTGTCCCTGTATTCCACGGAATCTAACCTTTTTTCACAGTCTACCCATGCAGCACATTGTCGAAAGCCTGAGTGAAGTTCATATAAACAACATCCATTACTCTGCCTTCAACAGCCTTCTTCCTGAGGTCTTAAAGAATATCTTGAACAACTTAGGAGAGACAATTTCTCACACACACAGCCACGCTCACCAGTTGCCTTTCCAAATGCATGTAAATCCTATCCCTCAGGATCCCCTCCAATAACTTATCTGCCACTGGAGTCAGGCCCACTGGTCTATAGTTCCTTGGCTTTTTCTTACCACATTTCTCAAAAAATGGCATCGCGTTAGTCAACCTCCAGTCCCCTGGCACCTCACACATGGCTTTCAATGATGCCAATGCCTCAGCAAAGGGCCCACTAATTGCTGCCCTCCCTCTGGGATGCACCTTCTCAGTTCCCAGGGACTCATCCACTTTTATGCATTTTAAAACCTCCTGCACCTCCTCTGTAATATGAACTGTTATCAGGACATCACTATTTATTTCCCCAAGTTCCCGAGCTTCCATGTCCTTCTCCACAGTAAATACTGATGTGAAATATTCATTTCGAATCTTACCCGTCACCTGCGGTTTCACACACAATTGGCCATTTGGATATTTACAGCACCTTATTCTCTCCCTCGTTACTCTTTTGCCCTTAATGTCGTTGTAGAATCTCTTTGGGTTGTCCTGAACTTTACTTGCCGAAGCTATTCCATGTCCCTATTTTGCACTCCTGGCTTCCCTCTTAAATACACACTGACTGCCCTTCTGCTTCTCCAGGGATTCACTCAATCCCAACTGTCTCAACGTGACGTATACCTCGTGTTTCTTAACCAGACCTTTAATTTCGCTTTGTGGACTCCTCTACAATGGGGAAACCAAGTGGAGGCATGGACACAGCTTTGTGGATCACCTGCACTCCATTTGGGACAAACAACTGCACCACCCAGTCGCGAACCACTTCAAGTCCCCCGACCACTCCTTGGCCAACATGTCCATCCTGGGCCTCCTCCATTGCCACAATGATGCCACCCGAAGGTTGCAGGAGCAGCAACTCATATTTCATTTGGGAAACCTGCAGCTCAGTGATAATAAAGTGGACTTCACAAGCTTCAAAACTTCCCCACTCCCAACCGCCTCCCAAAACCGGTCCAGTTTGTCCTTGCCTCACTAACCTGTCCCTCCATTCTCCCACCTATCCATTCCTCGCACCTCAATCCTCACCACCACCTCCTACCTCCCAGCCTCATCCCCGCCTCCTTGACCTGTCTGTCTTCCCTGGACTGACTGACCCTCACCCTCACTCCCCACCTGCAC
Organism: Stegostoma tigrinum; assembly: GCF_030684315.1. NCBI lineage: Eukaryota > Metazoa > Chordata > Chondrichthyes > Orectolobiformes > Stegostomatidae > Stegostoma > Stegostoma tigrinum. The sequence continues at coordinate 29,760,167 of NC_081361.1, read as the reverse complement.
TCACATTTACTGGCTCCATCCCCACCTCTTTGACCTGCCCATCTCCTCTCCATCTATCTGCTCCCCTATCCTTCCGCCTCCCCATCTCTCTATTTTTTTTCAGAATCTCTTTCACCTGCCTCATTCTGAAGATGGGTCCAGACACAAAACATCAGCTTCCCTGCTCCTCTGATGCTTCTTGGCCTGCCATGTTCATCCAGCTCAACACCTTGTATTCTCTTCAATTTCTCTCGCCATTCAGCATACCCGGCAACGAACAGCCTGATCCTTCACATGAACCTGAACAAACTGTCTCTTGACTCTACTTATCCTCTTTTTGAAAGGAATCCTGCATCCCAATCTTTACCTACAAATAGCCTCTCCCAATCAAGTTTTGAAAATAAAAACCCCGAAGAGACTGCGGATGCTCCAAATCAGTAACTTGGGAGTCAGGGAGAGAGTGGTCCCTGGGGAAAGCCCTTTTCACAATGCCCTCGACTGTGTCTCCCACATTTCCCACAACTGATCCCTCACACCCTCTCCCCGCAAGAGTAACCAACACAGAATCATGCTCATCCTCACATACCACTCCATTGAATCCAACGCATCAGCCTCCGACGCTTCCACAATCTGAAATCCGATCCCACCACCAAAGTCAGTTTCCCTCCTCCCGTTATCTGCTTTCCAGAGCGACCACTCTCTCCACGACTCCCTTATCCACTCCACACTCCCCTCCAGCCCCACCTCACTTGGCACTTTTCCCTGCAACCGCAGCAAGTACGACACCTGCCCCTCCACATCCCCCTCACCCCAATCCCAGGCCCCAAGAAGGCTTTGGTCATCTGCACATCTGCTAATGCAGTATACTGCATCCGCTGTTCCCATTGTGGCCCCTTCTACATCGGGGAAAACAAGCAGAGGCTTGGGGACCACTTTGCAGAACACCTACGCTCGGTTCACATGAATCAACTGCATGTCCAAGTCGCGAACCACTTCAACTTCCCTTCCCCATTCCGCAGATAACCCTGGCCCTCCTGCAGTGCCACAACTATGCCAACCGAAGGTTGCACGAACAGCCACTCATATTCTGCTTGGGAACTCTGCAGCCCAATGGTATCAATGAGGATTTCACAAGCTTCAAAATCTCCCCTCCCGACACCGCATCCCAAAGCCAGCCCAACCTGTCCCCGCCTCCCTAACCTGTCCTTTCTCCCACCTATTCTCTCTTCCCACCTCAAGTCCCACTGTCGTCTCCTACCTCCTAAACTCATCCTGCTCCCTTAATCTGTCCATCGTCCCTGGACTGACTTATCTCCTCCCTACCTTCCCACCTACACTCACCTTCATAGGCTTCATCCCTGCCTCTTTGACCATTCTGTCTCCTCTCCATCCATCCTCTCTTCTATCCACCTTCTATCAATCTCCTTCTCTCTCCCTATTTATTTCACATCCCCTTCCCCTCCTCCATTTCTGAGGAATGGTCTAGGCCCAAAACGTCAGCCTTCCCGCTCCTCTGATGCTACTTGGCCGGCTGTGTTCATCCAGCTCTCCACCTTGTTATCTCAGATTTTCCAGCATCTGCAGTTCCTACTATCTCGGAAACAATTTGAACTCCCAGATTTCTGGGTTGCGTGCCATTTTAACTTTCACGCTCACATTTCTGTCCTGTGCTGATTGCAGTCTTTCAACAAAGGGCAGCCCAAGCTCATGGAACAATACTTCATTTTCCCTTTCGGCATTGCACAGCCTCAAGGACTCAATATTGAAGATAATTACATGAGAAACTTGCTGTATGATGACTGTTCTCCATTCTTCTTACAGCCGCTCTCTCCCCATGCGCCACAACAGCCTTGTCTCAATTGTTTTGCTATCACTGGAGATCACCTATTCGCTCCCTTTCACACATTGATTTCTACCCAATTTTCAGCTCTTTTTGTCTTTCGCCACGACGGAAAGCACATTTTCCTTTTGCACTGGGCCTGCACACCATCTAATTTTCCCGTTTGTCTCGTTTGCCTCTGTTCATTGTATAAAAGAAGACTTTTTACAACCTCTTTCAGTTCAGAAGAAGAGTCATATTGAACCTGAATCGTTCACTCTTTTTTCATTCTCCACAGATGCTGCCAGATTTGCAGAGTATTTCAAATTCTCTGTGTTTGTTTCAGATTTCCACGCCCATGAAAATAGAACAAAGAACTACAGATGCTGGAGATCTGAAACAAAAATAAAACTGGAGAAACTCAGGAAAACTGCCTGCATCTGGAAGGAGAAAGCAGAGTTAATCTTTTCGAGCCCAGTGACTGAAAACTCCGGCTGTGATGAGTCACCAGTCCGAAAAGCTAATTCTGTCTTCTTCCCATAGATGCTGCCCGATCTGCTAAGTTTCTCCAGTAATTTCTGATTTTGTTTCTGGCTCCACGGTTTGGCTCTGTTTGAACACTTAAGTTGAAGGATATCGTTTATAAGATATTCTACCTTCCCATTACTCCATCAGTTTGTCCTGGATTAAACTTTTGGTAAATCCTATGCAACTACCACGAGATCTGCAGAGATTTCCAACATATAATTGAAAAGATAACCTCGCCCTTGAACTGTAAGACATGACATGCATTCTGGCTAAGAAGAAATTTGAAAGTCTCTCCTTCCAAATCTTAACAAGGTTGAAGGAGAATTGAAACGTACTTGGTTCAAAATTGCCGACGCCAATGACTGTGTGGGTAAACATCTCCATATGACGAAATACCTCCACAGAGGCCAGTATCCCATCAACAGTCACCCCTTATTTACACATGGAAAGCCTTTGACACTGAGCCAGCTCTCAGTGTGAACAGGACATATGACACTCCTGTTCTGATCTGTAAGCCATGGCTTCCTGATTGAAACAAGTTAAGAGTCCCAATCAGGGAACTTGTACTCTGAGTTTCACCTGGCTCACATAGTTCCAGTCTCCAGATCCTTCTCTCTCTGTGTACAAGGGCATAGGCTGATTTTTTTTGTAGCTCTTCCTGGGGCATTTTCGCACTGGGTCAGGTTCCTCTAACTTTGCCTCTGATATGGGAGGTGTGTAACACACAGTAGATTGCCTGTTGCGCATGGAGTGTCTCAGAAGAAATTAATTCTCCGCTTCAGACAGCAAAATCGGAGATATTCACTGTATTCTTCTAAGATCCTGAGGTATCTTCAACACTTGACAGGGAAGGGCAACCCACAAATTCCGGAACAGTGGGAAAAGCAGTCCAGAAACCGGGCACGTTTTGCTACCGCACAGCTTGTGAGTTTGCCACTCTCATGTGGTTCACTTGCATGTTCAGTATAGTCACACAATATAATGTCAGAACATTATGTTTCAGTGGAGTGAATATGCATCGACAGTGTCCCTTACCCTTGCGGGGCCATTCCCATGGTTCCGACATCAAACTTTGTCGCCTGAAGTAAACCGTCTCTCTCGCTCAGCAGAGTCTTGTGTATATAATGCATCGTTAACATCATCATTTTGGAAACCTCTGGATGACCCTGCTAGAGCTCAGCCAGTAACTGGCGGTGACCTTACTCAGGACAATCATACTTGCTCCCTATAATAATGTGAAACCCTCTGTTGTGATCTGGTCTCTCTGTGTCCAAAAAGGTTCCTGTTCTGGTTGTGATAGCCCTTTGTTTTCCCCCATCACCATCAGCTGTTTCAATTTTTCCAGGACCAGATCTTTCTGCGTCCAAAGCCTGATATTGTTACCTGTGACTTGAAGTGTGCCCAGAAAATTTAAAACCATTATGGATTCTTCCAGCTCCTATTGCCGGCGGATCTGCCAGTGGGATGCAGCTCAATGCATTTGCTACTTGGCTTCCCAGATGGTGTTCCAACTTTTAATTACATGCACTTCGTATTCGAGCCCACTGCTGAATTTAGCCTGAAGCTATGGGTGGCACTGCCTGCTACTTTTTAAGTAGATCCAGCAGAGATTTGTGGCCCATTATTATGACAAGTTTACATCCATAAAGGTATTGATGGAACTTCCTGGCTCTAAATATGACCACTGAACTTCTGTTCTCCAGCCGGGTGCATTTACACTTCACATCCACCAAAGTCCCAGATGCATACACTATTCGGTGTTCTTCTCCATTGGGCTGACTATGAGCTAATACTATCCTGATGCTGTATGGGCAGGAATCACTTGTTCATACCAGGTCTTGCTTGGTATCATCATGGACCAATGCCCTCGAGGATGATAACTGTTTCCTTATTTCCCTGAAAGTTTCCATTGATAACATCCCTATCAATCATAATGCACTTTTCAACACATCAGAACTTTTTTTTGTGCAGTTTAAAATGTTGTTTCCTTTTGTGTCAATATTCTTGCAGCTATCCTGATGAATGAAAGGCATAATACTTGAAAATGCATGACCTGTTTTACAGATATACCCAAGTTGTGTATTTCCAAACAACTGGTTGAATATCGCAAGTCTTTGGTAATGGAGTATCCAACATGTTGCTGATATGATTAAAATGGAACCTAATTTTAGAGCTTGGAATGGTTTAAGCCCCTGACAAGCCCATTCTGTTCACGCAGATCCACATTGAATATTGTATCAGTCCAGCTGTTGTATGTTAACATTGGAAAGTTGATCACTTCTATTACGGCTAATGAATAAATTGCTTAAACATTGGACCACGCATTCTATTGCATTCACAGAATTATGATACTTTGTAAAATCAGGAGATGCGCACAGTGCAAATAGAAGTCCCATTTGCTGCTGCCTGGACCAGACTGGGAACCTTAAATTTGTGCTTTTTGAGAAATGAGAGACCTTTACTGGCTCACTGTTATCTAATGTTTTGGTTTTCAACTTGTGTCTACCTTCAAATTCTTCATGGCCTTGAACCATGCTCTGTCTTGTACCCTTCATATACGCACTTTGTTCTTTGGTTCCCTGATTGCTGTATGTCTTCCTTCCCTCCACGTTTATGACAGATTCCCTATGAATTGGCTGTACTTTTTTGATAAATTTCCTCAGGTGCCCTCTGGCACACATTCTGTCTCTTTGTAAGCCTGTTTCAAAGCTCTGTTTCACACTCTGTGGTGATCATTCCGAACTTGTCTCGTACATGACAGCAATTTTCTCCTATTTGTCATTCGGTACATCCTTCTCCTGTTAATGGGCCTCATAAATTGAATATTTAATGTTCACTTTGGCAGATTTAACTGATGTTAAGTGTAATGTATCTGCCAAACCTTGAGTAAAACTTCAGCTGGAAACACCTTCAAACCGTGTGCACCTCTGACACCAAACGTTGCTCGTCCTCAGGAACTTTTCAAATGCACGGAACCATTCCATTCAGATGCCCAATATCGAGTCTGTTCCAACCAACACTGCCATTTAGTCAGCAATGGGTAGGCCGCCCCTTGTGCCGAAGACCACATCCTGATTTTCAGAGGCATGCCTGCAGACTCAGGATGTCAATCCTAAACAAGTACTGTATGGCTCACAGCAGGCTGTCCCATCTGCATCCTGGAATAGTCTTCTGTCCACAGTGGCAATCATTACTGGAACTGGAAACAAAAGCAAGTGTTGCCAGGGCCAGGTTGGCACGTCCGACCGAGGCCACTAATGAGTCACTAAGTTCCCCAATTGGCACATGGACAGTGGGCTAATCCAGTTACCTCACAGGCTATTTTGTGAATACTGTTGTTTCAGTACTATCAAGCAAATATTGAAGACTGGCCTTCTGCTCAAATCATTTAAATAGGTGCTGCACACTTGAGATTTTTTGCAAAAAATTTTATAGTTCTTCCAGATGATGTTAATATCCATTGTGTCTACATAGGATTACACAGAATTTACGTTTGACACAAGCTGTTTTACATCTTTGGATTGAGTGTTTGGAGAGGTGCAGTAATCCACATGGTAACTATAACAGCTTAGCGTAGAATGACAGATTGAAGAAAATCATTACAAACACAGAGGACTAATTAATAGGCTCTGTTAATTGTCAGGTCAAAACAGGTAGTTAATGATCTCATGAATCATATGGTGAGAGTATTCTTCGCACAGTTCTTATTTTCCATTTCTTTTTTTGTTGCAGTTTATTTGCCCAAGTCTTTCTGTGCGACTGATATCAAAGTGAAAATGCACCCATCCTCCATTGAAAACCAACTGATATTCTAAAAAAAAGGCCGCATTTCTGTAAAATGTAACCTGATTATTGAATGCCTCCCTCTCGCATTTTGCATCTTCTCAGGCACATGTTGTATATCATGTGATAAAAAAACATTGCTTTCTCTGTGCTTATTTTATTTATAAATTCAATAATCTATTCACCATGCAAGCAATTATTTCATAGCTCAATACTTGAATAGTTTGATGTTAAATCCAGAAGCCCGTGGTCGGCCTCCAGTTATTTGGTTTAACAAGAGGCAACAAACAACGAGCACAATTGTCTTTTTTGAAACAATTTAAATAATAATGTGAAACACCATGAAAAATTCACAATCTGGGTAAGTTACTCACTCGCATCATTTTGCTCAAACATTGAAAGCAGCAACATTAGACCACCTAAACCATTTCTGATCTGTGACTCCGTTTGGTTGAATTCAATCGACATCCTGTGCGATACTTACAGGCACAAAACAGATCATCTTTAAGCTTTGAAAGATTCGCTTTCCAAAATGCCGCTGTTTTTTTGGGAGAGGGTTCTGCTTCCTATGTCTGAAAAATGTTCTTCCTGACGTCACTCATGCCTTTCTTTGCAGTTCAGATTGTGTTCCACTGTTCTGGATGTTGCCACCCCAGCACATAGATGGAATACAGATATCAGATCCTTGTCTCTGATCATTTATATCTGAGCAATAAGTACAGCAACATCTGACTTATCCAGCATTCTACCAACTGGATTTCTCCAGTACCCAGAAGTTTTGACTTTTTCTTTCAAAAGCCTCCAGTTTATCCAAACACAAATAGTAGCTCGAATCCAGACCCGAATCAAAACACTGGCATCAATCCTGCTCAGGCCCTATTATTTATTAGCTTTCCCATCATGGGAAACTTTCATAACTCCCATCTGTTCCCAGTCTGCACACGATAACACAAATTTCTTGTCCAGTTTGCACTGCAAAATTGCATGTCATTTTGAAAGTGTAGCATGTATTTACTCGTCTCAAACTTAATTCTACAGGAGCGAACTTTTGTCCATTTGTGGCAGCATCAAATATGACAATGTTTGATTATAATGCTACTTTGCAGCGTGAAATCAAAATCAACAATTCCTCTGTCCCTGATTTGTTCATGCCCTTTGAAGGAGAAATTCAATTTTGTTTGAAAGTTTCCAGAGCTGGATTTGAAGGATTGGGACTGGTACATTCAGGAATTAAAAATTGTGCTCCTGGACCCTGATATCTCCAGGTTGGTTTTGCATTTTCAAGGGACCAATGTAGGGGTATCTTGCCACTTCATTGTGAAACTCAGTGATGACATGTTCTGGGCACCAAGGCTGACATCGTGCCCTATCAGACCATTTACATTTAAATGATGCAGGTCTGGTGCAGGGATGAGAAGTGAAGTGCACCCGGCTGCTGGACATTGTACAAACACAGCCCTGAACATCTCAGCCAGTTACATAGCCTCGCAAAACCTTTCAGATTCCTCCAAAAAATTCTGTGATCATTTCTTTGTCAATGGGGGATATCCACACTGCAGTGATGCAATGAATACAGGCAAATCTCTGTTTCTGATACAATAATACATCTTCATCAGATGCCATTCTTCATTGCCATTGTCTGTTGTTTGCAAGATCGGAGTTGTTTATTGTGGTCACAGGTTCCTTAGTGCATGTGGTCCGATATCCTAAAAATTAATTGTGTCAACTGCTTGAAGAAAGTCTTTTGGTTCATATCTTCATTTTTGTTTTGGATATTAGTCCAATGCATTCTGCTGTCATTGTTCTGTTGAGCTCTGTAGATTTCATGGGGAAACTGGGATGGTTACATTGTGTAAAGATATCAAGGTGTTGAGGTGGATGCCAAGTAGCATCAGAAGAGCAGGAAAGCTGATTCTTCTTCAGAAACTCTGCAGACCTCGCAGCATTTTGAGCGAGCAACGGAGTTTATGTTTTGAGTTCAGTGATCCTTCATCAGAACTTTGTCTGTTTAGTTCCGCCCCAGTAAAGTAAGATCGGCTCACGGTGAATCAGCAGCTCCATACCTTGTTTGCTTTATCAATGTGGTCAATGTTAAATGGGTTGATGATTTATTATCCTGGTTTCACATTAATGGTGAAGACCACTTTAATCCCTTACAATATGCATGGTATGTCCTTCTCCTTCCCCCTCACCTCAATGTTGAGACCAACCCTGAGGTGAGGTTCCTCAAGCTAACCGGTTCCAAACATGATTTTCAAAACTGTTAAGTTCTCATTTGAAGAGGAATGAAATGGCCGCACTTTATTCTCAAAATCCCTCAGGTGGGTAAGCAAGTTGAATTTAAGAAGGATCAGCACCTTAGTGGATACTTCCTGGATCAAAATATACTTTTCTTGAAAGGAGCTAATTTAACCAAGCTTTCTATCTTTCATAAAATGAGTTGGTGTATTAATTGCTGCAGTTGAGAAGAAATAGCAATGCAACACATATGCACAGATGGGAGAAGCATGTTGTGAATCCAAAAAGATACAAGTTTTAAAAAGCTGATCTGGAGATAAATCTCTGAATTTTGACTGCATCATTATTATTAGATTCGTGGTGTGGTGTGCTGATTGATGTTTCTCTGTCCTGATTTCTTTTTTAACGTGGTTTGTCCAATTCAGATTGAGACAGAGCCCTCTTTTATCTGGGTCGCACTTAATGGGATGTCTCCCAGGGGAACCTTTGAACGCCTGATGATTTTATACATCTTTTTTACAATTGACTGTGGTATATTCAATTAAAACAACTGCAGTGTTCTTTTCAAAGAATGAAGAAAAGCAATCTTCAAGAATTTCCTTACAATACCTCAAAAAAAGAAATGCCAGTAATTTCATTCATGCAAATGTAAAGAGAGAACTGTGAGATGTTGCTGCCATTTGTTTAAAAACAGAACTGGTGGATCGTTCAGCACAGCTCCTCCTCCTGCACTGTCTCCATTTGGCCTATTTTCCTTCATTTCCAAAAATATTTGACCACTGTCCTAAATAGTCAATAATTGAGACAAAACTGAAATCACTGGAGAAACCCTACAGGTGTGGCAACGTCTGTGGAAATAAATCAGAGTTAATCTTCCAAATTTGGTGGCCCTTCTTTAGAATTGGTTCCTCCGTGCCTTCCATTTCCAGGCTTATTGTTTTTTTTGGTGGGGGGGTCAGTGATGGTCGATGATCCTTGTATCGACTGCATCCTCAATCTGTTATCTCCTTCTTTTCCAACATTAACGGCCAGACTCACTTCTTACAGGATGAATAGAAACTCTTTTAGACCTGTTCCTTTTTAAATATTTACAGAAATTTGCGTCTGTTTTGTATTTACATTAACTTCCATAGTTAATACTTCGCTCATCATTCTCTTTTAGTCCATCTTTGGGATTCCTATAGATCTCTACAATGTTCTGAGATGCAACCCAACATTATATGATTCAATGCCTTTCCTTTAAGCTTAATTTGATCTTTTATCTTTTTAGTTTTCCAGCGATGATGAGTCCTCCTCTTATTGAAATGGATCTATTCTGTGTAATCTGAAATATGCCCTTTAGTATCTGATACTGCATCTCTATTCACCTATTCCTTAATGTAATTTGGCAGTTCACTTAACGAGCTTTTTTTTTATCCCTTCATAACTGCTCTTATTTACGTTCATAATACGAGACTTGCACCCACTACTCCATCCTTCAAACTAAGTGTCAAATTCTCTCACACTATGATTGCTGCTACATAGAGACACCTTTGCTGTGATTATTAATTCATCCCATGTCATTGCAGATCTCGTAGATTAGAGCAGCCTGCTCTCTGGTTAGCTCCAGAATGTGCTGTTTGAAAAACTCATTTCAAACAACCTGCCATAAACTCCACCCAGGCCACATCAACACATCTCCCATGATTACCAGTTTAGCTTTTTGACAAGCTCTGTTATTTCTGAACGAAAAGAAAAAATGAAGGATGTTGAAAATCTTAAAAAAAATGTAAGTAACTAGTGAATGTCAGCAGGTCTGGCAGCATCAGTGGGGAGACTGGACCCAAAATGTTGACTCAGCTTTCTTTCTACTGATGCTGACAGTCTTGCTGAGTTTGTCCAACAATTTCCATTTTTGTTTCTAATTATTTCTTCCTTTTTATTTCAAACAATAGTCTTGAGGTCAGTATGTCACTCCCACAAGTGATTTCCTTTCTGTATAATTACCTCGCTCTACCAAACTGTTTCTTCATCTTCTTCACTGAACTTAGATCATCACTGTCTACTGTGCAACTCCCATCACTACCAGAACCACTGTTCCTCCTTTTCCCAGCTTCCTGTGTTTCCTCAAATTCCCATTCCCTTCAGTATTCACATACAGTTGTCTCTGGAGTCTTAGCAGACACAGCTTGCTGAAGAACAATTTGAGAAGATTTTGTAATTACTTTTTCAGAAGAACAAATATGTCTCTGAACTCAACAAGATCGCTATTTTCAAAAATAGGAGAGATGAGCTGGACAGGGCTTCTACACAGCTTCTCATCCCCCAACTCTTTCCTTTTAGGAAATCATATTGAAAAAAAAAACTCCAAAGTCCATAGCCACCTTTCAATGGCCTCTTTAAAGAAAATATTTCATATAGCCCCCAAAACCTGAAATAAATCATTTCTTCTTCAGTTCTTCAAAATCTAATTCCTGCAAAGAATATGAAACATAAATGTTTCTTATCAGTGCCACATATCAGGAAGCACAGATTTGCCGTAACAATACATCTTGTGTTCATAATCCCAATACCAGGCTTCATTGAGTTTCATTGGAACCCCCAGGCACTAAAAGCTAGTGTCAGATCAACATGATCATTCAACACAATCATATAAACCTGCAACCTCATGGAATGATTCAATACCTCGGCCACCAGATGCTTTTGCACTTACTTTTCTGAACAGGACACCTTGGTGTAATCCCAACATCTGCAGCTCAGCGGCAAATAGATTGCCCATTGTAAGATCATAGTGTGAAGAATTAGCCGGATGCAATTCAAATGTGTTTCCCAGGACAGTGTCACATGTTTCCTGTTTGTTCTGTTCTTGTCACCTGATTGGAGACACTCCCTGTTAAAATGGCCTGACTGTTTGTCACCCTCTATTTCACCTGCTGTCGGATCACTTCAACCACATCCTCCTCTTCAAAGGTCAAATTAAGACAGTAGCAGTTATTTAATCAACTCAAAACTCATTGACTTCCACACAATGAAAATTGGACCTTTAAAATCTGATAAAGTTTGTGAAAATTTATAACAATGTTTAACTGTATTAATAGTACACCAGACCACCGCCAACCACAGTCTCTCCATCCCAAACCCATCAACTTTAACATTGGAAATTAAAGTCTTCAAGGTGAATTGGGGTCAGGTTTATATTCTTATTTTTTGTAGGCCTTCCTGCAACCCTTCCATCCTGACAGGTGGGGGAAAGAGAGGCATCAAGAATTCATATGCTATTCATTTGTCATGTACAAAAATTAAAGTCCACAAAGTTCTGGATGAATAATATGACAGCATTCCGGGTCAAATTTGCAATAAGCTGATATTTGAGGGAATTTCTGAGTCATGACTGCCAGGCTGCTATGCTAATTTGGTGGTTAGTTGATTGCAAGAAATCTCAGATAATTTCTACTTGTACATTGTAAAAATTAAGCAAAGCTGCACAAAAATGTCAAGGTGTAGATCTTTACCCAGCTGTCTTCAGAATTTCTCATACAGCTGTTCCTGGATTAATGTGTTTAGTAATGGTTGAAGGTTACTCATTTGGTTTTACGATGCTTATGGGCATTTAATTACTCTGCTGTGTTTCAGTGCATAGTATATTGCAAACCCATCAGAGGGCCAGCATCTCCAGAACTGCAGCAGTGCTTCTGAGGCAGGTGGTCACTGCTGAGGGATTAAGAAATACATGTGAGCCGGGCAGACAAGGCCCCAAGAACAGAGCCAGATATGGTGGGAGAGAGGGTGTGGTGCCCTTGAGTTGCAGTGTTGGGCTGTCGAGCAAGTAATTTCCTTTTCACTACACTGCTCACTGCACCCTGCAGCCTGAGAACAGCTGGAGGCCACCCGACATGGCATTAGAGTGGACTTGTGATTTTTCCAATGCTTGCCAAATGGCAAGGAGATGGGAAAATTACCCTTCAATCGTTCATTCTTTATTCAAATAGCAGGCTGCAACCGTTTCCTATGATGGGAGACATCACCCTTGGCAGGACTATGGTGGGGATCTGCTACAATGTGGCACCTGACATTTACCTGGCATTTTCCCTTCTTCACCCTCAATCTTAATCCCTTAATGTTGTACCAAATTGAAGGTTACCATTGCACTACGGTGGCATTGATGGAACATTGCTGCCCAGTTGCGTCCCTCAGCCATTGAAAGAGTAGGAGATGACAATGCAAGAACAAGAGGGCCATGGAAAACCTCAACTGGACAACACATCATCTATGAAGAGGAAACCATTTCTGATCAGGTTAAGTCCATCACCCTGAAACGTTAACTCAACTTCCCTTCAGATTGTTGAGGTTTTCCAGCTCCTTTCTGTTTTTCTTTCATTCTTTCAGCATCCACAATATTTGTGACAAAATGCTTCAGTGATGTCCCTGTGTCTTCAAAGAGGGCAGTCAAGGAATGTGGCATTAAAAAATGAGGAAATATAATATGGAACAAAAGTGCCCACTGAAGCGGTGAGTTGCTCAGAGTGTGAAATTTAGTTTGTAGTCAAGGCTAACAAAGCCAAAAATTCACAAACTTTCTGATTATCTGAAGTCACTGACAACGACTCAGATGAGTCAATGATTCTATTTCTGACCCACTGTTGTCATTTTTATTCGTACAAGCAGCAATTATTTCACAACAATCATAAATCTGTCAGCTGTTTTATGTCATTTTCTAACATCCTGCTTGTTGAGCAAAGTTGCTGTGCGATTCATCTGTGTCTCGATTGAGAAGAACTAAAACAGTGATTGATGACTGAACCACCAATCAGTTGTGAATTATAATCATGTAGTACTTTTACATGAGGATAAAACAGATTAGTTTAAAAGTGCTTCTCTGTTTTTAAACAGAGAAACAGCAATACATTCAGAAGGATTAATTGTGTGTGTGTGTGCGTGTGTCTGTGTGCATGTGTGTGTGTGTGTGTGTGTGTGTGTGTGTGTGTGTGTGTGTGTGTGTGTGTGTGTGTGTGTGTGTGTGTGCGTGTGGGTGTGTGGGTGGGAAGAATGTTACAGGAAGGTTGGCCTTTGTACTCACTCGACCAGCTGAGGGTCTTTTAAATCGCTTGGAAGATATACTCTGATTTACAAGTGTGAACAAGGTTAAATCTGACCATCGGCGAACAGAAGTCAGTTGGACAGTTGTTCAGTTTTGTAGTTTCTGTATGAATCATTTCTATTCTAAGAAAACAATATCCCCCTTGTCCCCCTGATTTGCCTGTTTATACAATGAAGGATGTGGCATTGCTGGCTTCCAGATCATAGAATGAAATAGCAAACAATGCATCAACAATGTTCGTGATGAATGCAGAGCAGGCTCAAGCGGCTGAATAACCCATTCCTGTTCCAAGTTTGTTTGATCTGCGACTGTCTCAAAACACCGCACTGGATTAGGAATAGAATAGATTATGTTGGAATTAGATTAACCAGACATGATTTACTCTTCATGACGCCTGATGATTCTCTTCGATCAGCCCATTTGTCTGAAAGCTCAGCCAATCTCTCCCCCGTGGTGGATACAAATAGTTTTGCCTCCAGGCAATGGAATAAGTATGCAAAAGTGGCATTAGATTGGAGGGATTTTATTTACAGCTGGCACAAACACATTGGACCAAATGGTTTCCTTTTCTTCCTTAAATTTCTCAGAATCAATGATTCAAAATGGTATTTAATTAATGGACGTGCTATTAACTGCTTCTCTTCCCCTCTGTTAAAAAACAGAGTAACATGAATAAATTTGCAATCATGCAGCACAATTACTGAAGCAAGAGTTTAAAAAGGTGCCACAAATATCACGTTTTTCTATGAGTGATTGAAATAATTACACTTTCTGATTTACCTAAATTCCCGTATCATCAAGTTTTTTCCAGATTTCTCGAGCATGAGGGCTGGCAGGTTTTCTTGACATAACTTAAACTTTCTTCACTAACTGACTACCCCATCCCTCAGGTCCAACTCTGTGTCCATCATACCATACACCTTTGCCAGAACAACTTGCCACTGGATATCCTGGAAGTGATTGGCATCACTGGACACTGCACCATCTTTTAAAGCCCAACGTGCATCCGGGCAAGTGCTGTCAATCTGAAGCTGCCTTGTTCAGCTCCTGACATTTGCCCTGGACATAGCAGACCGGGGAAAATGAGTGCCCACTTTTCGGGCAAGCAGCTGGAGGTCTCATTGGATGAGATGGCGCAGAGGCACGACTTCTTCCCCAGGCAAAGTCATGCCAGCCCAGTAGAAGTTTGCCTCCTGAGTTAAAATTCAATCAAACTTGTGGGGAATGCTCAGCAAAGGAGGAAAAAGGTCAATGCACCTGCATCCACCAGAGTAAGTGCTATCATGTGCTTTCTGATATTTCACAGAGCTGAATTTCAGAGATGAGGTGAGAGTGACAGCCCTGGACATCAAGGTCGCATTCACCAGTGCGGCATCAATGGGCCGCAGCAAAGCTGGAGTCAATAGGTATCATGGGCAAACTCTCTGCTGGTTGGAGTCACACTTGCCACGTAAGAAGATGGTTGTGATCATTGGAAGTAAATCATCTAAGCTCCAGGTCATTTCCAAAGGAGATCCTCAATGCAGTGTTCTGGGATGAAAAATCTTCAGCAATTTCATCAATGACTTTCCCTCCATCATAAGTTCAGAAATGGAGATGTTTGGCAATGATTGCACAATGTTCAGCACCATTTGTGACTTCTCTGGTGCTGAAGTAGTCCAAGTTGAAATGATGTCGACACTACCCAGGCCTGGGCTGACACGTAGCAAGTAACATTTTGCGCCACACAAATGCCGGCTGATGACTATCGAGAATAAAAGTCAATCTAAATGTCACTCTTGATCATTGCCAATTTAGTGGTGTTACCATCACTGATTTCTCAACTGTAAACATCCTGCGGCTTCCCATTGACCAGAAACTCAACTGGATGCATCACATAAACACAGTGGCTACAAGAGATAGTGGGAACTGCAGATGCTGGAGAATCTGAGATGCCATGACGCAGAGCTGGATGAATGTGGCAGACGAATCCGCATCAGAGTAGCAGGTAAGCTGACATTTCAGCCCAAGGATCTAGACTCGAAACATTAGCTTTCCTGCTCCTCTGATGCTGCTTGGCCTGCTGTGTTCATCCAGCTCTCCACCTAGTTATCACATTGGCAACAGGAGCAGGTTAGATGCAAGGAATATTGCTACTAGTAGCTCACCTGCTGATTCTCCAAAGCATGTCCATCATCGAAAAGGCACAAGTCAGGGGTGTAACGGAATATACTGCATAGCTTGAAATGTTGCAACTCCAAAAACACTCAAGAAGCTGGACACCATCCAGGATGAAGCAAACGGCTTGAATAGCACCACATCCACAAGAATCCATTCCCTGCAACATCAATGTTCAGTGTCAGCAGTCTGTGCCAGTTACAAGGTGTGGTGCAGAAATTCACCAAGGATTCATATACAGCACTTTCCAAACTCATGGCCACCTGCTTCTAGAAGGCCAAGGGCAGAGTTAGATGGGAACACCAAGATCTACAACTTCCCTTTCAAGCCACTCATCATCGTGCCTTGGAAATATATAGCCATTCGTTCACTGACATTGAGGCAAACTCCTGAAAGTCCCTCCCTTTGGACATTGTGTGTCAACCGACTGCACATAAAACTGGTGTGGTTTAAGTGTTAGCCCAGCACAAACTTCTCAAGGACAACTAGGGACAGCTGATAAATACTGGCCTGTCAGCAACATGCCGCCAGTGAATCAAAAAGAACTGTCTATCTCTGCTACTGAACCCAGCTCCCACCAAGGCTCATGCTTCACCACTGCCTCTATTGCCTGTCATATCATCTCTCACTTGCTGTCACCCCTCCCTACCCAATCCCTGAACACAAGCCCTGCAATGCCCTCTGTGCTGCCTATTCATTTGCTTGGGATGCCTTTCCACCTTCACCAACAGGAAAAGGCTTGCCACACATTTGCAACTCTCTTCATATTTATCTGTCAGAACAATGGAAAACCTCCCATGATACAGGAGAAAGACTCAAGATGACCTGCCTGGCGTTCAGGTCCTTACTTTTCATGACTGACAGTGAGTGCCCAAGTGCTAACTCACTGTTTCCAAGCTCTAGGATTGGGAACAAAGGCTGTCCTTCACTTACTGAGCTAGTTCTCATGACTGAAAACCACGTCCCATCAGTGACCTCGAGAGTTTCGGTCACAAGGAGATGCTGGATCAGCTGGTGCTTTTTTCACTGGAGCATAAGAAGTTGAGAGGTGACCTTCTCGATGTTTATAAAATCATGAGAGATATGGATAAAGTGAATGGCAGGTGTCGTGTCTTTTCTGCAGGCTGGAGGATTTCAAGATGATGGGGCATTTTTTAAAGGTGTAATGAGAGAGATTTAAAAGGGCGCGAGGGGCAATTTTCACAAATAAAGAATGGTTTGCGTGTGGGAATGAACTTCCAGAGGAAGTGGTGGATGGGGTACAGTTACAATATAAAAAGGCATTAAAATGATCACCAACAGTCCGACCTTGTCCTCCCAAGTCAACATAATGGTCAAGAAAGCACAACAAACTCTCTACTTGTCAGAATGCCTTGGAAATTTGGCATGACCACCAGTTTTTACAGATGTATGAAATAAAGCATTCTATCCGGGTTGCATCACAGCATAGTTTGGCAACTACTGTTCCCAAGAGTGCAAGGAACTAAAGAGAGTCATGAACGTACCTCAGTCCGTCACAAAATCACCCTTCCATCAATTGACTCCATCCTTATATCCTGTTGCCTTGGGACGGCTACCAACATAATCAAACACACTTTCCACCCTGCTTATACACTCTTCCAGCATCCTCCTACATCAGGCAGAAGACCACTAAGTCTGTGCGCAGGCATGAATGGATTCAAGAACAGCTTTGCTGCGGGATTAGACTTCTTAATGGACCGCTCAAGTTTTAATTTTATTATGGGTCACATTCTCTGCGCACTTTCTATCCAGCCATAACATTGTTTTCTTATTTCTGTCTTTTACCCTCATGCACTTTGTATGGTATGGTATCACTGAACTGCATGCAAAACACAATTTTTCACTGTAACAAAGTGCATATACAATAATAAAGCAAATCAAGTCAAAGACATTTAGATAGGTGAGTAATCTCTGAAGGTTTATGGGCCAAATTTACACAGGTGGGACTATGTTAGTTTGGGATTATGGTTAGCATCGACTGGATAGACCAAAGGATATTTCATTTCTGTTTGACTCTATGACTCTATCACCCATGAGTTGATTGGGGGCTGTGGACATCCTTGACCAGCCTCTTGTCTTTGTGCCCATTCTAAACAGCAAGACAAGACAGAGTTAGTATAAGACTGGAATCTCTCTGTCAGTTGGCAAAATACAAAGGGGAAGCTGAGGCAGAGATGCTGTGAGTATCTCGGAAACTTAAAAGTGAGCGAGTGGTATGACAGTTAGTGAAGATCTCAGTGATTCAGCCTGGTCCAGTCCATGAGGTGGATGGCTGACCCCATGCACACAGTTTCATCACTGCAGTATTACAGTGATAGTTACTTGTGAAACCCAAGGCATGCCAATGAAGTGCAAAGACGTCCTGTAATCGAATCAAAGAAAAGTAATGAAGGCCTTTAGAGGCTGGCACATATTTGATACCGATATCTCTGGATGAGGGGCCCATGTGGCTGATGCCCATGGAGATTGCCTTGAGATGTTTGTGCCCAGTGGATACCATTTCAAGCAAGTGGTGAGCTGAAGTCGCCAGGTATCTGCTGTGATTTTCAAATCACATTTTCTCAAAATTTGCCTTGACTGGCACGTTTGGTAAATGGGAAGCTGAACATTGATGAGGTGAGTTGTGGGAGAAGAGGTTATTTCACAAATGAAAAAGCATTTAAATGGCAGCTCGCTGTTTGTTAGTCAGAAAGTGACCCTCCCACTTGTCAAATGCATAGCCCACATCACTCAGATTCTGATGAGATCTGCGTCATATTGACACAGATCTTTCTGTGAAAGTAACTCTGAAGGCGACATAAAATAAATTATTTTCAAGTGGAATGACTGTGACATCGCTAGATTCAAGAGCTATTTTACAGCAGCTTCATTTTACAAACGTCAATGTGATGATGACCATCTATTATTTCATACTCACCCAGACACTGGAGAAGCCTCATGCTGTTCTCCAAATGGTGTTATTTTAACATCTAGCTGAGAGGTTGAACAGAACATTAAAATGAAGGTGCCTGTATCAAAGCAGTGTTCCTTCAGTTCTTTCAGACACTTCTGGTGAAGAGTCACTGGATAGTGGGCTCCAGCATTTGAACCAAGTCAACTTGGCAAGTGTGGTATTATTAAACCGTACCTGTTTGTGACTTTTTAGTATAAAACATTTTGCTATATCTCTGACAAGATACTGAGTGCACAGCTTTTTGTCAGCCTCCACGCAGCACGTGAGATTTGTACAGTCAGAGTCCTGTGGTAAACGTGTGGAGGTGAACAGTATGAGTGTTTCCATCTCCACAAGAAATGGGCCAATGAGAGGAACATGTGTGGCACAAAAAAAATACCTTTAAAAGGTTGAAACACTCAGCAGGGGAGGCAGCACCCACCAGCCTTGCTGACATGTAACTCCAGACCCACAGCAATTTGGTTAACTCTTCACTGCCCTCTGGATATTTCGAAAAGAGTAATAAATGCAAGCATCGCCAGAAATGCACTCATCCCTTGAATGATTTTTTTTTTAAAGTGCTTCAGGAATTCAACCTCTGTGGAATGACAACTGATCTGTTTTGTCCAATCGTTATGCAGACTGAAGTCACCTGACTCTTGAAGTCAGTGACTTTTCATCATAATTAGTGGTCTCCCTTTCTGATGGAATCTTCAATTTCCTGTTTTGTGCCTTCTGCTAAAATTACCACAAGAGTTTTGTGTGGTGTATGAACATCAACCACTGTCAATTTCTGTCCCTTAGTGTTTCTCAACTGTGCCCAAAATCCATTTCCCCAGAACTAAGATCCATTTTCATGACCATATTGTGTTTAATCTGTCACGAGCAATGCGAACCCACCTCCTTCTTCTTGTCTGTCCTTCCAAAAATACTGAATATCACTGGAGACCAGCTTCAGACATAGTGGACGTAATGGTTTCTGCTTTGTCAAAATACCCTGGATTCTGGAAAAGTCAGAGTGGAGTGAAAATTACCAGATGTAGCACTGCTATTTCAGAAAGAAGGCGGAGTGGAATTACAGAACCCAGGTAATTTAGCATGACATCAATCACTTGGAAAAGTGCTCAATAATGTTCCTTCATTAAATATGTGACAGCTGTGCACTTTTAAAACAATGTTATCTTCTGATTAAATCAACATGATCAATCCAGAAGAAGATGTTCCATAATGTAGGCAGGACACCTGCAAGTAAGTCCAAGGTCTCCCTGAGTCCAGGAATGAAGAAGTGTCCAGACCCAAAACATCAGCTATCCTGCTCCTCTGCTGCAGCTTGGCCTGCTGTGTGCACCCAGCTCTACACCTTGTCATCTCAGATTCTCCAGTTCAGCAGTTCCTACTTTCTCAGATAAGATAAGGGCTCTGGAACTGAAGGTAATGTATCATTATGAAGAGAGAGTTGGTTAACATGCAGGAAATAACAAGTAAGCATTGTTGTGACTGTGACTTTAGTAGTACATTGATAATCGAGTCCTAATATTTTATCAGTTGCATCACGAATATAATATGAATGTTTTGATCCAATTACCATGATGACCAATTGCTTTTCTATTGTCGTATTATCCAGGATAAAAGAAATATTCACCAGGCTTCCTGAATGACGTCAAAGGAAACCATTTGTTGAGAACAAACGTATTTTTAAATCTCTGAAGAAGGATCACTGGACCTTTAGAATAAAGTTGGCTTTTTCTCCAAAAATGCTCTAAGGCCTGTTGAGTATTTCCAGTAATTTTTGTGATTGCTTCAGATTTTCAGCAGCCGTAGTCATTTCAGCTTTTAATTTTAAGGCAAGTGGAAAACCTTGACTCACACCAAAGGGTATGATTTGGAATTAAAACTGTATTTGTCCGATACATTCACACGCTATGGAAAGACAATGCTCAGCAAAATTTCTTTTCTAAGCAACAAATGAGTAAGTACAATTGTTCAGAAACAGAGGACAACATGAGCCACGCAAAGTCATGAGCTATTCTAATTTAGATGTAATATGTTCACGTATTTTGGTTCCACTCGCTCACTTCATCAGGATTTTGGGATTGTATCAAAAATTAAGGGAGTATGGGAAATAATGTCTACTAAAGCATGGAGCTAGATTGTAAGGGTGGGGTGCAGAAACCCCTTCATCAGGGATCAGTTGCACCTATATTGGGCAGCTCACCCCTTCATGACTCAATATCTATCAAACAATAAGGCACTCATCAACAGCATTCAGCAGAAAAAATGGTCTTACTGATGTGTTAGTGAATACAATAGCAGTCCACTATTTGGTCACATCAGCATGACCAGGAAATGTTCCCACTTCTGGCACTGGAGTCAAACCAGAAGAAGATATTCTACGATACAGGCAGGACAGCTGCAGGTAAGTTGAAGGTCACCCTGGGGCCAGGACTCAGCAATGGAAGAGTGAGGGGAGATGCGGTTGGATAAAATCCAGAATGGATGAGGAAATACTCAGATGGGCAGACCTTTTGCTGCGCAAGTGATGGCAGGGGTTGGTATGGACATAAGGTGTGAAAGCTGACCAGCCTGTCCGACCACAAAAACAATTAATGGGCATTTTGATCACATGTAGACAGACCTCCTGGCACTTTCACCTCCACTGGCAAGATTGCAGAAAAGATGTTGAGGGAGGTGGCGAACTGCATCCATGTAATGATGCCTAATTTTACCAACAGACCCTAACTACATGGCAACCATGTAAACAATGTGGACGTGTCAAACTGCTTGAGCATATTTTGAGCCCACTCACACAAGGTGTTTATTTGACAGTAATGAGTTCAATAATCTCACAATGGCCTGTATCAGTGTGAATCAGGAACAATGGAAACTGTTTTGTCAACGTTGCGATCCAGAAGGAATAGCTGCCGTGTGTCCTTATTTTATGTTGAGACAATCTGAAGTGAACATTGTAAACTTTTAGTTCTGCACTTTCGATTGTGCATCACATTTTTTTTTCTCTCCCTCGTTTGTGTCAAGAGAACCAGCACTAGCTGAAGCAGGGAGAAAGATTCAGTACCTTTGTGGTGTCAGTCTCGCTTATAAGAATTGTTTTCAGGTAATTTCAGATCAATTTGTAGATTTTACAAAGCACTTGGATTTTAGTCCATATTTCAAAAGCAGGAGATTTGGAAATATGAATGTTCATGTGGGGATACCTTTCATGAATTTTTGTCTGAATATTGCAGTTGGCAATGGTTCCAACTTTTGTCACAGTCAAATTTAAATGTAACTGCTTTTTATGTGCCTTCTCTTTAAACTAAAAAGAAGTTGAAAGTAAAGCTCCCTTGACACTGTCCCAAGGAAACAATCCGGCAACAGGACTTTCTTCATTCCGTAGAGGTGTAGTATGTTCACCGTTGAGCCAAACAGCTGCTTTTTTTGTGTTGAAACAAAGCTTGTCAAGAGGGAGCTGGCCTTTTCCAGAGACGTCGACATCAGAGAAAAATGTTAATCTCGGATGGCTTTAAGATCCCATTATCCCAAGGATTCATTCAAAATAGTGGAGATCTCCCTCATACATCGGCCAATATTATCCTTCAAGCAGTATTGCCAAAATGGATGAGCTATTCATTACCACCTTGTTGTAAATGAAAGCTTGCTGTGTGCACATTAAAAAGTGCCTTTCCTACCTTCCAGCAGTAACCACAGCCAACAAAGTACTAAAGAACTGCTAAGCTGCTTAGGAATTCCATTCAAGATGCACGAGGTGTTTTATCGTTAGAGGTAAAAGCTTTGTTGAGTTTATTTTGAGTGAAATGAAATGTCTGATGGCTATGGTCCTGGGCTGATCAATGGCTTTGAAAGTTTTAAGTTTTCTAAGGAAGGCCAAGTAGATATTGAAGGGGCAAATGAATAATGGACGGATGTAGTCACTCTGAAGACTGCTATTGACATAAATTGCAGTATTAAATTTGACAGCAGTCTGTCCATTTTCAAAGTTTAAATTTGACACAATTTGGTTTTACTTTTATCTTTTAGATTTTATCTGTACATCGTCTTAGTCAACTTGAGGAAATAATTCAATTTTCATAACACTGTTTCAAAACAGCAACCCTAATCTACTGAATGATAGCAGCATTGTTGCATTACAGCAGTGAAAAGTAGCCATTGTTAGTTATCCTTGGTTGCGACGGGAAGCGAGAAAGGAGGTTGCTGAGCCGCTGGTGAAGATCTTTGCTTCCTCACTCGTACTGGAAGATTGGAGGGAGGCAAATGTTTTTCAACTTTTCAAGAAAGGGAATAGGGAAATCACTGGAAATTACAGAGCAGTCAGTCTTGCTTCTGTGGTCAGCAAGGTTTTGGAAAGAATTCTGAGGCATAGGATTTATGACTATTTGGAAAAGCAAAGCGGTATTAAAGGGAGTCAGCTTGGCTTTGTGAGGGGCAGGTCATGCCTTACAAATCTTCGTGAGTTCTTTGAGGAGGTCACGAGACGGGTAGACGAGTGTTGAGCAGTGGATGTGGTGTACACGGACTTCAGCATGGCATTTGATGATGTTCCCCACGGCAGGCTCATTCATAAAGTCAGCGGGTATGGGATACAGGGTGATTTGGCTGTCTGGATTCAGAATTGGTTGGCTGATAGAAGGCAGAGAGTGGTTGCAGATCAGTATTCTGCCTGGAGGTCAGTGCTGAGTGGTGTCCCGCAGGGCTCTGTTCTTGGGTCTCTGCTCTTTGTAGTTTTTATAAATGACTTGGATGGGGAGGTTGAGGGGTGGGTTAGTATGTTTGCTGATGACACAAAGGTTGGAGGTGCCATTGATAGTATCAAGGGCTGTTGCAGGCTTCAGCGAGACATTGACAGTATGCAGAGCTGGGCTGAGAAATGGCAGATGAAGTTCAACCTAGATAAATGTGAAGTGATGCATTTTAGAAGGTTGAACTTAACTGCTGTGTATTGGATTTAAGGCAGGTTTCTCGGCAGTGTGGAGGAACAGCGAGATCTTGGTGTTCATGTGCATAGCTCCCTCAAAGTTGCCACTCAAGCAGATAAGGTAGTTCAGAAAGCATATGATGTTTTGGTTTTCATTAACAGGGGGATCGCCTTTAAGAGCTGTGATGTTTTGCTGCAGTTCTACAAAACCCTAGTGAGACCACACTTGGAATATTGTGCCCAGTTCTGGTCACCCTATTTTAGGGATGATGTGGAGGCTTTGGAGAGGTTTTTGCAAATGAGGTTTACCAGGATGTTGCCTGGACTGGAGGGCTTGTCTTCTGAGGATAGGTTGACTGAGCTGGGACTTTTCTCTCTGGGGAGAAGGAGGAAGAGAGGTGACCTGATCGAGGTGTACAAGGTAATGAGAGGCATGGAAAGAGTTGATAGCCAGAGACATTTCCCAAGGGCAGGATTGACTGCCATGAGGGGTCATAGCTTTAAGGTGTTAGGAGGAAGGTACAGAGGAGATGTCAGAGGGAGGTTCTTCACCCAGAGAGTTGGAAGTGGTAGTCGTGGAAGCAGAATCATTAGTGACAGTTAAGCGACTGCTGGACATGCACATGGACAGCAATGAATTGAGAGGAATGTAGGTGAGGTTATTTTAGTTTTGGATGAGGATTATTATTCCATGGCACAACATCGTGGGCTGAAGGGCCTGTACTGTGCTGTACTTTTCCATGTTCTGTGTTCTATGTTCTATCATCAAGATGAAAGAAGCCAAAAAAAGCAGGAAGCAATAGGAAAGAAATGAACAGAGTGGACAGATCCTACTGCTTAGCCTAAAACTGAGGTGAGGAGGAATGTGTTCTGAGGTTTAAGGTCTCTGGTACTCATAGAATCATAGAGCTGGACAGCACAGAAACCGACGCTTTGGTCCAATTGCCCATGCTGACCAATTAACCTAAACTGATCTGGTCCAATTTGTCAGCATTTGGCCCATGTCCCTCTAAACCCTTTCTATTTATATCCCCTCCCAGATTTCTTTTAAATGTTATTGTTAGCTTTGTAACAGTGGCAGCTGTCTCATCCGAGAGTCAGACATTGACCATTCAACATGCGACTGATTGCAAAGTCATGGCTGGGAATTACTGTCCAGCACTGAGCACGTTTTGCACTTTCAAAATTCTCATCTTTTGGAGAGGATGTTCAACTGAGCGACTGGTTGCCTACTCTGCTTAAATGTTGTGGCCTTGTGTAAACAGGGATGGTGGATTTCTGCCTGGTTCTTGTTTAAACATACAAGCCCAAAAATATTCACAAAAACAGTGAACAGTATTCAGTCATTTCCATTTGGCAGTTTGTTGGGTTTTGCTGTGTGCAAATGGTCAGCCATGTTTCCAACAATGCAGCAAATGAAGTTTGGAAAGTAAGAGGTTTTTGGACCTGCTTCAAAGTTGCATAACGATGCAAGGTAAATCAAAGTTTCCCTGTATTCCATTTAGGATGGCCTACTGAGGTATCTGAAGGATTAATACCCTGGCAGGCTCAGGTAGCTTGTTTCCCTTTCCTGTGCCATTTTAATCATTCATCCAAATCACAAAGAAATTGCACAAAGGTCGGATAATCACACAGTATGTACTAAATGGTATTGGTTCATTGATGTGCGACAAGGAAAGAGAAAGATGATGTCTTCTGTTCACACCAACGAAAAGACATCAGTGCCAGATCTCATTTTCAGAATCAATTACATTACAATTACATCCACAAAGACCAGACACCGGAGGATGAATTAAAAAGATTATGAACAACAGTGCCAGAACCAGTTTTATTCTCAGCCTATAAACCAAATGGTGCTGGTGGAGTCTTTAGAGGATTCAAAGGTCAATGTAAAGGTTGAATTAACCTCAGGAATGTTTTGATGGGACTTTGAGGACTGATGTGACCACCTGCCCTCTTGACAGCTGACCAGCCATTCCAACCAGCAATCAAATTAGTGAACGTATTGGTCGCATGTGGGCTGGCCTCATGGTGCCTTCACCCCTATGGCCATGCTTCCAGGAAGGCTGTGAAGGGAACTCAGTGGTGATGGGGAAGTGCATCCATGACATAGTGCCCACCTTTATGAACAAACCCTCATCACAAGACACCCATGCAAACAGAGATGAATTGGAAAACAGCAGTTAATTGCTCAAACAGGTTTTGTGTTCTTTCTCAGAAAGTTTTTTTTTGAACAAAACAACGAGTCCAGTGAGTTCACAATGGTTTGACTGTGATGTCATAAACCAACAAACAAGGAAACTTGTGACAGCACAAACAACAATCAACAATAGCTGCTGGGCCCTCATTTCATGTTGAGACAACGTGAAGTGAACATTGGAGACTTTTAACTCTGCAGTTTCAAGTACGCATCACTTATTTGTTTTTCTCTCTCGTCAGTGCAATTAGAACAAACACTAGTTGAAGCAGAGAGAAAGGAGCAATACCTTTGTGGTATCACTCTTGTTTGTGAGAAGAGTTTTGAGGTAATCTGAAATCAATTTATAACGAGCAGTACTTTGATAGAAATTGGATTTTGATACAAATTTCAAAGACAGGAAAATTGGAGATATGATGCTCATATGGGGGTAAATCTATTGAATTAATGTTTGTATGTTGCAGTTGGCAATGGCTCCAATACTTGACAAAACCAAAACCAAATTGGCCACATTTTTGTGCCTACTCTTTGACTGCAGCATCAAGTTTCTTCTGGTCTTCGCTGAATGTGATATCAGCAGGGAAAAATTTTCATCTCGGATGACCATAAAATCCCATTATCACAACAATTCAAAACAAAACAATGGAATTCTCCTGTCTACATTATCTCTTATTTATCTCTCGATGAGTATCGCTTCAAAGGAGAAACTAGTTGTTACCGATTGCTAGTCATGAAAATGTGTTGTCTGCACATTGTGCAGCAGCAGCCAAAACATACTTGGAGGTAAAAAGCCCTTTGGGAAATCCTTCCAGGTGTGCAAGCTGGTGGATGAGAGCAAAGCTTTGTTGAGTTTCATTTTGGCCTGAAGTATCTGAAGTGTGGTCAGAAGGGTATCCTGTCTGCTGAATTGACAAGTTAAAGTTTTAAATTTTCTAAGGAAGACCAAGTAGATCGTGAAGGAGCGAATGAATATCAGACACACGTAAATTGACAGAAATCAGCCGTTGATATTATTGGTTAAGTGTGTAAGTTTGATGCACGCTTTCTCTTTTTATGTTAAATTTGCTTTCTCTTTCATGGTGTTTTCATTTGTCTTTTAGACTTGACGAAACTTCATCTTTGTCGTTCCTCAGACTCCACTCTACTTTGATTCTGAAAGGTATTAGTTCTTGGTACTTTTTCACAAAATGCAAGCTTCAATCCAGTTTGTCGTCTCCCGACATTCAGCCAGGTATTGGCTCACTTAATCCAGGAAACTCACAAGCAACTTTGCCAGCTCCTTTGTTCCATTTGCTCACACGCATTTCTGACAGATCCTACACGATAAAAACACCAGTGTTGCACGATGCCAGTGAAAAGCATCAATTGGCAGCAGTCTGACTGCAGAGTCAAACAGTTCTCAGTCGTAATACAACTAAGCACAACAAGGACTGATGTGGCAAACCCTATCAGTGACCTTGACAGACAGTGTGAGCAATGAATGACCAAGACGTCCAACTGATGCCTGTACAGTTTGCCAGCTGTTTTGTCCCCACTGCTCACACTGGATTCAGATTCCCAATGGGCTGACTGTGACCCGCTGACCGCACTGCTGAGGTATGGGCTCCGAGAAGCTGACTGCCTTGACTGTCCAACTGACATTGCCCCAATATTCTGGATTAACGTCAGAGACTGCTCTTGACTAACGTATCCTGCATGAAGGTGGCCACCCTTGCCTTGACTGTGCTTTCCTCCCTTTAGAATGTGAGACATCATTCCAGCATGTACAGAGTGATTTTTTTCATAATTCAATGTGAAAGCTTTGTTGATTTTCATTTTGTGTCCTGAAATGTCTGAAAACGGATGTCCCAGTTTTCTCATTTAGGATTTTAAACTGTTAGGTTTTCTAAGGAAGACCAAAATGGTATCAGAAGAGCAAACAAATCATGGACAGATGTAAATACGCTGAAGTCAGCAATTGAACATTCTTGCTCTGATATTAAATTGTGATCTTCGCCATTGTCTTTTCATGTTGAATTTGGTTTTGACTCTCATGATGGTTTCATTTGTCTTATAGATTTGACTGTTGTTTCCAGTCAGTCAGCTAACCGAATCAGTTAGATTTTCTTCATACTGTACTGAATTTAAAAGGTATGAACTATCCTTGTTTCATCACACTCGACAAATTCCAATCCACTGATTACTTATTCTTCATATTACTATGTACCATCCAGCAATCACTCACTCACATGTTCTTCCAGGATGTGCAAGATGTTTTATGTGTTGTGGGCATCGTTTTGGCAAGTTTCATTTTGAGCGAGCTGGAGTATCAGAAGGCTGATGTCCTCGTCTGCACACTTGGCCTTTTCAAGTTTCAAGTGTTCCAAGGAAGACCAAGATGAGACTGAAATTGTCATCAAACATTTGTGTTTATCACGAAGGGTTCTCCGTCTCAACCTCTCCCCTTGCCTGACCCCCAGGTTAAATAACACCAGTTGCCTCACTCTAATGTGTGCACAGCCCTGTGATGTGGTGCGATAATGGTGACCTTTCTTTGTGAAGCATGGGTGACTTTGGAATAAACAATCTGGGTTTTGTTGTGATCATCACTGACAGTTTATATCAGGAAATATCTGTTGTGGCACTTTTCAAATTTGAGCTGTGTCAGATGGGTGTGAAATGTGGCAATCGATGTTTTTCACAAAAAAGGTTGTCGATTGGAGCTTCGAAAGTTGGATTTTGTTGGGCTCATTCAAAATTTCAACACTCCCATTTTTGTTATGTCAGTGTATTAGTGGTCAATAGACAAATGGTGGGTAAATGGAGTGGAGAGAGAAATGCGCCATGATTTGATTCAATGGAACAAGCTCAAGCAGCCTTATTCCTATGAATTCAAAAAATGTAGCTTAAATTCCGAGGATAGAGATCTGTTCAAAGTTTTCTATTTGGTGTGAATTAACGATCTGATGTGTTTGAAATCTTCTTTTCGATTTAATACTGAGGTAGAATGGTCATCTAATTTACGTGCATGATGAGCACAAAATAACCATAAAACTATGAAGAGGAATTGGGTCTCTTGTTGTCGTGTAGTGTATCAGAAAAATGTATCAGCATATTCTACTGGCGCAATGTACCGCAGATTTTCCAAATTTGTTAAGCTTTAAAAATGATGATATTTTAAATCTGGTCAATACTGGTTCTTAAAGATGAGAAAAATCCAAATATCTGTTCAATTAAATACACAAAATAAAGAAATGCATTTAAATAGCAGCTATTTCAGAGGCAGAAAAGACTTAGCTCCTGATGATTTGGCTAATAAATTATTAACAGACTGAGAGTTGAAATGAAACAAACACTGAATTTTGTTCCTGTCCATTTTTCTTCCAATCCACCAGACACTAACACACTGAGGAATGCCAGCTTACTCTTACAGCGCCGTGTTGTGCTCGTGTCTCATTTGAATGAATGAATTGTGCGCAATTTGCCGTGCAAATGGCAGTGTCAAAACAGCAACAAGTTGATTGCTGAACCAGATGAAAGGAGGGAAATTTATTTACTATAAAATGCACAGTGACACCAAGCCATGCATTTATTGAGCACTTACCGAAAGTCTCATTTTCATTGTTTCAGTACTTACACAACCATAACATGTCTGGCCATTGAGTCAGTGGGAGGTGCATCATCTTTTTCAGTTGTTGCAAATGATTTCTTCCCCCAATATTCCACCAAAGAAGTTGTTGCCTGAGTTAACGTCCACCCAGTTCAGAGGCTGCACTGATATTGCCTTTCAGTCAGGTTCTGTTCCTGGGATGGATGGCAGAAACTGGTTGCCACATTTCTTAAACTTTACAACGGCACTTCAAATGTATGCCATCGGCTGTTAAACACATTGGTACATCCTCGTGTTGTAAATGGCAATTAAATAAATACTGGAACCTTACTCCATTTAGAAGGCAACGTTGGAGTGTTTCCACAGCCTCTTGAGCATTATCCAATGAGCTGTAAAAATATATCAGCAACTTTTTAATGCAGCAATATGTCCCAAGTGTTTGAGCAGAAGGTGAGAGTGAGAACTTGTGCAGACTAAAAGGCCTATATATGATGAATTAACTACTATCCATTCAAATGACAAGAAAAATAGAATTTACCTTGGCGTCTCTGCATAAGTGAGCGGAATATTAGTCAGGAAACACGCTTATATTACAGGTCACAGACCTCCTGCTTGACCTATTGATTTCTGCTATTCAGAGTTAGCTGGGCAATTTGATTGATCTTAATGGGTGTCCCCTTTGGGCATGTGTTGTACAAAAGCAAAATGAAATTGGATTTCGATATTACAACTGAATATATTCCCTCACCGACCAAGTTACAGACCTAATTTTCAATCTCATTTTTCCATTTCAGACAATGGAAAACGTCAGTTATTCGTGCATTCAACTCAAATCAAATCAGGTATTTTTTAACACTATCATGAAACTTTCTGATTGTTCAGTTTAGTAGAGTTTGATTGTCTTTGTTGATGTAATAAGAGACTCTTACGAAATTAATGTGGTGAATGTGAGCCTGTTGTTTGAGGCACACAAATTCAAATCCCAGTACGGCAGCGAAAGGTATTTCAATTCAATTAATTCGTGAATTTTGGAAAAAAAGCTGGTACCAGCAATGGTGACTGCAAAGCTCCTTGATTGCTGTGAAAATCTATCGATTGCATAAATGTCCTTCAAAGAAAGAAATATGCTGTTGTCATCCGGTCTAATGCATAGTTGTCGAGAACGGCTGCAAGATGGTTAACTCTTAACTGCCAACTCGAATTATTGCACTTTCCAGCAGGAAGGAATCAGATCGTAAATATCAATGAGGGATAAAACTGGACTGAGCACCTGGCATGTATCTGGCCATCAGGCAGCCATAATGGCATATCATCCCCATTCTGTCCTTCCAGTCTGACTTACTATTATCCTGAACTTGCATCAACGTTAGAGGAGCAATAGTCTGATATAGTCGTAATTCCTTAATCACGCCTGATAAAGTACAGACTCCTACATAACTACCCCGCTTCTGTTCTTCCCCACTGGTAGGACAGTTCCACCAGAGGTGGTGGCACATGGGTGTGCAGTCAGAAAGGAATGGTCCAACAGTTCACAGCATTTACTCTGAATTATCCAGCTGAGAAATATTTTGTTGATCCACCAAAATTATTTTCAGTACTATCACTGCAAATCTTCTACTTCAGGATTTACTTTTGGCACTAGGAAGTGTTGAATAAAGAAGTTAATATTATAAACAGAAGCACAGATCAAAACCCTGTGTATGAAGATAAATTTATTTTCGACAAGCTCCTTTAAATGCTTTTCTCTATCTCTGTTGTAATCAGCACTGTGTAAAACAACCATCACAGTGAGAAATGCACAGCCATGGAGAGGCTGAGAGTGGGCAAGTAAATTAACATCATCTGTTGGAAGAACACAATCTATTTTGGTTGAAAAAGGAAAGCTTGATTATCACTTATTTGAATTAAGAAAGAAGAATTGACGTATTGATATATCTACGACAAACCTTTCCTATTCATTTTCCCATCCAAACGCCTTTTAAACGTTGTAACTGTACACACATCTACCAGTTCCTCGGGAATTTCATTCCACATGGGAACCACTCTCTGCGTAAAACAATTGCCTCTTATGTCTTTTTCAGAATCTCCCTTCTCCCACCTTATTGATGTATCCTCAAGTCTTGAAATTCCCCATCTTAGGGAAAAATCAACGACCATCATCTCTATCTATACCTCTCATTACTTGATAAACTTCTATCAGGTCACCTCCCAACTTCCTCCACTCCAATGAAAAGACTCCAAGCCTATTTAGTCTTTCTCTATAACTCCAGCCTTCCATACGCGGCTACGTCCTGGTAAATCTCTTCTGAGCGATCTCCAGCTTGCTAATATCCTTCTTCGAACTGGGCAACCAGTACTAGACACATTATTCTAAAAGAGGCCTCATCTAATCTCTTGTAGAACATGAACATAACATCCCAACAAGGCTGGTAATATATTGTTATTGTTTCAGAGTTTGTACTCTAAAGTGGAAGAACAATATTTCGCTTCATGAAGTGTCTTCAATAATTCACTGGATTTGTGCATAAAACCAGATTACTTGAAATCTGATGCTTGGGGACTTATGGTCTTGTAGGTGGGCGAGAGAAAAGGAAAGAAAATTGAGATGAAAAATTGAAACTGTCATGGTTAACAAACATAGTTGAACAGATTTAATTACATTTGTATTTCCTGCACAGAGTTTATGAGAAAGCAGTGACGGTGGAATTTATTGTAAAAATTGGTGGGCCTCGGTCCTGTATAAAAGAGATTTCATTTTCATTCAGAGATTTAACTCGATTGAAAGAGCTGTTTTTGAATTCATCTTTCTTGTAGGTTTTTCTCTTTTTCCTGCCTTCCACTACTGCTTTGAATTGTTTGTTCTTTTCCTCATTGGAGATTCCATCATTTCAACTTTTTAGTTACTTGAATGTTGCGTAGTGCTGACCTTGTTGGTATTTTCCATTTGGATATGTTTGGCATGTTGAGATGTCTCACAACATTCTTTGGTTTTGTGTTCTGTTGTTGAAGTGGCTGTACATAAAAAAAGACAACATGAGCATGTTTGTAAGATTCATGCATGGTTGGAATAGTTGGTTTGGAGCTCTTAAGATCATTCGATTCATAACTGGAGGTGGCATTTGTGAAATAGGATTCACATCCATCTCTGGTGGCTTAAAATCTTGCATTTGAAGGGTCATCAGAAGAGTCTCGGCCCGAAATGTCAGCTTTCCGGCTCCTAAGATGGTGCTTGGCCTGCTGTGTTCATCCAGCCCTACACCTTGTTACCTCGCTTTGCATTACAGTTCGGGGCTCTGTTCACACAGAATGTGAAGTGTTAGTAAGAATTGGTGCATGTCTTGGAGCAGTCATTGGTTTGATTTGACGTCAAGACTCAGTGAAATTCCCATGGAGAATTAAGTTTACCACTGATTTTGTGCTGTGGCCATTTCTTCTGACTTCACTGCCAACTCGCAGGGTCATTGTAAATACGCTTCCCGCTGCCCATATGTTACACCGTGTGTAAATCCTGAAGGTGTGGGTGATTAGGAAGGGGGTATGCTTTTCCTTCCCTCTGTGCAATATTCTGTGGCAAATGCTCAGCTTTCTGTTATCCTTCACACCGAGGTGTACTGTGCCTCCTAAAGCCAACTGGGAAGCTCAGTGCTTTTCAGGCTGGCGGGGGCATGGGATCAAACCCACGTGCAGTCTTTCACAGGCTTGGCTGCATCTCAGAATCTGCATTCTTGAACAAGTCAGCCTGACATTTTACGAAGTTTTCCATGTCAGCACCAGGCTTCTGCATTTGGGGAAGTCCTGTCGAATGGTGTTGAGGAGTCAGTCAATCGTTCTTGCTTTTCAGAGATACTAGGAACTGCACGTACTGGAGAATCTGAGATGCTGCTTGGCCTGCTGTGTTCATCCTTCTCTATACCTTGTTGTATCATTTTTGCTTTTTGTTTTGTTTCACTTGGGATTGCAAATGTGACACGAGCCAAGTAATGACTGCATCTCTTCATAGGCGAAACATCACTGTCTTGGTGTTTTATAAACTGGGAAAAAGCGGTTAATTTACATGACTTGCAAAACTCTTGTTGTCTGTGTCAATCATGTGTCATTTGTGTTCAATTCAAACGAGTGACCATTTCAAATTGTTACTCAAATTATAATTGTCCACAGGAATTACTTCTACCTTGTCTACCCATTGTGTAGAAAAGTAGATAATCAGTGTCCGAAATGAGAGCGACATGACCGAAAACATCAAATTGTACAGAATAACATCACCAGACAGACGATGTTATACAGTGATAGAGATCCGCAATTCTCAAAAAGACCTTTTGACCCATTTAGTCTGCACTGGTCAAAAACACCACCTAAATATTTTAATGTCATGAATGGTTAATTGGATAGTTTGATTGTGGTTTTGTGGTGCAGAGTGTTACCAGTATGGTGGGTTTAATT
The DNA here is from genome assembly GCF_030684315.1 of Stegostoma tigrinum. Classification (NCBI taxonomy): domain Eukaryota; kingdom Metazoa; phylum Chordata; class Chondrichthyes; order Orectolobiformes; family Stegostomatidae; genus Stegostoma; species Stegostoma tigrinum. Next base: position 29,726,477 of record NC_081361.1, on the reverse strand, counting down.
CCTGCGAGCAGTTGAGGCTATGATGAAGGACTTTCTTTCCTAGCATTCACCCCTCTCCTGAAATGTGGTGACCTTCAGTTTAAACCACCCACTTTTAATAGAACGATCCTGTGGCCATCTGGGATTCTGGTGCATTTTCGGCTCATGTTCATCTGTCAAAAACCTTGTTGTTGCTTGCTTTCTCTATCAATTGATGATCACGTTCCTCCTGGTTTTCGTGGAATATTGCATTTGAAATGATTGTGTTCTGAGCTCGACTTCTAATAAACAAGCAATAAAAACAAAATTGTAGCAAGTTCTGAAGCAAGTTGCAGTTCCATTTGTTTATATGGTGACTGGAAACCTTTGGCATTTGTTTCCATGCTTGGGAATGTTTGATATGCTTTCCTGCATACTAGATTATACCCGGCATTGCATATAATATATGAGAAACATTTCCATGTACCATCAAAAATGATTTTCAGTGCTACAACTGCAAATCTTCTATTTCAGGATTTACTTTTGGCACTAGGATGTGTTGAATAAATAAGTTAAGATTTACAATATGTTAATATTATAAATAGGAGGTTCAGATGAAAATAAAACAGTTTTAATGTGGCACATGGATGAGGAGATGTGCAAATATGTCAGAGCGGTGATGCCAGCAAAGAAGGCAAGCAACCAATCATGTGAAGTATTCTCAAAGACAGCAAACCCACAAGTTATAAATACCGCGTTTCTTTTCTTGAATTAAATTTTCAGACAGCAATTAATGAATTTCATGAATTACAAAGTTATTATCGACAGGCATGGTAAAAAAAAACATACTTATGTGTAAAAAGAAAGAATTTTTGTTCCGCAGGTATTGCATTAACTTTTTCAGGGCCAGTAATAATTTAATATGCTTGCTAAAACCCAAATGTGCATTATTGAACATGCATTCTCGGGGTTTTTCCGTGAGACTACGAATGTGCAGATTAGTGCATTGAAGACTTGCTGATTGTACTCTGAGGTGGGAATAAATGGCTATTCCTCAGCAAGAATGTTGAATCGCAAATAGCAGCTTCTGGATTTCCAAGCCATTCTGCACTGAAGGATTTTCCTTCATACCCCAGCAGTATCCCAGGCCTCTGGGCCCAGTCTTGCTTGGGTGACTTAATAGCTGAGCCTTCCATAGTGAGAAAATATGACAGCCAGGTGTTCACATTGGTTTTCAGGAATTTCACTTGGTTCTTTGAAACAACTTTCTCAAAAACTGATCTTGATTGCTTTTAATTGATTTCCTTTTTTGAAAAAAAAAATTAAGTGCATGGCTTACTATTTTGAGAAATAGACGAACAGGACTATTTTGCATTTCATGATCGTCTCTTTGATATTAGACAATCGATTTACAGGTCAATTTGACGAATTGTCATGTCGGTACGGAAGATGCGCGGAACTGGGAGTGGATGCAGCTCTTGTTCCTTTGCACCTTTACAAAATTCCAATACTGGCTGTTGGGAAACAGAAATATCTTCTGCATCTTCTACTCTGAGTTAAAATTATTCATCCATTGAATGTTGGGATATTTTTTAGACAATGTGACGGCAACATTCATTTTGATCGCTTTGTGTTGAATTGCAGTCTGCTTTGCTCGGATAAAGTGCATCTTTTTTAGTGCAGTTCTAGTTGCCTGCTTGTTGAGACTTCAGTTTTCAAGAGACACAATAGTTTAGCTGCCATGTCTTGTTTTTACTTCTGTTTATTTCAAAATAGTGTGCAAGACTGAGTGATGTGTTGGTGCCATCATTAGTCCGACCTTCCGAAAGAGTGAAAGTTGTGACTGCCACACCGTCTTTTCAATTGAATAAACTTTACAAGGCTCTCCAGGATTTGATCATGTTTGAGCTCTCCGTGGATTTCAGTTCTCTGATGGACCAAGGGATTTTATTAAGTTCATGCCAGAATTCTGAAGTGCAGACTAAAACCAATTTTAAAGCATCTCGTTGAGACATGATAACTTGACACAGTTGAGGGTCTTGAAGCTAGGGCTTCCTGATTTTCCAGCTGCTGAGATAGTACCACTTGCTACAAAGAGTAAGCTGTAGAAGAACATGTTTGACAGAACTGTAATATTCCTCGTGTCAATATAAGCTGGTTAGCCTATTATTCCCATTATTTTCATAAAACTAATGGACGCAAAACTCACTTTTTTGTTGAAATACCGAAATATGTGAACAAAAGGGAAGGTGTGGAGATATGGTAATCTGTGTTAGGTGATCTCGAAATCGTGTTTGGGAGACATCATCCGAAACAGTGTTCCAAATGGTGCAAAGGACTGGACACCACATCATTTCAATTCTTAATTGTGAATGTTGGTGATGTACTGCCCCAGTCAATCAGTGACACTTTGGGAGTTGTTTCGTGTGTCTTCCTTGCAGTGAAGTTTCCCTGCTGTTTGCCTGATACCCAGAGAGTTTCATCAAACCAGGCAGGATCATTTTCCAGTGGTGATGAAGAGTTTTGAAAAGCTGCAATTTAAATGAAATAGCCCATTAAGTCATGCAGCAAAATAATGGCCTGATTAAGAAGGAGATGGCAGGACTGATGCTTTAGTTGAAAATCATGAGATATAAATTTATTGGAAAATATTTTCTCAGACTGTTCTGATAATTTGGTGACTAATCATTAAGACTGCTGTTATAAGGCTTGAAGATATGTATGGAATGGAGGGATAATTCTGAGAGTGAATTCTCGCAGCACATAACACTGACACTTGGCAGTATTAGGTTGAGGCCAAGCAAAGTGAGACTGTCTGCCCAAGTTAATGAAGACAGCAAGTGGCTTTGATTTGATTGCTGTGAATCTCTTACCACCATCCACCTTACTCAGTGTCCATGTGGATCAGAGATGCTGGGCGAGGGAGGGTGTACTGAACTTGATTGAAGATGTTGAACCTTGTGCCTTCCCCGAAGACTTAGAAAATCTCTGTTAGTAATTTGACTGTGGTCATGTGTGAAAAGTAAGTTGACCATCAGATGAACTCTTTTTTAAGTGAACATTTCACAGGCTTTATTAAATATAAATACATACAAGGAACTGTAAGAGAGGAGAATATCTTGTGCAACCTGATATATTCAGGCGCTAGATCTGTCCAATGTGACGTGGCTCTTTCTGGGCATGCTCTGTAGCTCTTCTGACTGCACAATGATGGACATATTTCAAGCCCTGCTTCATCTTAAATGGTCCCAAAAGACAGATATTGTTGCAGTTTCATCTTGGGTCTTGATATGGTAAGGTTCTACAATGTCATGATATCCATAGCCAGTTTATTTTTTCTTGAAGGTACATACAGCATTCCTGCAACAGGTAAAATGTGGCAAAGTCACAACAGTTTTGGTAAAATAACTGCAGTAGCTTTCCTGAAGCAAGTTGTAATGTTCATGCCCTGAACCACCAGTTGATACAGCACAATGCTGGCAACAAAACTGGAATTGTCCAAATCTGTGTGACTAAGTCAACACTACTCATAATCTATCAAGAAAACCCTGCTTTTACAATTATAAACAAAATAAATCTTGGTCTTTCTTTTTCTAAGTTGCCTGGAATATTTCGAAGGAGACAGTGAAGGAATGTAAATACCTGAAATTCAGAGTTCTTTTGTGTTTGTGTTTATTGTTATGTAATAAAATTTGTGCTGAGGCATCCTGGATTATGCTGGCAATTTCAGAGAGTAGTGACTTAAAAAACAATTCTGGTCAATATTGTTCAGCTTGGAGCTTTCAGTGAACAATTTGCTTCATGATGGAGCGATTGTGTATCTGTGACACATCCAAGAGTGGACATGAAAATAAAAAGTGCTAGAAAATTGGATTTTGGTTTGCTTAATCTTCATAGTATACCTCAAAAGCTGTGGGAGTCTTCTGTTTGTGATCTTGAGCAGTGTGGTATTATTTGAGGTTTGGGTGCATTACTGCCCTTGCTGAAGCAGAAGTACTCAATACATTGGTGTAATGCATCTTCATACTGTACAAGTTATCGAATCTGAGTGTAGATTGCTCACTAGTGACTTGTTTTCCAGTCTTCAGCTTGCTGTGCTGCCACCTTTTTCAACTGCTAATGGTTTAAATAATCTTTGAGAGCAACTCCCTCGTTACCTTTTCTGGAACATTGTTCCGTTTTTTCCCCAATTTCCTGGATGCTACTCTGGAAAAATGCGTATGTTCCTGTGACTGAACATTGGCTCTTAGTGTTTTGTTGACTCAAAGCCAGCTACAATGGTGAATTTATTGTTTTATTTCCAGCAATGTAAAGGATGATAGTTTTCAACGTTTAGAATTATTTCCATTTTCTCAGCATGTCTGCCTGTTAGAAATGCAGTTTTGCTCAACGCTGAAAAGTCATCCATTTGAATGGTTTAAAATTGAGTTTTTCTGATTCACGAGAAAGGAATGTCCTTCAAGTCACTTGCCAATTTGCCCGACCCGCTGCCTGTAGTTGTAGTTGAATCTAATAGATCAGAAACATGCTCAGTTGCACATCTTTTTCCAAATTAATTTTGCAGCTGCCTTATTTTTTTTGAAATTGCCATCTCAAAGTCCATCACAAGAATGTCATGTGCTGAAGTGCGACATAAGTGAGAGCAATTATTTGACACAATGACCAAGGAAATTCAATTTCCTTCTGAATACCTGGCCATCCTACTTCATAGCTTGACAGGTCTACTGTAATTAAAAAAAATAACTGATGTTAATCTTCAGTGCCTTTGTTGCACTGAGACATCTATGATTATCGAGAATTTTAAAGGCAGATACGACCTTGAATTGTGTAGGAAATGTGAGGTCAGATGATCAAATCTTGATCAGAAAGATTTTGAAGGACAACTTTGAAGAAGCAAATTGAAGTGGAAAAGTTCAGGAGGTAAATTTAATTTTTAAGTTGACATCCTCAGAAGCTGTCGGCACGGCAATCATTGATGCAACAATGACAGTCAGGTATGCCTAAGTCTTCTGGTATAGGAGCACAGATGTCTCTAGCATTTGCCATGCTAGAGGCAATTGCGGAGATGGAGAAACCTTAATTTGATTATGGCCAAAGTCGGGTGGCAGGTGGGTGTGAGGAATGGAACTGAAGCAAGACCCTTGCAATATATTCACTTAAAACGAATGTCCCGGTTTATGTAGCATCCGTTTGGTACCAAAATCAAAATGGAAATTGAGCCGTTGGCCATTCCCTGTATGTTGTCAGGGAATTACTGATTTCAGGAGTGAGGAAAGGAGCAAACACCTTTCTCATGGTAACATACTATTTTTTGATTCATGAATGCCGTCCATACAGTGCACTGGCTAACATTAACTCTTTTCATCTTTTAGTTTAAACACTGGAATGCGAGGGAGTATTGTTACAAAAGTGAACATTGTTTGTAAGAGCCTTCTATTTTGTTTTACTGTGTACAGTTTCTGCACTGAGTATCAAGTCAGTCTGAGCATAAGTAGGTTTTATTTCAAATTTGGAAATAGTGATAACTTGAATTTTTATCAATGTAGTAAATGCTGCAAACTCATCTTAAAGTGTGCAAGAAGTCCTGTGAGCATTGCTGCAGAATATTTTTGTGCTGTTGTGAAAGCATCACATGGTGAAGGCAAAGTTTCCAACACTCTTCTGCAGAGTCAATAATTATTTTTAACTTTTCATCTTTGTATTCTAGTTGCTAAAATGGAGGAAGAATCTGTTCAGAGGGATTTACTGAGTGTTTTGTTTCTATTCTTTGACAGCCCAAGCAGTGGCCAAGCTGGGGGTGGGAGCTGGAAGAAGGAGTTGCCTATCAAGTAATCTTTAACCGACACCGCAGCAAACAAGCAACCAACAAAGCTGCAAGAGGTTCAGGAGTGAGTATGGTTTGTCTCCCGTCTGCCTTTACTCTTCTTCTGCACAACTAATTTGCCTGTGTTTTAATGGTGTATATTGGGGTTATGGCAAGTTGTGTTAATCTGCCAGAAATTGGATGGAATTGCCCATTTATTTACAATAGAGTTGAAGTGGAGGTGATGTCTACTGAAATTATATGACAGGATTTGCTCGTAGTCTACGCTGTAACAATGAGGTGTGAAATTCTGCCCAGGCCACAGGCCAAAATTGGCATTGTCACACAAAACAAAAACTCGTGGTCACTTGAATCTGCCTGATAAACAATGCCGTGTGTTCAAATGTAGATTTGTTCGTCTTTAATTGCTCTTGTTTCGAGTGGTAAAATTGTCCCAACGAAAAGACTTCAATTTGGCTTTCTCTACATTGGGGAAACCCAGCGGTTGCTTGGGGACTGCTTTGCAGAACACCTCCGCTCGGTTTGCAAGAAACAACTGCACCTCCCAGTCGCAAACCATTTTAACTCGCCCTCCAATTCTTTAGACGACATGTCCATCACGGGCCTCCTGGAGTGCCACAATGATGCCACCCGAAGGTTGCAGTAACAGCAACTCATATTCTGCTTGGGAACCCTGCAGCCCAATGGTATCATTGTGGACTTCACCAGCTTCAAAATCTCCCCTTCACCACCGCATCCCAAAACCAGCCCAGTTCGTCCCCTTACCCCACCGCATTCCAAAACCAGCCCAGTTTGTCCCTCCCCCCACTGCATCACACAACCAGCCCGGTCTGTCTCTGCCTCCCTGACCTGCTCTTTCCCTCACCCATCCCTTCCTCCCACCTCAAGCCGCACCTCCATTTCCAACCTACTAACCTCATCCCACCTCCTTGACCTGTCCGTCTTCCCTGGACTCACCTATCCCCTCCCTAACTCCCCACCTTCTCAGCTGCTGTGATAACTGTGGTACAATTTGCCACTAGAGGCCCTCTGATGTCTATCCGTTGGGCAGACAATATTGTGAACTGTTTGTGGAGGGAATGCAAAGGCTCACCTGTGTTGCAATCTATGATTAAGCAAACAATGCCTGATCATATACAGGCTACATCTAAACATGAAGCATGGACATTGAGGCAAAAAATCAGACCCAACGGGGCCAAAGATATTTTGGTCACCCAGATCGGAGGAAAGAAACAAGCAAGGCAAAGAGCCTGTTTCACTGCAAAACTTACACATTCGGTATTTTCAATTACAGACCTCCACAGAATGAAAGAAAGGTATCACTCACAAACAGTAAAAAAAAGGTGCAAATTAAATGTCAGAAAGTGTGAAGCTGGATGAACACAGCAGGCCAAACAGCATTTCAGGAGCACAAAAGCTGATGTTTTGGGCCTAGACCCTTCATCAGAGAGGGGCATGGGGAGAGGTTCTGGAATAAATAGGGAGAGAGGGAAGGTGGACCGAAGATAGAGAGAAAAGAAGATAGGTGGAGAGGAGAGTAAAGGTGGGGAGGTATGGAGGGGATAGGTCACTCCAGGGAAGACGGACAAGTCGAGCAGGTGGGATGAGGTTAGTAGGTCGGAAATGGAGGTGCGGCTTGAGGTGGGAGGAAGGGATGGTTGAGAGGAAGAACAGGTTAGGGATGCAGAGACAGGCTGGGCTGGTTTTGGGATGCAGTGGGGCGAGGGGATGAGCTGGGCTGGTTGTGCAGCTCTGCAAAACTCTGGTAAGACTGCTCTTGGAATATTGTGTTCAGTTCTGGTCAGCTCATTACAGGAAAGATGTGGAACCTTGAGAGAGGCTGCAGAGGAGATTTTCCAGGATGCTGCCTCGACGAGAGGGAGGTCTTTTGAAGAAAGGTTCAGGCTTTTTTCATTGTAGTGAAGAAGGATGCGAGCTGATTTGATAGAGGTTTACAAGAGGATGAGAAGCTTAGAGAGAGTGGATAGACAGAGATTTTTTCTCCCCAGGGCGGAAATGACAATTATGAAGGTGCGTAATTTTAAATTGATTGTCGGAAGGTATAGGAGAGACGTCAAAGTTCGATTCTTTACACAGAGGGTGGTAGGCACGTGGAGTGCACTGCTAGCAATGGTAGTGGAGTCAGATACTTCCGAGACTTTGAAGCGAATCTTGGATAGGGACGTGGAGGATCGTAAAATGTAGGGTATGAAGGGTAGATTGCTCTTTGTAGGATAACAGGTTGGCACAACATTGTGAGCTGAAGAGCCTGCACTGTGCTGTACTGTTTAAGTCTTCATTTTAATTTGGAGATTTTGGAGAGTGCTGATGAAATTAATTATATAGTTGCACGTAAAAAAATAGACAACTGAATACACAGTCCTCCTTCGTCATACCCATTCAAAAGTCCCCAAACTTGTCTCTCATGCTCCGGAGAGCACCGACCCCAGACTCCTTCCCCCTTTCTCCCCTGCCAGGCCTGGCCCCAACTGACAAAACTGATTTCTGGGAAGTGACAATCTTTCTAGCATCCATGCTTTTAGTGGAAGAGAACATATAAAGGAGAGGAAAGAACCACCTTGCTTTTGAGGCGAAATGTAAATTAATGTCAGGAATCCACTGCAATCGGCAGTCACTTATTTATGGAGCAGAGACAGTGGGAAGTGAAAGACCAGTTACATGAAGGGGGTCAACCATTTGGTATGAAGTTCCATTTATATGAATTCCAGCATGTTTCCAACTGAAGCATTTAAATTTTGAATCGTTCAGACTGCAAAAGATGAATTTTCCAGTATCAAGTTTGATAATGCTCAGGCTGCACATTGGAAGAGACTTTGCACAGCACTAGGTGTGGAACATAAAAACTGAGGTTTCCTTTTTCTTCAATTCTCTCCCTCCTTCTATTTTCTGCCAAGGCAGCAAACATTTTACAACTCTCTGCTTTCCTCCCAGTTCTGTAAGCTTACTTTCAAGAGTAATTAGATTGCTAAAAAACAATATTGTTCAGAAATGTGAGATCAGTGATAATGTTAGCAGAGAGTTCAAACGTGATTGAAGCTGGACTGTCCTGTTTGCTGTTGTATGCTGTGGCCGAGAGGTGGAGACAGAACTTGATGCACATAATTGCACAGTGTCCCTGCTGTGGAAAGTTTCTGGCCCTCTGTGACTGGATCAAAGTAGAAATTGAGAAGGAGTGGCTGGGCAGATGAAGGGCTTTAATATTAAATGCTTGTTTACTTCAAATTATGTTTTAATACTCTTGAGGTCGATCCAAAATAACTCCAAGATTCAAATTTTGGTTTTATATTAATCGGGCTGGCCATATTTCTGTGATGTTTTGACTTGAGGTTTGATTTTAAAATGGTTGAAATAACACAAGAAGAGACCAGCTGCTTTGTCATTGGATTGAACGTATTGTACCTCCCCAAGAATGTATCCTCCCCCAGCCCTGCAATGCTCATATGTTTGTCGTTCTAATTCTGCCCACTTTGAATTTCCTCGCATGCTTGATCTTCTTTATTCTGGAACACCCTTCCAAAACATCTTCTCTTTGTCCTCAAACCGATCTTTCTGACCAAGCTTTAGGTGAGTTGTCCGAGTAAAATAGCTCCATGAAGATGGGCTGATTTTTAAATGATAATGGAAAGGTGAAGCATTTTGAAATGTTTCTGCCATGTCAATGATCTTCACAAATGAAAGTTGTTCCTGCATCGTTTTTACTTTGTTCATTTGTACTCTCCATAGACATCAACAAATCAGCTTCCTTCAAATCTCTCTGATACCAGCAAAGTTCGAATTCTCAACTCTGGCACTGTGGAAAAACTTGTGGAAAATTTAATAGTTGCTTTCATGAACAAGGATTTTTCCTATGTCTGCGTATTTCTTTCGACATACAAAACATATACCACCACTGAAAGTGTGTTGGTTAGCCACCTGGACAAGTGAGTATCAACAGTTTGTTTAATAGCAATGACAGAAAAGGTTCAGTCGAGTAAATCTTGCTTTTAATTATTCTGGCAATGAATCACTGAAACTAGCTGTCTGGAAACAACTCTAAGTTCTTCACTTGTGAACTGAGAAGCACCGTCTAAGCATCAATAAGGGAGACAAATGTTTTTTTATCATTAGACACACTAAGTTACCTGCATCTGCAGCCCCCACCCCTTGGACATTGAGCTCTGCAGATCTGGGCTTTACCTTTCATCTGATTTCATCAGAAATGCCCATGTATTTTTTGAAGTGCTCTGAAAGACTTTATCCTACACACTGATGCAGTGATAATGTCCCTACCTTCTGCCTAAAAGGTCCAGATTCAAATTCTATCTGTTGCAGTCATGAGTCATAAAATGTCTGAATAACTTGATGAAAAGTAATTAAACTTGAAGTCCTCCATAATGAGAGATTTTGCAGAGTGTTGTGGTGCAGTGATATGTGTCCCTAGCTCTGGGCCAGAAGGCTTGGGCACAAGTCCCACCTGCTCCAGTGTTGTCCATAAAAGCTTATGGACAGGTTTATATTTTTAAAAAATTATATGCCTGCAATACAATTGAAACTCTTCTTCTAGCTCTCCACAGTGAAATAAAGTGCAAACTTTTTCAGGTGCCTTGCAGCATTCACTGGCCTGTTGCAAAATGTGGATTTGCATGCAGAAGAGATTTAAAGGACTCACAAAACAAAATTGTGCCATCTTATTGCTGTCAGAATGATTTCATGAGCAGCACACAACTGTTCTAATTTTCAAACTGGAAAATTAATGATGGCAATTCCAGCATGTGAATTTCATTCGACTTCCCCAGGATTTACATCAGATTTTATTTTCCCGAAGGTGAATTTGTCACTGTTTGGGCCTCCCCATTTCCTGCAGGAAGTGTTTCCTGTTATGGACCCTTTCTGCCAACAGATGGGTACCACAGTCCAGGTCCTGTGATGAGCTTGTTTGTTTATAACAAGGCAGAGAAGTCCTTCCCTTCTTCTGGTTTGTGCCCCCATCCCCTTCCAATAACCCTGAGCCCATATGCAGCACAAATCATGATGAAGCACCCCACAAGTGGTTTGGGACGGAATGCAAAAACAGGTGACAACTTTTTGTTTTGGTTCATTATTCACAACAATGAAGCAACCTAGGCAAGTAGAACACCAAGTTTAAAAAGCGCGGTGAGTGGTTTACGACGGTGACCAGGCCTTGGTATTAAAGATAAGCAGTCACTTTGACTTCCTTCGATGTTTTGTATGGAGTTTGGAGCTATCTGCAACAATGTTTGGAATGCATCAGTTTCTGAATGCGGTGAATGGAAGAATGGTATTTTCATTGGAAAAAGTCTGTGAATTGTCTGTCAGTCTGTGTTGAGCAGAAGAATCAAAGTTTGGGAACTGGGTGCAGATGAGGAGCCTTTTTAGCAAAACTGAAATGTTGGTCAAATGAAGTGATAATGGAAACTGTAGATGCTGGAGAATCCAAGCTAATAAAGTGTGAAGCTGGATGAACACAGCAGGCCAAGTAGCATCTCAGGAGCACAAAAGCTGACGTTTCGGGCCTGGACCCTTCATCGTGAGCTATTGTGCTCCTGAGATGCTGCTTGGCCTGCTGTGTTCATCCAGCTTCACACTTTATTATGTTGGTCAAATGAATGTCTCTTTATGACTGAAATATGCAGGGGTACAACTGTTCTGTAACAACGGGTTAATTTGTTTTTTTAAATGGCATCAGCGATGGTTTTTCTTGTCACCTGAGTTTTTATACATTAGTTTTCCGAATGATGGGGAAGCATTTAACAGTTTATGCAGTTCACAAATGGTTTTTTGGGTTTATTCTTCAAAGCTCAATTTGCGGATACAGGGATTCTCACCACTGCTGACCTTCAATTGACGTGCCTCTGACATTACGGGGACAACCTGCAACTGGGAGGAAAATCTTTCCCAAATGCGCTATGGTGATAAAATCTGAGCAGAGTAGAAAATAGCCAGAGGTGATTGAACTCTGAGGTAGTTCTGGTTAGGACAGTCACCTCTTATATTTACTGTCTCCTCCTTTCACAATGTCGTTGTTTACGACTTTGGCTGCTTAGTCAATGACTGGTCTTTTAGCATTTGGTGGAATTCTCCATCTGCAAGTGGCATCTTGAAGTATTTTAAAAATTCTAAAAACAAAATGGCGTCCCTGCTAAACAAAAGTTCAAATCCCTTTTACCAATTGGACAGATGTTGTGTTTAAGATTAGTGTTTGAGTCAACCATTTTAGTTCAGCTGTAAGATCATCATTATGCATTGGATGTTTATCGTGTCCATTCACCTTACAGACAGCCTACTTTTCAAGATTTTCCTTTATCCATGGTGAAAGGGATAGACAGGCTCACTGGATGCTCCAGTTGTTTTGGCATTCTGTAATGAGATCCAGGGAATTCATCCCTTTATACGTGAATATCCACATTTCCTTCTGTGATTTTTTGAGACTGAGAGTTAACTGGAGTTCAAAATGGTTCGGATCAGACAAATTGAGCAACCATTTTAACAATCTGTTTCTGCTGAAGTTTTCCAAGTTTTCCTTTTTGGTAGGAAGAACGGCAGTTTTTATAATGGAAGGAGATTCCATCGCTCTGAGATGCAGTGGAATCTGGGGATCTCAGTGCATGAATCACAAAATGCTAGTAATACAGGAAGTAATTAGGAAAGTGAAAAAATGTTTTCATTTTATCATGAGGGGATTTAAGCACAAATGTAGGGATCACTGGTGAGCCCATATCTTAAAAGTTCTTGATATTGGTCAGTCTATTAAAGGAAGGATGTAAATACATTGGAGGCACTTCAGAGCAGTTTTACCAGAATAATACCGAGACGAATTGACTTGGATTACAAGGAAACTTTTCAAAGGCAAGGCTTGCGATAGGGTTAGGGTTAGGGTTAGGGTTAGGACATAACCCTAACCCTAACCCTAACCCTAACCCTAACCCTAACCCTAACCCTAACCCTGACCCTAACCCTAACCCTAACCCTAACCAGTGAGTGTTCAGGGGAGGAAGAGGCAACATGATTGAAACATAAAAAATCCTGTGGATTTGGACAAGTTAGATGTGGAGACGATGTTTCCTGTCACAGGAGAGACTGGAATGAAGGATGAACGTCTAAAAGTCAGTTGTTGTCCATGTAAAACAGTGATTTTTAAAAAATATCTTTCAAAATGTGGTTATTCTTTGGAGTTCTCTTCCTGAAAAGATGGTAAAAGCAGAGCTCTTGAATATTATCAATGCAAAGGTAAATAGATTCTTGTTGAGACAGTGGGGTTGAATGGTTAATGTAATGTAAATTTGAAGTTAAAATCAGATGAGATATTACCATATTGCATGTTTTACACCTCCCTGTCTGCATGGGACGCGGCGCATAAGCTATAAAATGCCAAATTGGCATTTCAATTCATAGTTTTAACAAACTCGGTAATCAAGTCTTCGAATGCCAACACCAAATAACTTCAGATGTTTTTCAATGGCAGAATGCAAGTTGCAGATTCAAGTGCTTGATTAAAATCACTTAATTTGCTTTGTGTGACCAATTGCAGATATGGAAGCATTGACACGTCAGGAGCAGAAGAAATTCCAACAATGATAGCAGCAAGCAAAAGGTAAGTTTTCAGCCAATGTGTGATTTAATTAAGTTTCATCCAAATTACAACAACGTCAAAGAACATTGCTGGCACTTCTTGTAAGTTGTATGGAGGGCCTTCCTGCCAGAGCAGTGCAGCTAACACCAGTCTGCAACAGTCACATTAACAAAGTTGCCTGACTGTACGTATAATGTTTGCATTATTCTGAGAGGTGAAAGATTTTATTTGTTTAAAAAGATGTTGCATCACTGCAAAAGAGCCAAAAGTGTTCCGTGAAAAATTGCACATCCATTCAATATTCAGATCTCCATCTGTAGGCTAAAATTTAGATAGCTGAAATCTGAAACAAGGATACAAAATGTTGAAGAATTCAGGCTCCTATCTCCACACCTCCGCTCTGTCTGCCTGTAGTGGCTTTCAAACCTCTTGTGAAGGTTTTGAAGAAAAACCTGCTGCAGCCTATTGTATCACTACGTCTGGAGGGTGATCCATCTCATAAAGAGAGTTAATCAAAGAATGTAACACTGAACCCATGCATCTCCAGCAATTTTATACCAGCTGTCTGCCACTAGTGGATGGGAAAGCTTGTTTAAAATGTCTTTCTTCATGATCAATTTCAGCTGCAGAGCTGTGAGGAATCTGGAAATCTCATGTCTCTCGGGACAGTTGCAGTGAGAGGAAAACACCTTTGCTCCAGTCTGTGTATAAATAACTTTTGACTCAAAATTCAAAAACATAAAAGGAATTTACTGGAGAGCTGTTGTTTAGCTTTTTACGGTCTTCCTCTTGAAAGCATATGACAGCAGTGCAGCCAACACCATTGCTGCACAAATGCTCAGAATCGCATTAAATATGCCTCTCTTATCCTTACTTTGTTCTTACGTATTAGAGGTCTTATTTAAATCGATCAACAGAAAGCATCCAAATCTCTTCATTGAACAGTTTGTTCCCTTCATCAGCCCTGGCCCTGAATTGTTTACCTCACATTTGCATCTCTGGACTCTCCTGCAAGGAAAAATCAATTGAAAAAATGGGCTTGGTTCACTCCTCCTTTTCTCACCTCCATTCTCTGTCTCTTCCACTAAATGTGATCTGCTTTCTTGCGAAGAGAATAAAGTGTGAAGCTGGATGAACACAGCAGGCCAAGCAGCATCTCAGGAGCACAAAAGCTGACGTTTCGGGCCTGAAGGGTCTATGCCCGAAACGTCATCTTTTGTGCTCCTGAGATACTGCTTGGCCTGCTGTGTTCATCCAGCTTCACACTTTATTATCTTGGATTCTCAAGCATCTGCACCTCCCATTATCACTGCTTTCTCGCTGACCAGCTATGTAAGTTTGACAAAAAAAGATCACCAACTATTGCAGTCACCCGTCTGCAGTGTGATCAGTTTCCCAAAAGCGCTGAATCCAAGTTGCAACACTGAATCCAGAGATGTCAGCCATTCTAACTGCTGGCACACAGTCACAGATGGAGTCAAACGCTCATTTCAAGGACTTCAGTTATCTTGTCTGACCAGTTACAGGCACGGTGACCTTGACAATCCAAACTGCAAGGGATATGAAAAATTTAGTTCTCCAGGAATATTTGCAGTCGCTTGAAAGCACGCTTGATCTTTTGTGTAATGAATGGCTCTTTTAATGCGACATTCTCAAAGGCAATTGCTGGAGAGCAAGCAGTTTGTGGAAAGTCCTGTGGATATTTCCTTCTGCACCCAGGAACCACAAAACAAGAAATATTCCAAACCATGGCTACCACATTTAGAAAAGTGTTGGCGTTCAGTCCACAAAATGTGCATTGCATCTAAAAGTTGGAAGATGGCGTTCTTTTTCACACGAGACAATTGCGGTCTTAATGTTCTGGATTGTCATGAAGCCCTGCTGCTGGATGTGAGAGCTGGAGCCAATTGTGGTTTGTGGCAGAACCAAGGGTGGCATGGTGCTGGCAGTGGCTACTCCAGAAGCTGCTGCCTGATCACTGTACCATTCTTGAAATGGCACGATTCCAATAAGTGACGGTGAAATCAGAGTGCGGACAGAGGGACTTTGGTTTTCCTCCCGAATTCCGCTCCACGTTGTGAAGAATCTCATGTCTCAGGTCAAGGCCAGTTGACTTCGACAATTCAGCCCTGTGTGTAGAGACAATATCAGAAGTTCTTCATTGGAAATTTGGTTGCCCTTCTACATTTGGGACTGGAGCTCTTTATTTGAAATATTTCTGGACTTTGCAACAAATAGAAAGTGTTGAAGAAATGGATTTGTTGCATCCTGCTCTCTCTCTTGTAACTTCCATGCGCCTGTCTCTCTGTCTTATCCTGCAAACTACCATTGAAGGGTTTGGGGAAACAAACACCACATACAGCAGTTGTGTCTTGACCTGTTGCACAAAATCAGCTGAAAAACGGCAGGAAATACCGACTCAGTTGCTTTCAAGTCTATTCGATGTTTTTATTGTGCATTTAGGAGTTTGCTTAAAATTACTTAATAGCACATTTCAGACTATTTGCAGATCGCTGACAGTGTAGATGGGAAACCATGCATTCTAAAATCAATCATGAAAAAGTAAGTTTGAATACAGCATGTGGTGAAGGATTTGCTTCATTTGAATTTGAGAAATACAAAGGATATTGTTGAGGAGCTCGCAATTATTGGGTGGCTTGGTGGCTCAGTGATTCGCACTGCTGCCTCACAGCGCCAGAAACTCCGGTTTGAATCCGCTGACAATTAACCGTGTGGAGTTTGCACATTTTCCCCATGTCTGCATGGGTTTACTCCCGGTACTCCATTTTCCTGCCACAGTCCAAAGATGTGCAGGCGAGCTGAATTGGCCATGCCAAATTGTCCCTCGTGTTTTGGGATGTGTAGATTAGGTGCACTAGATTTGGATGGGTCTGGGTTGGATGTTCTGAAGCTTGGTGTAGACTTGTTGGGCCAAAGGACCTGCTTCCAAACTGTGATACAATCTCTGATACTGTAAGATATCGTTAGGAGTTCTCATGAAAACATCACATAGCAGCGCAGTGTTCAGAGCTCCAGACTCTCACAGTTGAATTACTGTCTTTTTGTTATCTGCATTATTCCTGAGGCTTCTGAAGTTTTTTGCAAAATTTGAATATGAATAAATGCAAGAAATGGGTGTCCCATTTCTCTCCCTATCACTTATTATTTTCCACAGTCTTGAAAGGTTTTGAAGAATAAAGTGATCATATCTTGCATTCACCCATTTGGAGTGTGACCAGTTTGACACAAGCAGCTAAATGCAGGCTGCAATGCTAAATCCAGAACCTTCAGCCTTTCAAACAGTTGGCACGCAATTATAGGTGGAGGCAAATACATATTTAAATAATTTCATTTATCGCTTTTGACCAGTTGTAGGCCGAGTGAGTTTGCCAATCCAATCTGCAATGAAGATGAAAACAATAGTTCTTCAGGAACAACTGAAGAAACAAAAGAGTGGCTTAAATTCCAAGTGCAATTTAATTCCTGATCATTATTGTGATTGGAATAACAGCATTTGCTGATAACCAAGAATTCCTGTGAAGTTATGCAGTTAAGATTTTCTGCATACTTTCCAGAAGAATTTGGAATATACGATTCCAGACCACATTACGGAAACTGTTGGACTCTGCTTCCAAAATGTTTAATTTTTGTAGAAGTTAGATAGTGGGGCTGTTTTTTAACAAGACATTTGCAGGAACAATTTTGTGAATTGTGGTGGAACCCTGCTGCTTGGACTGAGAGCTGAGCCACTCTTGCTGTGAGGAGTGGCCCCACCAGGGTGGCAGTGTGCTTATGTGGGCTGATCATGAAGCTGTTACCAGATCAGTATCCCATAAATGAAATGGGCCGATCCCAAGAGCTGATGGTGAAATCAGAACGATGGCACAGCAGCAAGCTTTTCTTTGCAACCATTAATGTTTGCAATTGCTGAGCCAATACCCATTCAATCCTCTACCTCAATACTGTGTCCAAAGCTCTTCACCGGAGAAATTGTACAATTAGTTGCTCGTGTATAATTGCCCCGTGCTGTTTATTTGAGACTTTTCTCGACTACACAACAGATGTAAAGCATTGAAGAAATGGTTTGCCACATGCTTTTCCCCCTTTCTGTGCTTCCATGCTCCAGCCCAACTGTCAATGGCTTGAAATGCTGATGCACCGATTCAAGAGTATAAACAAATTGTTTTGTTGTGAACATAAATGCTTGTTTAAAATGACTTATTAGCACTTTGTGACCATTTGCAGCTCTGGAAATGTTGACCACCCAGGCTGCGAGGGAGGTGGAGATGCGTGTTTTCCAGCAACGGTGGGCGTCATCGAAAAGTAAGTTGAATGCAATATGTGAATGAGGTTTTACTTTATTCAGAATGCAAGGAAGTGAAAGGCAATTGCAGGTGAGATGGCAGTTACTGTCGGAGAACATCAGGATTCCTTGTGAAAGCATCACACTGTAGTGTATTGAGCTCCATTCCTCGCAATTGTAATCACATTGTTGCATCTCTGATATTTGCATTATTCCTTCATTCTTCAAGAAAAATAGCATTCTGACAAGATGTTTCAATCGAAAATTGTTCATCTTTTGGATTAGAAATGTTGAATTACTTCCCTATGACCTGTGTTGAATATGAAAAACAGGATTCCCATTTCTGACTTTTCCCTGTATCACCAGCTACTGTGTCCTTGAAATCTATGATAGGCTTTGAATAAGGGAAAAAGGGTTATCCTTTGGATCCAAATGTCTGGAGTGCTATCTGCTGATTCCACTGGGTTTGTTATGTGATAAAATACTGAATCTCAGAGACTCCAGAATCTTTTAACATCTTGCAGCCAGTTGTGATCTTTGGGAACTTTGTGACAATGCAAACATAAATGATCTTTCAATCAGGGTGCAAAATGTGAAAGGCACTCGCCGGAGAGATGTTGTTTGGATTATTTTGGAGCTTCCTGTTGAAATCAAGTGGCAGGAATGCAGCAAACATCTTTGCACACCAGACCATTGCAATCACATCAGGGGGAATGATTTGCCTCTCTCATGCTTGCTTTATTGCAAGAGATTGGAGCTCATATTCAATTAAGTCAACAGAAATCATCCGCAACACTTCAATGAGAAATTGCTTGCCCTTCAACATCCTGGTCCTGAAATGTTTAGCCCTGCTTTACTTCTCGGAAGGACGCTGCAAGGGAAAAAATGGCTTAATCCTTTTGTCCTTCTCTCTCCTGCACTCTTTGCCTCTCCCTCTACCTGTGCTCTGCATTCTTGCAAACGAGCTCTGTCAGTTTGCTGAAACAAAATTACCATCTATTCCAGTCATCTATCTGGAGTGTGACCAGTTTCAGAAAAGCAGCTGAACACAAGGTGCAGTACTGAACCTAGAGCTTTAAGCCATTCAAACAGCTGTCACACAATTGTAAATGGAAGCAAATGCTAATTTTAAGAAGAAAACTTAATCTTGTCTGACCAATTGCACGTCTGGTTACCTGGACAGTTCGAACTGCACTGGGGATGGAAAACAGCCTGACATAAAAACGTAAGTTTGATACCATATTTAACGACAAACTTGCTTCATTCCGAACACAAGGAAGCAAAAAGAAATTGTTAATGCTCTGGCAATTGCAGTGATTCAGATAGAATGCTTTCTGTCTTGCATCTGTAAAAACCAGTCAGAATCCCAGTGGACATGCCAAATTTCCTGAGCCTTGAAGCAAGTAGAGACTTTGTTGTGCTTTCATGACCATAATGTTGACATGGGAAGACCAGGGCAGACTTTTGGTGATCAGTTTAAACACCTTTTAAATGTTGTAACTGTACCCCATCCACCCACAAACCATTCTTTGTATCAGAAAATTTTTCCTCATGCCATTTTAAAAAATCTTTCACATCCCATCTTAAAATAGAATATGCCCCCGAGTCTTGAAATCCTCCAGCTGACAGAAAAGACGCCTGCCAATCACTTTATCCGTATCCCTCATGATTTTATCAAACTCTTTAACGTCACCTTTCAACTTCTTATGCTCCAGTGATCAAAAGTATCAGCCTATCCAGCTCTCATTGTAACTCAAACTTTCTAGGTGAGTGATGGTACATGGCTTTCAGTCAGGAGGGCCAGCACAGTAAGTGAAGGGCCTTTGGTACCAACCCAGGAGCTTGGAAACAGTGAATGAGCAACTTGGGCACTCAGTGCCGGTCAGAAAAAGTAAGGAACTGAATGTCAGGCAAGTTATAGGTCTTGTCAATTATCTGTAAATAGCTTGAGGTTCTTTTGAAGAGATGGGAACGTTAAAACTAAAACATTGCATTTGGGATGTTTATCGTCTGCCCGTGTGCTGAGGTTCTTTATTTGAACTCTTTACTCCTTATCTGCCCACAGGCTCCCTCTCACAGCCAAAAATCCCAGTGTTGATAAGAAGTGCCAGAAATTAATATTGTGATTATGTGCACATTTGAAATGATTTAACTGGTGCTTTATGACCACTTGCAGCTGTGAAAATGTTGACATGCCACACTGTGAACTAGGTGGAAATCTAAGTTATTCAGAAGCGAAAGGAGCAATTAGCAAGTCCATTTGATCTGTTGTCAGATTAAACCTGTTGCCCAGTATTTGGGATCTAATAATGTGAAAGGAAACTGTTGGCAGTTGGTGGAAGATGATGTCAGGATTGCCTCTGGAAAGCATCCCATTGACAGAGCAGTGAACACCAATCCAGATGATAGCAATGATATGAAGCAACTGCTTGACTGGTTCTGAAATGTTTGGCTGATTTTGAGAAATGAGATAATGTTGAATGAGCATAAAGCATTCAAAGCTTTTCAATGATAATGGGAAGTGCAGATGCTGGAGAATCCAAGATAATAAAATGTGAGGCTGGATGAACACAGCAGATGAAGGGTCTCGGCCCGAAACATCAGCTTTTGTGCTCCTGAGATGATGCTGGGCCTGCTGTGTTCATCCAGCCTCACATTTTATTAGCAAAGCTTTTCAATGTTAGATTGGATTTTGCTTGTCTTTCAGTATCAAGGTCTTGCAGAGCCCAGAATTGACTATCAGTGAAGAAATGGTTTGCTCTTCTTTTTGCCCTGTTCTGTCTCTTCCAAACCCCACTCCAGCACTGCCTCATTATGATGACATGTGGACATCCTGTGGAAGTCAGAATAATCCATCTTTCAAGACAGTGATATTTTTTGTGAAATTGGGTTGGATTTAATTCTGGATGAGTTTGCTTGTTCGAAATGACTCAATTTGTTCTCTTTCATCAATTGCAGTTCTGGAAAAACTGAGAGTACAAATGGTGAACAAAATGGATTTGGAGGTTCCTCAGGAGCAAACGAAATAATTGCTGAGTAAGTTTAATTACATGTATGACTAAATTAATCATTATTCAGAATGTGACAAAACGCGAGGAAACAGCTGAGGAGCTGGCCGTTTGTGCAATGTTATACAACCATCACATGGTAACAGCCCAGAGGCAATGATTTGATAATGTTTGTAATAGCTTTCAAAGAGGAACCGGCCTACATTCACTCCTATGTAATATTACCAAACCATTGATTTAGAAAATTGTAGTTCCCTTTTGAAGACCTCAATTGAAGCTGCATTCACCACACTATTAGGCAGAATGTCTCACTTCCTCACCGTGCTGTTTAAAAAATAATCCATGTCACCATTTTTTTTTGTTGAACATGTTGAATCGGTGTCGTTTTCTTTTCAACTCTTCTGTCACAAGATATTGATTGTTCTTATCCAGTCCCACCAAATCCCTCATGATTTTGAACACTTGTAAAATCTCTTCACAGTCTTCTCCAAGACAAGCAGCTCTACCTTTTCCACAAAACCCTGAATGGCTCCATCCCCTGGTCTTTGTCCTATCTGTCTCCTCTCCACCTATCTTCTCCTCTATCCATCTTCTATTTCCCTCTGCCTCGCTCCCTATTTATTTCAGAACCCCATCCCCTCCCCAATTTCTGAAGAAGGGTCTTGGCCCAAAACATCAGCTTTCCTGCTCTTCTGATGGTGCTTGGTCTGCTGTGTTCATCCAGCTCTACACCTTGTTATCTCCACAATGTTGTCTAGTTTGTCACCTCTGGTACTATTTTTGTGAATGTTTCGTACAACCCTGTCAAATCTCTTCCTGAAGCGTGGTTTAGAAAGACTAGAGTTGAGGGCAAATCAGCGTTTTCTATAAAGATTTGTCATATCTTTTTTGTTTTGCATACGATGCTCTTATTTTTAAAGTTCAGAAACCTGACGATATCTTCAACCTGCAGTACCACCTTCATAATTAGTCTGCATACTCACAGTGTATCGAATATCAAACATGGATCATTTAAGGAAGCACTGATCACTGTATCATAAGATTTTTTGTTTGGATATAGAAGAGAACAATGAGCAATCCTGAATAATTTTGATTTGGAGGAGGGCCAATTTCAAAAGGGGCCAGATGCCATTTGCAGCAAGTAAATTTGAATACAAGTTGGGGAGCACCATTTGGGGCTAACATTTTATGCTAAGGAATCTTCACCATCTAGAGTGTAACCTGCTGAATAGAACCATCTGATGAAGGCTTGTCATTCCAAATCTTCAGTTTTCATGGGCATTCAAATGGATTGAATTGTCGATGAAAATGTTTGCTTGAAGTGTTGTAAATTGTTCTTCATGTTCAATTGTAGGTGTGAAAACATTGAAAGCAAGGATTTAATTTCACAGGAGAAGAAAGTGACAGTCAAGAAGTGAGTTTGATCCAATGCATGAGCATGTGTATGTTTCATTTGCACCACATTAATGTCAAAAGGGAATCCCTGGAGAGCTGGTGGCCATATGTTAGATCATCAGAAATCTCTTGATGAAGAAGAAAATGTTTCTGTGCTGTGTGACTGTGTCAGACATACCACAGAATTAAAAACACGGAAATCACTCCAGATCATGGCACATTGATGAAGAAACAGCTTCTCAGTTATTTGCATAGTTTCTCCCTAATCCCGAGGAAGAAGCAATGCGAAGCACTTAGTGAAGCACAAGCAGCAGTTGCATGTGAAGGTGTTGAGTTGATCTCAGACAGAAATTTCTGGACTCGGTAGCAAATGTAAGCTTTTGAAGAGGTGGCTTCACTCCTTGCGCCTGGTCCTTTTCCCTGTTCCCAGCTGCCGCCACCACTGCCGGCGAGCTGCTTTGGCCCTCAAGGTCATTTCTTGTAAATTTCCTGGGAATTTTAAAGACGGATTCAATATTTTATGCAGTTTTACATTTGCAGCATGACCTTGTTTAAATTAAAATGAGCTGATCAGGGTTTGAAATGCTGCACTTTGAGACTTCATTTTTTTTCAATGGCTGGCCATCAATTACCGACCCAACCACCATTTTAATTTGCTTTTTGTTTTGTGGCTTGTGATCAATTGCAGAAGCGTACACTTTCAAAGATCGAACTTCCCAGATTTGGACAAATGCAGATCTGCAGAAAAGAAAGCAATCATGAATAAGTAAGTTTGATTTAACATGTAGTTAAATTGTATTTATAATTTGGAATTTAAGAATGTGAGAAGAATTGCTGGAGAGCCAGAGCATCCTGTAAAACAATATAGAGACTTTTTCAACAAAAACGCCAGTCACCCAGACTAGATGGCAAACAGCACTCCAGACCATAAAAAACACATGAAAGAAGCAAACTGAAAACAGAAACAAATCTGTGGATTCAGTAAATCAGGGACAAAAACAAAGTTGCTGGAAAAGCTCAGCAGTTCTGGCAGCATCTGTGAATGTAAAAACAGCGTTAATACTTCAGGTCCGGTGACCCTTCCAGTTCTGAGGATTGTCATTTGTCGAGTTTGCAGTAGTGATGCATTATTGAAGGAATGGCTTCCCTCTTCACACCACTTCATGACAAGTTATCCTGCAAACCTCATGTGAATGTTGGAAATGGAATTAAACCACTTTCTAGTGCAGTCATATACTTGTTGTGTGGTTTGTTTGTGGTGTCCTTGGACATTGGTGCCCTCCCACTCCTTGTTGCTGTTGTATGTTTTGCAATAATCGAGCTTGCATTCCTGTTTCCTGAATCTATGAAATCCAAATACCTTGAAGTTCTTGTGCTCACATCCCTCATGTTCTCACTTTGCTACTGTCTGGAATTATTTGAGGTCCCAAACTTTGCCTGGAACTTTCCTGTTCTGCCAAATCCTGAGAGCTGTGCATCTCTTGATACTTTTTTGCAGGCGTGCAATTCCTTCCTCTTAACATCACCATCTCTCACCTTTAAGATGCTCACGAAATGTCACTCTGGCCAAACGTTTGGTCACCTGTATGAAAATCTCCTCCTTTGATGTCAGTTTTTGTATGGCTCCCCTGCTGTGAAGTGCCATGAGGAGTTTTTTTCTGTGCAAGGGGTTCTATTTCAGTGTTGTGATGACTTGTGTGTGCAGCTGATGTCTTGTTGCCAAAAAGTAACCATTGATTTGCCTGTGAAATAATGCAATGTTCCCTCTCAGTATTAACCAGGTCGTTAAATCAGTGAATTGCAAGCTGAGTATTTTGGAGTATTTCATTAGCCATCCCCAGCTAGACCCGACTTTGCCATGTTACTGGGGTATCCAAGCATTGGCAATGCAACTCCCAGAACACAGGCAAACAAATCATCATAATCTTGGTGTTTTTCTTTGTTCACTTGATTTGTCTCTTTGACTTTTACAACATTATTTTTTCAACTCACTTTCTCCTTACTGGTGGAAAAGCAGCATCGAAATGCCAGGAAATCCTGCTGGTGTAATAAGTATCCTCAGATGCAGGTGAAATCATTTTGCAATGAGCCTTAAGTATATCTGTGCAATCTACAAAGAAGAAAACTTGGAAACATGGCCAACATATAGTTTCTATCCATGACCAGCACAATTCTCAATTGGACAGTCATTCCTTTGTCACTGGGTCCACGTGCCACGCTCCTTAGCTGATGGCATGGCAGGTTTACCATTGCCGTGTGCACTGCAGCAATTCAAGAGAGCAGTTCATCTTCTTCTGTGCCATCACATTGACTCTGTATTCCAAATTTAATCTATTGCATTTATATTTGTATAATTTGAAGGTTTTTTTTCCCAAGAGTTTTGCTTCCCTGATGAACAGTATTAACTCTGACTTCATTTCCAGTGCTATTGCTGAAATCCTGAAATTCTGGTTGAATCAGCACCCTGAAGACTTCCGACAAGGCTCAAGTTATGCTTGCCTAAATAAAGTCCTCACATACCTAAAGCAGACAGCGCCGGGGTCAGACCCTGAAAAACGGGCCCAGAATCTTCACAGTCAGTTTCTGGAGGATGAAAGTGCAGAGAAAGAAATGTTCAGTAAGATTTATATTTATGATGCAAAAACAGTGGTTTTAATTCATAAGGCAAGGGGAAATAATTGTGGGGCAGTGTTTTTATCGGTGCGGTGGTGAAAGCATGTTCTGTTTGGCTCCAAAAGGCAGTTTGGGAATTTACTTTAAATATATCTCTGAAAGATTATAGTGTGCTATTCCTGTAGTGTAAATCTGATTCATGGACATCTACTCCGTCTGTATTCCGTCCCTCACCAGGACAGTATTGGAGCTCTCTGCCGCTCCCTCCAATGGCTGCCCAACCAATCGCCATTTATCACACCTGTGTTCCCTTGCTGAACATGACCTTGCTCTCAACAGCCTGTATTTCAACTTCATCTGATGTAATGCAACTCACTTCCTGTGCAATGAAGGCATTGCTATGAATGCTTGCACGGAACCCCAAAATGCTGTGTTTTTTTTAAATTGAGATGTGTAGCAGACATTATTCCAGCCATGTCTCTTGAATTTCTTATTCCAATCCATCAAAGCTGATGCTTGCTATTGTCACCAACTGGAAAAGTTTATTGAACTTGTTTCCACTTTCTGTCCTTCTCTTCACCTTCAACTGCTCCATCTCTGACTCTTCATCTGTGGTTGTGAGAATGAAAAGAGGCTGCAGACAGTTTTGATAAATGGGCAGAAATTGCAGCAGAAGGAATACAATGTGGCAAGGTGTGAAGTTAACCAGTTTGATCGGAAAACTAAATTCAGAATGTCTTTTGATAAGTTTGTATTCAGAGGGATGTGGTTGTTCATGTCAGTTGAATTCCAAAGTTAACATGAATGCACTGCAAACTATTCGGATTACGTTTGCTTCACTGCAATACCTCACAGTACAGAGAATTGAGATTGCAATAGATGGATTCATTTGGATCAGCACAAGTGCCTTTGGCAACTTCGCTGCTTTCTCTTGTAATTTGGGGTTCAAAGTGAAACATCTCCATAAATAGCTCACATAGCTGCCAGAATAAATTGTTAACGCTGCAGCTTAATGGTAATTCAAATGACTGAGTTATGATGAAAGTTAAGATCTTTTTCTGCGATGGACTCTGATGAAATTAATTTGTTAAAATGACCATTTAGATCCGAGATTACCAGTGGTCCCAAAGATCAGTGTTGTGCAGTAGTAATCATTGACCGTAGAAGAGCACCATTTTAGCCAGATACCAACCATTTGGATACTTTGACATCAGTGAAAGAATCAATGGGTGGGGTCGGCGGTGTGTCTGAATTTGTTTAGACATGATGTGCAAAGCTGTTCATTTTGAGTAGCAAGATGTTTTTCTAATCGAACTTGTTCACACATGTTAACGCATACACTGTAGCAGGTGGGTGTTGAAGCCAGGCCTCGTGGCTCATTGTTATTGACACTAGCACTACAGCACAAGAGCCCTTGTTGGTTAATACGTGCCTGTGGAGCAGTTGAGACTAAGCCCAATGCCACTTGGTCCGGAAATAGGAACACTACCAATGTGCCTCAAGAGCGTCCATTTTGAGTGGTCATCTGACGTTGTCAAATTCATGGTGTCTCCCTGTCAGTTCGTGGAGGGCTTAGCCATCTGTCTCAGGGTTTAGTTCATTTGGGCTTCCTTTGACAAGCTTCAAAAGTAGATCCAAAAATTTTGGTTAAGCCAAGTATTGCTGAGTGAATACCGCTGTACTGAGTTCATGATGTACAAGACCAAATTCTGCATAGAACGGACTCTGTAATATGGTCTGCTAAGACCCAGCAGCATTGAATGAGTCTTTCAGGACAATTTCCTTTTTAACTGTTGCTGTCAATGACATTTTATTTTCTAATATGATTGAATAATTTTGCAGGTTATTGTAAAACAAGAACTTGAGATTTGAAAGATTTCCTTTGGCAAGAAATTGGAATGGGAATCTGTGAATAAATACAATTTCTTTTGCAATTGAAATGCTTCCAACAGGAGGGTTTCACTGCAATATCACATTAAATTCAGCAAATCGAGATTTAAAACTATAAATGTGAGCTAACTGTTGTAAATTAATGGACGATTTCTAGTCACAAGTGAGTAAGATGTTTTGGAGCAATGAGAACTTTGGGCACAAAATAAATATCTATCTTCACTTCCGCAGAAGGCTACCCTGGAAGACTTGGGTTCTACGTGGGAGAAGAACATGAAGGAACCATCGAAGAAGTGGACGAAAAGCTCCTCTGCTACCCATCACGCTGCATTGCAGAGCAGCTGACCTTTATGGATGCTGTGAGTAAACAGGAATCTGGGTCTGTGATAATGGACTGCAGATGCTGGAGAATCCAAGATAATAAAATGTGAGGCTGGATGAACACAGCAGGACCAGCAGTCTCTCAGGAGCTTAAAAGCTGTCATTTGGGGCCTAGACCCTTCATCAGAGAGGGGGATGGGGTGAGGGTTCTGGAATAAATAGGGAGAGAGGGCGGAGGCGGACCGAAGATGGAGAGAAAAGAAGATAGGTGGAGAGGAGAGTCTCGGTGGGGAGGTAGGGAGGGGATGAGACATTCCAGGGAAGACGGACAGGTCAAGGAGGTGGGATGAGGTTAGCAGAAAGGAGATGGAGGTACGACTTGGGGTGGGAGGAAGTGATTGTTGAGAAGAAGAACAGGTTAGGGAGGCAAAGACAGTCTGGGCTGTTTTTGGGATGCAGTGGGGGGAGAGGACGATCTGGGCTGGTTTTGGGATGCGGTGAGGGAAGGGGAGATTTTGAATCTGGTGAAGTCCACATTGACATCATTGGGCTGCAGGGTTTCCAAGCGGAATATGAATTGTTGTTCCCGCAGCCTTCGGGTGGCATCATTGTGGCACTGCAGGAGGCCCATGATGGACATGTCATCTAAAGAATGGGAGGGAGAGTGGAAAACGCTCGCGACTGGGAGGTGCAGTTGTTTATTGCGAGCCAAGTGGAGGTGTTCTGCAAACCGGTCCCCAAGCCTCCACTTGGTTTCCCCAATGTAGAGGAAGCCACACCGGGTACAATGGATACAGTATACTAGATTGGCAGATGTGCAGGTGAACCTCTGCTTAATATGGAAAGTCATCTTGGGGCCTTGGATGGGGTGAGGGAGGGGGTGTGGGGGCAAGTGTAGCATTTCCTGTGGTTTCAGTGGAAGGTGCTGGTGTGGTGGGTTTGGAGGGGAGTGTGGAGCGAACAAGAGAGTCGCGGAGAGAGTGGTCTCTCCGGAAGGCAGACAAGAGTGGGGATGGAAAAATGTCTTGGGTGGTGGTGTTGGACTGTAGATGGCGGAAGTTTCGGAGGATGATGCATTGTATCCTGCTTTCCGGAGAGACCACTCTCTCTGTGACTCCCTTGTTCACTCCACACTGCCCTCCAACCCCACCACACCCGACATCTTCCCCTGCAACCACAGGAAATGCTACACTTGCCCCCACATCCCCTCCCTCACCCCTATCCCAGTCCCCAAGATGACTTTCCATGTTAAGCAGAGGTTCACCGACACATCTGCCAATGTTGTATACTGTATCCATTGTACCCGGTGTGGCTTCCTCTACATTGGGGAAACCAAGCAGAAGCTTGCGGACTGATTTGCAGAAGACCTCCGCTCGGTTTGCAATAAACAACTGCGCCTCCCAGTCGCGAGCGTTTTCCACTCCCCCTCCCATTCTTTTGATGACATGTCCATCATGGGCCTCCTGCAGTGCCACAATGATGCCACTCGAAGGTTGCAGGAACAGCAACTCATATTCCGCTTGGGAACCCTGCAGCACAATGGTATCAATGTGGACTTCACCAGCTTCAAAATCTCCCCTTCCCCCAACGCATCTCAAAACCAGCCCAGTTCGTCCTCTCCCCGCACTGCACCACACAACCAGCCCAGCTCTTCCCCTCCCGCCACTGTATCCCAAAACCAGTCCAGCCTGTCTCTGCCTCCCTAACCTGTTCTTCCTCTCACCCATCCCTTCCTCCCACCCCAAGCCGCAGCTCCACCTCCTACCTACTAACCTCATCCCAACTCCTTGACCTTTCCGTCTTCCAAGGACTGTCCTATCCCCTCCGTACCTCCCCACCTATACTCTCCACTCCACCTATCTTCTTTTCTCTCCATCTTCGGTCCGCCTCCCCGTCTCTCCCTATTTATTCCAGAACCCTCACCCCATCCCCCTCTCTGATGAAGGGTCTAGGCCCGAAATGTCAGCTTTTATGCTCCTGAGATGCTGCTGGTCCTGCTGTGTTCATCCAGCCTCACATTTTATTATCTAGGAATCTGGGTCTATTCTGTTGAGACCTGTCTTTCGCAGTCATTCTCAATGCGGTGTTTCAGTCAGCAGTAAGCATCCGAATCTCACCATATTATTGAATGCTATTTCCGCTCCACCAGTCATTATAACTGAATTGCCTTCATAATGCAGTCGTCCAAGATGTCAAAGTGTCTTGTTTGAAATGTAACTTCAGTCTTGAGCTTGAAATACCTGTCGATGAAGACTTCAGCACTCGCCTATTTTTTTAAATGAATGTCACATGAATTAAGTGAGCAGGGAGAGCACTGAAAATCCTTCGTAACTTCGTGTTGAATCTCGACAAAATGAATAGTATTTCAGGGTAAAAGTTGAAATGTTTCACCAGAACAGTCACTGTTCCTACATGAACCCAGTGATTTTGTTCGAAGTGTCCAGTACGACAACTTTGGTGTTTGCAGAGATCTCCTGGAATGGAATCAGCCACGAGATCAGGCTATTCCAGTCTAGTCTCCAAGGTGGCTTGGTGCCTACCTCTACGAAATGAGGCGAAGGATTGCTGACTCAAATTTTGTGTTCTGTCTGGGTCTGGTCATAGGCTTCGGCTTCAAATGGAAGCTCAGCTTTGAGCAAATGGGACTGTGGTCTATATGACAGCATTGGGTGTGACTCTAGAATGTAAGTAGTCCTCGAGGTCTCAAAAAGCCTGAGCAATTGTCAGTGTTGAGAGCAGGGGTGTGCATATCTAATCTGCAAGTGAACTTTTTGTCAAACGTACGAGTTGGTTATGGATCGCTGCTTTTCTGCACAGAGTTAGAAAGTTAACATCTGTTTTCATTGCAGTCTCTGTTGTATGTGTGTATACATTCTGGCACTTCGAGTCTAATCATGTGACACAATGATGACAACAGATATTTTGGATGGGAAACAACCTATATTGGTGTCTGTCGAGGAACATAGCTGCTTTTCTTTCCTTGAAGCAGTGAGGTCGGCAATGAGATCAGTGATTCCTTTTCAAATCAGTTGTTTGACCTGGTGAATGTCAAGGCAGTGTTTTTGATTCTGGTCGCCTGTGTTGTTTCTGTTGCAGGCAGGTCCAGGAGGCTGAAACAGGAGATTTATTATTTAGTTTACTGTAGAGGGCGGAAGGTTAGCCTCAGCTGTTCCCTGCCTGAAATAATCGATGACATCATTGTCACATGATCGGAGTGTTAAAAGTGAGAGTGCACCATGCTTGCATAAATACGCAGCAGTTTCCCACTCCATGGTTTCTGAGCACTCCCTTCCGCTCCAGCCTGTCACAGCCAGCTCTGGCTTTGAAATTGACAAGACTGACAAATTTCTCCGTTCTGAATGAGTTCACCGGGATCTGAAGAAGCTATTTGTGGTTTGTGTTAACTTTGACACTCGGAGCATAATTGTTTGTGGGAGTTGTTAGCCTTGAAGAGGGAGGCAAGAGGAGACAATGCAAACAGAATGACCAATTGACAGGCTTGGATGTTTGGCAACATTCAGCTTCAGCATGAAACCAACAGTGGGGAGGTGTTGACGTTGAGGTGTACTTAACCAACATGGGGTGCGGCAGCCATTGTGTTCTGTCAATCTGCCTTGATGTGAGAAGTGGACATGATGCAGGAGCACTTTCCTGATGGCCAGTCTGTCTAACTTATGGACCACCATGGCTGAGCATCAGTAGGAGTGACTATTGCCAACAAAGCCGTGCATTGATGGTGTGCACGGAGCCAGCAGTAGGAGCTGGGTGGAGATAACCTGTGATTTCGAATCTAACCTACAAATAAGAAGGAGATGACTGAAAACTCAAGGCTGTTGACCTGTCTGTACAACCTATATGCACCTTGGGCATCAATATGTGTATTATGTACTCAGTTGATGACAAAGTAGCTTGTGCAGTTTTGAATGTACAATTGCAAACTAGCAGGATGAGTTTACTCATGAATGGAATAACCTTGTTTGTAGTTCATTCCTTCAACCACAGTACTGCTAATATATGTAATCTTTGTTTCCTTTTTATTTTTGATCAGGATCTTTTTAAGAAACTTGTGCCCAGCGAATGTTTAGGGTCCATCTGGGCTGAACAACCAGATCGAGCATCAACCGTCTGGGCTATCGTGGCACAGTTTAATAACGTTAAGAATTGTGTCACCAGCACCATCAGTCGGCCTCAGCAGCTAAAACCACAACAGAGGGCGAAGATCATTGAGAAGTGGATTGATGTTGCCAAGGTACACTTGTTCTTTCGTGATTTTTAACCTTTATGACAGGGTAAAGCACTCAGTGCATGAAACAAACATGGTGGATGAGAGCAAGCAGTTCCTACAATGTGTTGAGATGTTTAGGGTTTGAAAGCCTCTCGAATTGACGAGCAGAATTAGAATTGAATGCTTCATGGCAAATCCTAGCATTTGTAATTTCCATAGTGTTGGCTGCTAATAGTTCATGCCTCAGTTTACAGTTGCATTGAAATATTAAAGTTTTCTTTCCCATCAAAAATATTTCTGTGGAGAAATAAAGTAAACTGATTTCAGATTTTTAGTGGCCCTTCAAACACAAAGTTACTTATTAGGCATAACAGAATGTTGTTTGCCTCCCTTGCGAGCGGTGATCAGATTTATGATACATTGTAAATGTTATTCTCAGTTTTCTGCGTTCCATATGGCCGTATGATGGCCCTTCAGTAACTTGCCTGGTTGTCTGTTTCTTATGTGTTTGCCAAAGGAATTTGTCTTTGCATTTTAATCAGCAATTGGGAAAAGGATGAGGAAGGGCTGTCATACCTGATGTCTGGCTTGTCTTTGTCATCAATATGTGGCATTCCCACGAGTACATTTGGAAAGAATCAAGACAGGAAGCCAGTAATTAACGAATTAAGTGAATTAAGTAATTTATTCATATTCATTTTATCATCCAAAATGGCACTGGATCATAGCAACAAAAGTGTATTATCATTGAAATTTCCCATATTCATGTGCCAATAAAATATTTAGTCATTCGAAAGGTTGGGAATGAAGATTCATAATAATACCTTTGCCAGGCATTTGAGACAAGTCTGGTTTGGCTCTTGGCAACACTGCCTGCATGGATTTGGACTCGTAAAGAATCTTAAAGCATTGATGTCAGTCTCCAGTTTCACAATCCAGAGAAGTTGAAATGAATGGAGGCAGACACCCAGTCATAGACATGGATACATGAGCTCCTGACAGGCTGTCCGTGCCGACCTAGAAACTGGTGCTGTCAAAGGCCATTCTGAAGACGAGTTGCCACCTTCCAGTGATCACTTGGCTGACTCTTCCGGTTGTCATTTGAGTTGACAAAAGTTGATGAGGGTCCTTATCCATGTTGAAGTGTCCTCCGTCACTTACTTTTTACTGCAGCAGCCTTTGTTGCCCTCAAGCCGGAAGACTGTGGGCTTGAGATCTTACCTGCTGGACTTAATCAGATAAGGCATCTATCTAATGATGCCCAGTGAGGCACATCCACATAAAGCCAATATGGTCTAATGACCCTCTCCCTCCTTGGCCTTCCTCGCTAAGCAGAAGTGGTTTTGAGAGCTGAGAACAAACAATTGCAGGCTTCCTACTCTCCTGCCCCTCGGCCCCTCCCAACAAGTTCAAATTTATGCTTGTGGAAGGGAGGTTTGATTTGTTCTATTCTTCTCCCTGCCTCCGTGGGGCAGGCAGATGAAGGACATTCACATGCTATCCTCACTACGATTAGTTAACTCAGTCTCAATAACATTGTGATTCATAAAAGTAGACTCAATTTTCTGTTTTGTACGCTTTCCTTGAATGATTATCTCATGTGTCAGGCCCTGCTCTCCTATGCTGGCAGAAAATGTAATCTGTCATTCGTTTATCAGCTGAATACAATGGATATAACACAGATGATTACCCGTCTCCAGCTCCCTAACTTCGCCACTTCCACCACTCAGATGGCCGTGTCTCCAACTTATTCATTCGAATCTTTGCTTTGGCGTCAGTAACCATGTCTAACGAGACAAGTGTTGGCAGAGAGTGAAATGTCTCAGAGGGAAAAAAAAAATGAAGATCAAGTTTTAAGTCGCGAAGATTTGTGGAATTTTTGCCCCCACAAAGTTGTTTGTTAATGCTGTTATTTTTGCAGATCACGTTTTTCTGATGGAACATTTTAATGTCTGAGGTATTGGGTCATGGGGAGCCACTGTTTTTCCCACAGAACTCATGTTTTATGTTCTCACAGGAATGTCGGATTTTGGGAAATTTCTCTTCAGTGTGTGCAATTACCCGTGCATTGCAAGCAAATAACATCTTAGAGTTTCAGAAGACTTGGGCAGCCGTGTCAAAGTGAGTCATTTTTCTGGAAAAGCCGTGTCGTTATTTTTAATAAATATGTGGTAGGAATTTGCAGGTTTCACCTCCAAGTTTACTTGCCAAAGTGATCTTCACACTCCAGATGTGTTGACAGGATTACCAGAGGCACTACAGTGCAATCCCAACAATTGGCGTACTGGCATAATCTTTCATTCTTTCACTAAGGAGTGAGGAGTTAATTTTCTACAGTGGAAAAAGAAAACTGTTTGACAGCTTAAAATATTGAACTATTGTGTTCCAAAACTGATCTGCTGTTGGATGTAACGTAAGACAGTTTCCTGTGGATGTGCTGTGACGGGGTGATATGAACTGGAGGTTTGTATAGGAACCTGAAATACAAAGAACACAATTATTTTAATCACCCAAGAAAGCAGTCTATACCTCTTTGAAGTGCACACTTGTAGTTTATATTCCTGTGCCGTAGACGATTTGATCATGATTGTTATTTTGAGGCAGCTTGGAGGTGAAATCTCACTTGCTGTGATGAGATTTCCTAAAACTACTGCAATGAAGGGCTTTTGTGGCACAGTGGTAACATCTCCATCTCTGGGCTTAAATAATCTGGGTTCAAATTCTGTCTGATGAAGGGTCTAGGCCCGAAATGTCAGCTTTTGTGCTCCTGAGATGCTGATTGGCCTGCTGTGTTCATCCAGCTCCACACTTTGTTATCTTGGATTCTCCAGCATCTGCAGTTCCCAATATCTCTTGGGTTCAAATTCTACCTGCCAAAGAGATGTGTCAAAACATATCTGAACTGTTTCATTAAAATAACTGCAATTGTTTGAAAAATGCTTCACTGCCCTTCACTGTCTGTATGACTTGCTTATTTGTCAGATTCCATGTCAGCTGTTTGCAATCTTGACTCTATTCTGTCAAGAGTAATTTGTTTTATTCTCTTGACTAGGAGCACAAAGGCAACATTTGAAGATCTTTCAAATCTCATCTCCGAAGATGGCAACATAATGACAAGTAGCCAGCACGAAAAACAGGTAAGCGTTTGCATTTGGCACTGTGCATCGATATTCAGGGCATTATAGGTATTTTCAAGCAAAATATCTACAATGAATTACATTGGTGTCTGAATGCATACAAATACTGTGAATCTATAATGCAACAAGGGATACATGTATTACATATGGATGGTCTAACTTGGCTCAAGTCTTCCAAAATCGTTCTGTCATGATGCAACCTTCATAGATTATCTTTCTCAGTGTTCGTTATCTTGGAAGTTTGAACACTTGCACAATGATATTAAAAGCAGGATATATGTCAGTTTTCTTTTCTTTTGATTTGCACACTTGGAGGGCCTCGTAATTAATTAAAGCCAAGGCAAAACACGAATAGCTTTAATTGGTTCTCGTTAGTGTTTTTGTTCAATTAGCATGTCTTCCTTTTATTGTTCTCTGCGGTAATAAATATTTACTGCATTGGAAGTGAGAGATAATCACATTGCTTTGTTTGTTGAGCATTTCAGACATCAACTATTTAGTTTCAACTAGCTTGGACCACCACTGACATTTCAAACTAACTTCAAAAACCTTCTCAAAAAGCACATTGTTTTACCAGGTTTCGAGACATTCCTCCTCACTCTGTTTGTCATGCTGTTTGCCCAGTCATTTTGTTCCTGAATTTTACAAAGTAACAAAATAATTTGTTAGTTATAAACATTTTGATGTCACTTGACCAAACTAGTGTGTCCAGGACAGTAAGGAGGCAAGATGCAAGTTTTCTGTTGAATCATTCTTAGATTAAATCAAAGCAGTTTGAAGGTGGTACTTGAAGAGGACGAAATGCAGCATTCATGTTGGGTTGTTAACAATTTGACAGACACTCCGTTTTTCATACTGCTGAAAGTTCTAGTTGCGGTTGACGATGTTTTTGCATTGCTGTCCATCTGCTGGCTCCAGAATTTCTGCGGTGCTGCTGTCACACCTTGTTTATTATGTTTGCTATTGGTGCACAGTGCAGAATTCCAAATTACTTTTCATATCTGGCTTGAATCTAAAAGTAGATTTGTTTTTAATAATCAAAAACGTGTGTTGTGCAGGATGATTGCTTTTGTGGTGTCAATTTCTGTAAATATACATGGGAAAATCTGAGTTCAAGATTGGACAGTTGTTTAACTTCCATAATGCCATCTCCCAGATTGTACAGTGAATATCGATGCATGGTTCGTTAATCTTTAAGCATATTACACAGATGTTCTCTGGCAATATGGCTTGCTAAGCTTTACTTTATATGGGTGTGCCATTCGCAAGGCCACCATATCAACACTTACTGTCGATCCTTAATTGACACTGAGTGCAGTGATAAGATACCACCTTGATATCCCATAGCGTATTTTCTGAAAATACTTCCCCAAATGTGACTGTCTGGTGAATTTCACCTGAGTGAGCCAGCAATCATCATTTTCACTGTTGTGTTTTTAAATCTCAGAAAATATAATTTGAAACCGCATTTTAAATGCAGTTTGAAGCAGCAACTTCACCATGTCCAACAATTTGATTTGCACACTTGGATGGGAATCTGAAATAGTTGCCAAGTGATTGTTTTATGGGTTAAACATTGATACTAGTTTTGTGATAAACTATTGTGCGTGGGATAAATTGTAATATCACTTCCAAATATCATTGCCTGGCTGTCACCTCTTGAGTTCGAATTGGCCAAATGTTGACATAAGGCTTTAGCGTTGTAAAATGTTTTTACAATAAAGGCTTGAGTTTTGAAATCTCTTCTGTTATCTCATTTGATATTATGGGAGATATAGATTAGATGCAGTGAATGAATAGCTGGTTTTCTATGTACATTTTCAGGATGGAGCTTCAAAATTTGCCGCCCTCAACAGCACCTTGAAAGAGAACAAAATACTGACACACAAAACACTGAAAGTAACAAAGAAGAAGGTAATCATCCCTTTATGTTTAATATTGGAATGAAACGTTCTCAAGTTGAAGCAGTTAATCTTGAAGCTTTACAAGTAAATCTGATTTATCTTTCCATCATGGTGTATCTTTGTTATAACTATGCTGTAAAGCAGTTCTCCGGGTAACTAAAGGGAAGTTATCAGCATTGCTGCTACTTAAGCCATTGAACATATTTGGTTATATGTTTGAAGCTATAACCATGCTGCTTGTTGCATATCTATCAGTGTGTTGGGTTGTGGGTAGAATATTTCTACATTGAACGGAAGTAAATCTGCGAGGCCAGGCAGGTATGCACAAACATTTCCCATGGTCTGATGGATAAATACAACAGTCAATACAGTGTGGAGCTGAAGGAAATCAGCAGGTCAGGCAGCATGAGAGGAGCAAGAAAATCAACGTGTCAGGTCAGGACCACACTGTATTGACTCTGACTCCAACATTTGCAGTTCTTGCTGTCTTTGAGAGATGGTTAGCATCACTGGTGGTCCAGTGGTTAGGATTCGGCGCTTTCACCGCTGCGGCCTGGGTTCGATTCCCGGTCAGTGCAGCACATTTTGGGGTGGCTCAGTGGCTCGGTGGTTAGCATTGCGGCCTCACAGTGCCGGGGACCCAGGTTCGATTCCAACCTCGGGTGACTGTCTGTGTGGAGTTTGCATATTCTCCCCGTGTGTGCATGGGTTTCCTCCCGGTGCTCTGGTTTCCTCCCACAGTCCAAAGATGTGCAGGCTAGGTGGGTTGGCCATGCTGAATTGCTGGTTGTGTTCAGGGGTGTGTGAGCTGTAGGGGATGGTTCTGGGTGGGATGTTTCAAGTGGCGGTGTGAAATTGGTGAGCCGAAGGGCCTGTGTTTACACTGTGGGTAATGGAATTTAATCTCAATACAACATCTTGGCTGAAGCATTGAAATATGCCGACGCTCACAAAGGCAGAGATTCAGGTACTCATCTGGTGTTCCCTTTTTGTGTAGCAAAGGAAGAACTAAACCCGGGTTACACAATAACTCGGTTAGCCATCATGAATGAGGCAACATGACGAGAATTTTTGCAGCACTGCCCCTTGTGTCTGCGCTGGTCATAAAGCACCCACCTATTCTGATCCCATTTTGTAGAACTTAGCCCATCGCCTGCTAGTTATTCTTCATCAACATGTTCTGAACACATGATGACACTTGTCTGGCAGAGGTGGAACTCAAACTCAGATTTCTGGCTCAGCGGTAGGGACGCTACCACTGAAC
Source organism: Stegostoma tigrinum (assembly GCF_030684315.1). Classification (NCBI taxonomy): domain Eukaryota; kingdom Metazoa; phylum Chordata; class Chondrichthyes; order Orectolobiformes; family Stegostomatidae; genus Stegostoma; species Stegostoma tigrinum. The sequence continues at coordinate 29,689,044 of NC_081361.1, read as the reverse complement.
CACAAGACCCCTTTATAGAGCTCTGATGAAGGGTCACCAGACCCAAAACATTAACACAGTTTTCTTCTTCACAAATGCTCCCAGAGCAGCTGAGCTTTTCCAGCAACTTTGTTTTTCTACCCCTTTAAAGAATTTGCATTTATTGGCATTTTTGTCAACCCATTCAGCCAAGCTTATGACTCCATTCTGAAGGAGGTTGGACTGAACTGGGATCCCCTGCCTCAACGGTAGGTATCATTCCTACAAAATTCCACAATCCCTACCCCCACCCAGGAGTTTTGATGGCAATGGCGTTTCAAGAGTTCATCAAAATTGTTCTTCAGTGTCTCAAGGGTTCCTGCCTGGACCACCCTTTTAGGCAGTGCGTTCCAGAAACCCACCACTTCTGGGTGAAAAGTTTTTGAACAAATCCCCTCAAAATAGCCTGCTTGTTGTATTAAAACTGTAAGCCCTGATATTGATAGACAGGGAATAAAGTTTTTCCTAATGCTTAGCCAAATCCCTCAGAACTCTTTGAACCTCAACCAGGTTCCTCCTCAGTGTCTTTGTTGCAGTGAAGATTGTCCCAGCTTATTTAGCCCCTTTCTATAACTGAAATGTTCCCGCCCGAGCTGTATTAGTCAATTGGAATCAAAATTAGCTTTTGGCAGGAAGTAAGCGTGACTTTTGAAGAACATTTCTGCAACTTGAAGCTTTCATTCGGCAGTGTAGCACAGGGTAGAGTGATAGTTCTTGCTGTGTGTACTTTAATGCTCCAGACACAAAAGATACAAGTATGAACATCAGGCTCACAGATGACACAAGAATGGGAGGTGTGGTAAATAGCAAAATGCTTTAGTCTCTAGGCACACCGTGTTCTAACTGTGGCTCAACTAATTTTATTTACGTCTGCTCTTATATTCAGGCAAGTATCCAATATGGTGCTTTTACCACCTTATCCACAGGTCCTCCTGCCTTCATGAATATGCTTATGCGCACAGCAAGGTCCTCGTGATTCTCTGTACATTCTAAAACTTCCATTTAACATGTCTTGTCCTGACTTATTTGTCCTCCCAAAACGCTTCGCCTGACACTTTTCAGGATAGAATTCTATTTGCCTCTTTTCAGGCCTTCTAACCAGCCCATGTGTGTAATCCTGGAGACTAAGGCTTTTTGCTGTTTACCACATCGCCAATTCTTGTGGCACCTGTGAACCTGCTGTTCACACTTGTAGCTTTTGTGCCTTGAAAATTCATGTACACACAACAAGAACCATCACTTTATGCTGTGGTATGCTGCTGGATGAATGCTTCAAGTTGCAAAAATGCTCTTCAAAAATCACACATACTTCCAGTCGCAAAGTCAGTTTTGGTTCCAGTTTGCCAATTCCGGTGTATCTCTTAGGCTTTTAGCTCCTTAAGCAGTCTGAGACCATTAAATTATTTCTTGGGGTCAGAAAGGTGTCCTATGAAAAGACATTGAGTAGAATTATATTCTTGAGTTTTGAAAAATAAGGGTTAACCTTACTGAGTCAAACGTTTGGAAATCAGGTGCGATAAATTGTTTCCATCTTCAGGCAAAATCACACAGTACTTAGAAAATTTCCAATCTCCAAATGATGAAGTTACACAAACATTGAGTTTGGTTGACAGTTAACAGATCAGGGATCAAAACTCCGAACTTGCCTGTCGTTTATAGATCTAACTTTGTATTCCACTGTGTAACTGTGTCAAAAATTGAGTCCGAAATTTTGATTCTAATTAGATTTAGTTGCATGATAAATGGTATAAAGAAGGCATGGAGTAGTATGTTTGGGAAATATGACAGTGCGTTCACAATGGATGAAATAAATTCACCTCACTTTTCCAGGGTGTAGTTCAGGGAATTGTACCATTCCTGGGAACTTTCTTCACGGACTTAACAAAATTGGATTCGGCTTTCCCCAATTATCGTTTCGTAAGTCTGTTTTACAAGATTTGGATTCCTTATTTGCTGATGAGCACTATTGTTACAGTTTCATTGCAAGCTGCTCATAGCAATAAAAGAAACGAATAAGTATGATTAATGATACTGATGAGAATAATGTGATGCTTTGTGTTGCGAATCAAACAATATGTAAATAAAGAAACATGCAAAAGGCTTTGCAGTTGATTGAATACAGGTTTAGTTTTTCTAAAGATTGGATAAACTGCGCATCATTTTTATTTTGTACAGGTAAATTTGTTAGCTGGACGTCACTGCCTATTGTGCAGTTGAGCAGCTGAGAATGGCATCAGCTTGGTACTGATCTATTTGAGTGGAACAAAGGGCTCTATGTAATGGCCAAAATATAAACCTGGTGGAATGATCGATCATTTGTGTTTGACCTTTGACTATTTCCTAAAATTGAAACAAGTTTACAGAGTTTGTATTTCACTGCTGATCTGTTAAATTTCATGATCTCATAGTACCATTTGACCTTTATAGAAATTGAATTAATTTTCTCTGTTCATGTCTATTTCTTACAGAATGGCTTGATCAACTTCGACAAAAGACGAAAGGTGATTGTACTGTGCAAAATGTTTGTAAATGCATGAAACGGGAAAAGCGTGCCTTTCAATATTGTTGTGCTTTTTCTGCTTGATGGGGAATGTTGGAAGAGTCCACAACTACATCTTAAATGTGGATGATCACTAATAAATCCAATAAAGAAATCAGGAGAAGCTTTGTTGCTCGCAGCAGTCAGATTGCAGAAGCTGCTGCTACCAGGACAAGTTGAGAAGAATAGCAGAGATGGATTTGAGAGAAAGTTAGATGTCAGAAAGGGCACAAAGAGGCACATTAAGAATTTGGAGCATGGTGGGAGAAGTGTAAAGAGCAGCATGGAGCAGTTCAGCCAAATGGCCTGTTTTTGCACTGCTGTTATGATGCAAGTTACCTTTCAGCATTCACAACCAGGTCCAGGAACTTCCTGGTGTTCTGTGAATGAAGATGTTGTGAAATTAGTCTGGGTGCAATGGAAGCTATTTCATTATCGAAGAGACTGAGTAAATAATCTCTCCATATTAGTTGGTATTTTCCGTCAGAAGAGAGGCATCGGTTACTTATGGAAGATCAGAAAGTGAGGGAGTGCAGCCGTTGGGGTCATCACTGACTGGGCATTTGATTCTATATTTCTGAATTTGGTAAGACCAACTTCTGAAATATCTCTGTTGCCATGGTTACTATTGAGGGTATCGTACAATCCCTATAGGGTGGAAACCGGCTATTTGGCCCAACAAGTCCACACTGACCCTCAGAAGAGCATCCCATCCAGACCCATTCCCCATGTCTAACCCACCTCACCTCAACATCCCTGGGCACTATCGACAACTTAGCATGGGAATCCACCTCCCCTGCACATCTTTGGACTGTGGGAGGAAACAGTAGCACCCAGAGGAAATCCATGCAGACGATATTTTGGTCTTGTACTGCAGCATTCAGCAGACAGCGTGAGAATATTAACATGATACAAAGTTCAATTCATTGTTTGTCACATGGTTTTGCTGACAAAACTGTAACTTGAGGTGCCATTTTAATCTAACCTATGAATAGAATAGGTTGCAATCAGAAACAACTGACGCCGAATTTGCCAAGCTGGGCCCTGTGGTGTAAAATCAGCTGGGATGCAAAATAGGCATCCAACACTGTGTGACTCCACTTAATTAGCACAGAGTGTCATCTGTCAAATAGCCCGTCATTTCTCATGGATGATGCTTCAAGTGTTTATTTCAACTGATCTGTTGAAAACTGGCATGCACTTTACAACTTAAAAGTAACGTTATCAACATTTGACTTTGAGAGTTCTGCCCCTCTTTACATGTCAACTCGTGACAAGGTTCAACCAAGAAGCCAATGTGATTGAAAGAACATAGTCCAGTAACTTCTAGCGGCACATGGCCCGTAAATTTTATGATGCCGCAACTTTGAAAAATTAACTCAACATGTTCACTCTCTGCCATGGCATCAATTACGATAGACCAGCCACTTATTTTGTACTTTGCAGAATTTCTTTTGCTTGGATAAATGATCTTTCATAATGTTTCTTGCCTTCAACCTAAATCAGCTTCTGGTTCTGAGGTGAATCCCTAATACTTCTTTGAAAAAAAATCCATCATTGAATTTTGAATTTGTGACCTGAAACCATCCTGGATAATCTGTACATAAATTTATACTTGAAAAGTCACATAAATGTCATTTATTTCCAAAGCAGAAATATTTTTGTGACATGATTTACCGTGTGGTTGGAATAAAGTTATTGATGCTGTTGAAAGTACCACTGAGTAGGATATAGCAGTTACACTTCTGGCAATTTTAACATTTTGTTAACAGCTTGTTATTTATTTGTGTTCGTTCAGGAATATGAAATCATTTCGTGTCTTAAATATATGCAGTTTGCTTGTCAATGTTACATCATTCGCCCAGACGAGAAGTTTCTGGACCTATTCTTCACACAACTATATTTAGCTGAGAATAACAAGTAAGTAACTGGATTGTAGGAATGTGCAGATAAAATATTTTCGTTTGGTTTTTAAAATCTCCCACAATTTTAACTACTGTTGAATGCTAGTGAGCCTGCCAATTTATTATCGTCTTCCTTTTCGTTGGTTTCAAAGTTGTGATCATGAATTCTGACATATTGGAATAAAGCCGGTTGCTCTATGAATCATTTCCATTGTGTTGTATCAAAATGTGTTTTATTGGCGTATAATAGCACAGATCGTACTGCCGCTAAGCCAACGGGAACAGGAAAATGCAAAGACTTGATGAGTGACCAATTTTCGCAACATGTCCAAGACCTCGTGCTTTGGGTGCATCTACAAATCCAGATGTAAACTGTACTAGTTTTGAGATGTGTTTCTTTTTGTTCGAATTTCTTTTCAAATACACAATCCTATTACGAACACAAAATCAGGAACAAGCCGACACAATTGGTCAGCATTTTTAAGTATTTTTAAATGGTTGCCTAAAAATATCATTTCCTCATCTAGAGATGGCCACAGTGCCTTTTTAATAATACAAGCAAAAATAAGCTCCAACTAAAAAATAATGACTTTGCCATTGGTGGGCCAGAGTTGGTTAAGGATCAGATTTTAGAAAACTGAATTTGGTTTTTGTTTTGACAGAGCAGGCTTTGTAATATTTACATTAGTTGACAGCAGTTAGCTTCTTCATAAGTGGGTGGACAGAAGTTATTATTTAAAATAATCTGTGCTGCTTGGCCTGCTGTGTTCAGCGAGCTCCACACTTTGTTAGCTCCCTATTAAGCTCATCCTCAGGCTATGGATGAACATGTGTAACAAGCACCTGGCATTATCATCAATTCAAACACCGGTACAGTCAGTTTTGAACCAACTTCAATCATGATATTTTTTGTAACAGGAAGTACAATATGTGACAGAACCTCAGTTTGCATGGATCATAAGTTGTATTTAAAGTTCGTTTTGACCTCTGGGACGGTTTGGCTGATTTACGGACAGATTGTCTGAAAAGAATCAGAAACAGAAAGCCTTGCTCCCATTGCTACTGGTCAAGAGAGCTACTCTTTCATTTCACTACCTCCTACACGTGACACGTGGTGTTTTAGTCACCTGCCGTGACTGATTCATGACCACTTTTATATTGTTTGCCTGATAATGTCTGTACGTTCACATGACAGTGTGGATGAGGCCCAGACGAACTTCTGCATCACATTAAAACCTATTCTATTACCTTAGGCACTCAAAGTTTGATTCTCATTTTTTTCAATTCACTTTATTTCAAGCCTGGTCCTTGTTAATTTTTCTGCACCTGCTGTCGATGTTTGACAGTTTTGTTCAATTCCATGTGTTCTGCAAAAAGACTTGTTGGGTTATCTTCTTGGTAAAAAAAAAAATACCCAAAGGACCTGTGCATGCTGTCATTCAAAAACACACTCCGAAATTGCTGGAAAAATTCAGCAAGTCTGCCAGCATCTGTGGAAAGAAAACAGACTTAACTTTTGGGTCTGGTGACACTTCCTAAGACCTCTTATCATCTTGATCTGCTCTTCACATAGCAGAAAAGATCACTGTGCCGACAGTGAGAACGTTTGCAGTTAAATCTGCTGCCACTCATTAGTCAAACTAATATTCAATGTACTCCTGCCTGAAAACATGTGTCTTTTGCAAGCAAAATTATCATTCATGCAATTTCATTTCCATGTCAATGATTGATTTGCTATCAATAATACGAATATTGAACAAAGGCATCTGTTTAAATTTGAATGAATTTTGTCTGAAAATGTTTATCTGCCATCCTGCAGTTCCAGTATTTCCTCTGAACGGGAGAAACCAGCAAATCCCAAAAAGAGCGTGTTTAAGCTCTTCAGCTGGTAAGTATCCCATGTTAAATACAACAGATATGTCATGACTTCCTTTATTATAGGGATGATTGGACAGACAGATAAGTACATCGGTTTCTTGACAAATGGTTTTGTTTGATATGGACTCATTATTGCTTCATGGGACTGAGATGTTTTTAGTCACTGATAAAGTTGATTAACTTGAGGCGAAGCAAGGAATAGTAGTGCTCTTCTCACCTTGTGAATGTGTCTATTGTAGACTGATTGATGGAGATTCTTTGCTTTGACCGTGATTGTAGAATGTGGACCTGTGATGAGCTTGGTATTGCTGTCTCATGATTCTCATTTATTATCAGAAGTTTATACACCATGGCTAAATTTCACCTAATTGAATTTGTTTATGAGCGACAATTAAACAAAAAAGCTGTTACTGTGAAATGAATTTGCATATTTGTGGTCCGATAAGATGAAAACTGGCAATGATGAACAATTTGGAATGAAAAATCAGATCTATGTTCTACTTTGTGGGTCAGCAGGCAGCAAAAATAACTTGTGCTGAAAAATTATCGGCCATGCTTCTCAGACTTGAAATTCCACATGACAACTCAAATGTATTGCCATGTAGAAGTTGACATGAAAGTATATGTTTGTGTTGTCGTGCATGCATAAGTAAAGACTTCAAACTTATTTTTTTCAGTAACTTCCCTGAGCTAGAGACATTATTTTATATTTCGGTACAATAGTCAAGGACTGAGCTGATCTCAGCAAAGTCATATTCTTTTCCCCCACACACCCATGTAGAGTTTCGGAGGAAAGCCCATGCCTTGTTGGTGCATTGTGCCTTGCAGTGATGTGGACTATGTCATGCAACTGTTATATCAAAACCAAGAAAGTGAAGGGAAACACTTATTCACTTGCTGGAATATCTTCTCTTTACATGAGTGTAGATGTTCTCTGGATGTGATTTTAGTTTCCGGAGCTGAAATATGATTGTCAAAGTGGAGGCAATCAACAACGCTGCATTAGTTTGCAATCACACATTTCAGCAGCCATCTGCTCTGCTCCCTGTATTATGTCATGCCTCATGTGCCAACATCAGGATTTTCAGTGTGGGAAATTTTTGTCATGCCATCTGCAGTACTCCTTTTGAGAGTTTTGGGAAATTTTCTGTGTTAAATGTGCAATCTGAATGCAAGGTTCTGAATAGGAATTCTAACTTTTGCAGTACCCATATCCTGAAGGCCAGATTAAGAGTTCACTATCCTACCTTTCAAAGTATTGTGCACAGTTTTCTATCACTTATCAATGGTATTACTTTGTTTTAACTTTAATTGTCAACAAAATTCTTCTTTCAGGAAGAAAGTATGTACGCCTTAGCATGTGGCCAGTTTGGGGTAGATTTTCTACTTTGTGGGTATTCAAGTCCACATTTTCCCTTTTGTATGAACTAGGTTGATATCAGGTTGAATAACGTTGTCATAAGTCCAGATTCTTGTGCCACTTGTATATGCAAAATGTTATCTCCCATCCGTATACTCCCTAACCATTAGAAAATGGAACAATATTCAACACTAATAATGCTAACTCTTGGTATTAGTGCGTCACTATTAATTTGTCACAGGTTGAATGTGGCAAAATTCAAACTTCTGATACTCTCAGCATCAACATACCTTCATTCTAGTTTAATTTGTTTGAAAGTTTGTCCAGAATGTAATGACGTTTCAATATTTCTGATGTGTTCCCCTTTCCATTTTGCAAACTGTTTTCAAGGAGAGGTGTTAAAGCAAACAGCACACCAACTAAAAGCTCTCAGCATCCAACATCCCCTGAGAGTGACGATTGTGAAGAAAGCATTGCTTCAGCCAGAATTTCAGGAGATTGCAGCAACTTGGAAATGCAAAAGCACAGCACTTTGCAAAATCCACCGGAAAAGGTGAGACAAGAAGGCACTCACCACATAAAATAGGTTGTTCACGGAGACACTGGTCCGTCCAGATGCATTTACTTCTTCTTTCTTTTCTAACTTTCTTCTGTGTTTCTTCGCTCTGTTACCCTATCCTTTCGAGAGGATGCAAGAGGACTCGGTGATAGCGCCTCAACCACTGGAGCTGGATGACTGCCTGGCCAATCTACTTTACCTTTCTTTTGAGAGCTAATGGACTGTTAGCCATTTTGAGGTTTCAGCCAGACTGTAATCCTCAGTTTGAAGGCAGCTTCACGAAGCATCCTCATGATTGGCCGCTGCCAGCAATTTTCCATAGCAGGTCCCACTTGCCAAAGTTGGGTTACTTGGTTTCAGAACCAATGCAAGACAGCTATGCCATTCCCAACAAAATTCAAACTTTTGCCGTTTACTGAAGCATCTGATTCCAGAACAAATATTATTTGCTGACGAAATGAAAGCTAACTTTTTTTTTGAGATGTGTAGATTTGCTTTGTTTTGCTTAGATATTTTATACAACTTTGAAAAATACATAAATAAAGCTATACATGTGATTTTTTAAAAAATCATCACACGAACAATGAAAGTATTTCATCTTGAATCCTGAACATCATTTTTAATTTCTGCACAGTAAATTTTAGTGCATGGGGTATGACTGCAGCAGCTTGAAGTGCACTGCCACCAAAAGCAGTACTTTCGAGTCTGTTGGCTGTGCCTTGATCCAGCAATTGCAATAAAGGAATGCAGCTCCCTGCACGCAGACCTCTTGACTGCATGTTTTGTTTTTCTTCTATCCTTGGCCTTTTAGCTATTGATGATTGTGTTGTCTGCTGAAGACCGTTGTATCGCGGGAGATTATCAAAGTTCATGGTTGATGTTTATTGAATATGTCCAGGGGGACTTGTCTCAGGGATATTTTAGCAATTTATTCTCCCAAGAATTGGGTTAAGCATTATTCGGTCAGGTTTGGGTGTTTTGGAGTGGTATTATTTTGTTTTAAAATACCCTCTCCCCTTTTATGGATTCTCCTGTTTAGTGTTGTGATTGCCTCTATATTAATAATAAACTAAGAGCTGCAGTGACTTGAATGATTTTGCTTCCAGTTTCATTGGATCTATGGCTCCATGTGTTTTGCTGTTGCTATCTCTGTCTTTCTTTCTGTCTGTGGTACTGTCCCGCACACATTCTGACCCTCACAATACACTGGCCCATTCACAGTCACTCATAATGCCATAAATGTGTGCCTTAACGTTACACAGTGTACACAGTGTAGTTGGATGCAAGATTTCTGTGCATAGTTGGGTGAAACGGGCAGATAAATATTGATGTAAGAATGTTCAATTGCTGAGTGCAAACTGAGGTCCCAAAGGGTTCATCTGACAAACTTAGAATTGAAGCACCAATTTAAATGGTCAAGTGAAATGACCACAATGTTATTGTGCTTCAGGAACTAACTTGGTAATTTATCAGTGTGCTATGTGATGAACTGTTGACGTTGGCTAAACAGCTAGTAAACACATGTGGGAGTGTAATTCCTCAGAAGTGGAACAATAAATATAACTGGAAAGAAGGAACTATCTCATATGCAACAGTTTCCAAAAGTCTTCTCAAACAAAATAATTCTTCCACAGTCACTGAAATCCACGGACAGTGCTTCCACAGGAGATTCACGCAGTAGTGGTGTGACATCAAATCCACACTGTGACATCGCGAAGTCTCGGAAGCGTGCTTGCTCAGGCAGGTTTGAGAGTACAACACGCCCCCGATACAACCAACAAAATGGGGAAAGCTGCCTCATCCGTCTGGGTTTTGAGCAAGACCAAGCAAAAGAATTTAAAACTATTTTGGTAAGTACCTGGATTGTTTTCTCTCTTCGCAAGTCTAAGTATTTGTTGTTGTTTCCTGTCAGTATCGACAGAAAGGCGAGAGAATATTTTATCCAAACTATTTGTTGCCATGCAGTCAGAATCATTGTCTGCTTTCCACATTGCCAAAGCCTATTTTTTTTTTTGGTCTATGGGTGTGCTTTGTCCATCATTTGGATCCGGTTTTGCGATGCACTGGCAGTGTTTAGGTTTTAGGCCTGACTGCATTTCCCTTGTATTTCTCGTTTAAATGTCAATAGTAAGGTGCAGCACTCTGCTACCCCATTTTGGGAATGGGCTGATAACTATTGAAGTGAAAAATCGCAAATTAACCCACGCCATTAACTGTGCAAAAAATCAGCAAGGAGGGACCAGATCTTTAGTTAGCTGACCACAGGCACTTTGGCCCATCTGTCTACAAATCGAGTAATATTAGCAGAGACATTGAATAGTATTTCTTTCCTGTCTTTGACTCATGTGAAATTTAAAAGGCTGGAGCATGGAAGAAAGCACATCAAAAAAAAGGGTTGGAGAAGTGTGCAAAATAGAAGAATTGCCAAACTGACTAGTTGAGTAAAGCCTAAGGAATGTTGGCCAAATTGGAAGGCATATAGATTGTTTGTTTGGCTTGATCATTTATTTTCCTTGAAGGGATCAGTGATAGTCTTTGATTGTGGCTCCACAGAGCTCAGTGTGATGTGTGTGAAATTGCTTCTGGCATTTAAATATGGTTTACAAACACCATCTCTATGACCTGGTAAAAAGAACATTTGTTGGGTTGTCAGAGAGTTGGAGCTGGGGCAGAACCAGCCGAAGAATTGAGGAGGAATTTAGACAAGCAAATGGCAAACGACCTATTCAAATTGAACATTTGTGAAATACAAAACAAATTGCAACAAAAATGGCAACAACGTTTCCTGCTAAAAAAGGAATATATTTTTGCCAATGAACACGGTCGTTTGAGGCCAGGCAAAGAATCATGGAACGTTATTACAAAGTGAAAAAAACTTTGGGTAATTGTGTCTGTGCTAAATTTCAGTAAGAAGTATCTGACTTGTCCTGTTCCAATGTCCTTTTTACCACTGCACTGCAAATTTTGTCTCATATAATTATTCGTTCCCCTTAAGAAGGCAATTTAATCTGCTTTGTCCACATGTTCAGATATTGTGGTTTGGTAACAGCAGAATTCGCAATTTTTTTGGCCTTTTCTCCTCACCAATGACCTCAGATTTTGTCCTTGGTACATCGTATCAGAGGGGCCAGGAAACAGTTTCCCTCATTTCCTTGATTTAGTCTGAGCAAATGACTGTTATTCATGATTCTGCACTCTCGTTCTCACTCAATTTTGTGTCTATACCGCCACTGCCCATTTCATTCCACAGGCTTCAGTTTTTGCTCGCACACTTGTGTGCTACTTTATCAAACATATTTTAGAAAACCCAGTGCATCGCCAATGAATCACTAAAATCAGTGATTAATTGTTTACAGCCTGCGCAAACGGAGTTGAAAAGACATTAGTTACTCAAAAAAGATCAATTTACGGGATATTAGTTAACATAACCTCTAATTGTGTCATAGTTGACTCTACCACTTTGAGTTGTCGAGACATACAGCGCAAAATATCCCTTCTAACCTTTCCTATTTCAGTACTTATCCAAATGTCTTTTACCTATTGTTATTCTGCCTATATCTGACACTTCCTCAGGAAGTTAATTCCACAAATTCTGTGGTAATTTTCAAATTTGTTGTTCGTTAATATATTTATTATGATCTTTGCTTTGCGTGGCTGGCAAAGTAATTTTTTTTTAGCCATGAACTACGGTGCAATTAAAGTGAAATTAAGCATGAGTCTAGTCAACCAGAAAACATTGTGGTTGTCCAGGAGAAACAGCAAATCAGCTCGTGCATTTCATCTTGCAGGTCATTGCTCAAACTTGAGCTGAGAGACGTGAGCGCCAAATATAAGATAGAATTAAACAAAAACAGACAATTTCTCCAAAAAATTGGTCTTTTCAATATCCTGCCCAACCAATATTATTCCTGTGCAATTCACAATTGATTGAATGTGAAATATTTGCACTGTCTTCAAATCACAAATTGCTAAATATCTCAAACTGTAAAGCAATTTTATGAACCATTTTATACATATAAGCACAGTGTTAGGAAATTTCAGATTTTGTGAACAACCATTGAGCCATTTTCTGTGTTGACAATAAATGTTAAAAGCAGGCAAATGGTATTGGGGTTTTGGGTGGGAGGGGATGGAAGTGGCTTATTTAAATTACTACTTTCATAACTACTTACTGACTTCAAACTGACTGTGTAGGTAAACCTGAGCACTGGAATCTGTTGCTATTCACATTGCAGCATTTACTGATCACAGTCTATGGGTTATGGAGCATCGAAGGCATGTTTTACAATAACGGCCCTACCAGTCTTCATTTTCTTCACGTAACTTTTACAGCTTTCAGTGTAATGTCCCAATTGGTCTTCTGAGTGAAAACAGCTATGTTTTTCAACCATTTGGAAATTGAGCTTTGACAAATTTCATTTGTTTGTGTGTGTGTGTGTCGAATGCATGAATGAAAAGTGAATATTGTTTTATTTAGGTGACTAACCAAGACCGGGTATCGGACATCTTCACGAAAGCAATGGCCGTGCTCGGATTTGAAACCGACTGTCCTCAGGATTATGATCTTGCGCAGATCATTGAATCAAAGAAAGGTGAGCAGTGGAATTTGCATCAATTTAGTCTAAATCTATTTCTGAATATCATAACAGCTGCAAAGGGATTGATATTTCCCACTGATTTCACCAAAATGCTGAAGATATTTCAATTTGTATAATTGAACACATCCAACTATGTTCAGCAGGATTCATCTCTGATGAATGTAAAGCCAGTAAACAGCTAATATTTGCACCTAATAGAATTATTTGGTGTCCCGAATTTCATCTGATTGCCCTAAAGCCAAAAAAATCTCCAAGAACTGCAAATACTGGAGAGCAGAAGTGCAGGAAAAACACAGCAGGTGTGGCAGCACTTGTAGAGAGAAATCAGAGTGAATGTTTTGGGTCCAGCCGCTCTTCTTCAGGACCACTTCACATAGAACATAGAACAGTACAGCACAGTACAGGCCTTGTGGCCCACCATGTTGTGCCGAGCTATTATCCCACTAGGATCAATCTATCCTGCACGCTGTACTTTTTATTATCCTCTACGGGCCTACCCAAGGGCCGCTTCAAAGTCTCGAAAGTATCTCACTCACTATCCCTGCCAACAGCGCATTCCACATGCCCACCACTCTTAAAGCCGTATTGAGTGAAGGTTACACATCTGGAGTTGGTTGTGGCAATGAGCCCAGAATTATTCACATTGATATAACATTGTTCTGCTTTGTTCAGTCTTGTTCTAACTGGTTATTCCAAAAGAAATGCTTCCTGTTGCTAAACTTAATCTTTTTCCCCTCCTTTTGCCCCATGGCTGAGAGACAAGAAATACAGGTGTGGTCACTGCAGCCAAATTGCTAATCTGCAGCATGCCTCCCCTCACCATTTCCTGGTGAAAAGTAGAAAAGAGGACTCAGAGGTTTCATTCTGCTGTGGTTTAAAACATGCGATCCAGACTGTGTTAAACAGGATGTCTTATTAGGATAAAGAGTCCCAATGCATCTGCAGCATGCAATTCCTGTCAATTTTCTGAGAAAAAAAAATCAATCCACTGGCTGCAAGAGTCACTGACAAAGCTGGCTTTTATTGTGCATCTATCATTGCCCTCAGAAAATGGTCATACGCTGGATTACTGACTTGTGTTGGTTTTCGGTGTCCCCAGTGGTGTTAGCTTGAAGATTCCGATTCAATGCTGAAGGAAATGATTGCTTTTCTCAGTGTTTTTGCATTGATCACACTGCAACTTTCTGTGTTTGATGGTGTACAATCAATATTATGAAAGCATATGTGAATAATAATGTGCTTTTCCTCTGTTTCTTTCAGTGCTCGTACTTCCGCAAAATGCAAATGTGTATTATGCAATGAATAAAACCGTAAATTATAATTTCATCCTGAGGAATCGGTACACATATAGGCCTCCGAGCATGACAATACCAGGTTTCACCAGAAGAAGATCTTCGTGTTTCTGGAAGTTTTAGCTGTAAGGAACACACAGTTTCATATTGTCTCAATTGTATCTAAAACCTCTTGTTTAATGTTCAAAACCCTGCTATATCTGAATAAATGACCTTGACAGTATTCTCCTTCAAATTATAGGGCAATTTGGAAAACAGTGATTGCCTTCAGACAACCTGGACGACATGAACTTTGGATTTTCGAGTAAAGTGCTTCTCTCTGCCTTTTATAACATCTCGCACAACAGCAAATTTTGGTTAAAGGCTGGATAATTGAATCCTGTGACCTGTCTTCCATAAACATGACAAACATGTTTTGATTGGTTGGTTTTGAAAAAGCAATCTGTGAGTGAGAGCCAGTATGAGACTATGTGTGAGTGAGAATGAGAGTTTGTGCATGAATGAGACCGAGAGGTTGTGTGTGAGCGAGACTGTGAGTTTGTGTGAGTGAGAATGTGTGAGTGTTTGGGTGAGTGACATTGTGTGAAGTCAGAGTCAGATTGTGACTGAGACTGAGTGTGTGAGTGAGACTGTGAAAATGGGAGTATCAGAGTAGGCTGTGAGTGAGACTGCGAGTGAGAGAGTGAGACTGTGTGAGAGAGACGTGGAGTTTGTAGTTGAGTGAGATATGTGTTTGTCTGAGTGAGACTGTGTAAGTGTGTGTCTGAGAGTGAGACTGTGTGAAGTCAGTGAGATGAAGATGAAGCCATGTGTGTGAGTGAGTGGGAGTGAGACTGTGTGTGAGTGAGACTGAGAGTGAGACTGTGAGAGTGTGAGTCAGACCATGAGTGTGAGCGAGATTGTGTCAAGTCAGTGAGAGAGTGAGTGAGATTGTGTGAGTGTGAGTGCGTGTGACTGTGTGCAGTCAGAGTGAGACTGTGTGAGTGTGTGTGGGTGTTTGTGTGTGTGTGTGAGAGAGAGTCAGAGTGAGATCGTGTGTGAGAGACTAGGAATTTGTATGTGACTGAACGTGCATTTGTGTGAGTGAGACTGTGTGAGTCTATATGTGAGAGTGAGATTGTGTGAACTCAGAGTGAGTCAGTACAGTGTGGAGCTGAACGAAGCTCACAGGTCAGGCAACATAAGTGGACAGGAGAGTCGATCCTTCCTCACGACTAGGGAGGGAGAAGGGAGCCGGGAAATAAAGAGGGAGAGGAGGGGTGTGGCTGGGGAAAGTCAGGTGCGATGGTGATAGGTGAGTGCAGCTAGGGGTAGTGGGGACTGGTCAGTGGGAAGGGCAGAGCAATAGGTGAGAGAGAAGATGGACAAGTTGTGTCAGGTCAAGGAGGCAGGCATGAGATGGTGGGTTGGACATGGCATGAGGCAGGGTGGTGGAGAGGTTTTAAAACTGGTGATTTCCATGCTTAGGCCACAAAGCTGTAGGCTCCTGATGTGGAATATGAGGTGCTGCTCCTCTAGTTTGCGGGTGGCATCATTGTGACATCGGAGGAGGCCCAGGATGGAGATGTCATTCAGGGAGTGGGAGGTGGAGTTAAAATGCTTTGAAACCAGGAGCTGTTGCATTTGTTATGAACAGAGGTCCGGTGCTCCATGAATTGGTCTCCGAGTCTGCACTTGGTTTCACTGATGTTGAGGTCGCCATGTTGGGAACAATGGATACAGTAGGCCAGGTTGTAGGATGTACAGGTGAACCCCAATTGGACATGGAAAATTTGCCTTGGATGGCCGTGAAGGGGGAGTCGTTGGGTCAGTGTAGCACTTCCTGCAGTTGCAGAGGAATAGGCTGCGGGTGGTGGGGTTAGAACATAGAACATAGAACACTATAGTACAGTACAGGCCGTTTAGCCCTCGATGTTGCGCCGACCTGTGAAACAAAACTGAAGCCCATCTAATCGACACTATTCCACTATTATCTCTATGTTTATCCAACAACCATTTAAATGCCCTTAAACTTGGCAAGGCTAGTACTGTTGCAGGCAGGGCATTTCACGCCCTTCCTACTCTGAGTAAAGAATCTACCTCTGATGTCTGTCCTCTATCTGTCACCCCTCAATTTAAAGCAATGCCCCCTTGTGCTAGCTATCTCCATCCGAGGAAAAAGGCTCTCACCATCCACCGTATCTAATCCTTTAATTGTCTTGTATGTCTCTATGAGGTCACATCTTAAACTTCTTCACTCCAACAAAAAACAGCCTCAAGTCCCTCAGCCTTTCTTCATAAAGACCTTCGCTCCCTACCAGTCAACATCCTGGTAAATCTCCTCTGCACCTGTTCTAATGCTTCCACATCCTTCCTAATAATGCGGCGACCAGAACTGTGTGCAATAGTCCAAGTGTGGTCACACCGGAGATTTGTGCAGCTGCAACATGACCTCATGGCTCCGAAACTCAATCCCTCTACCAATAAAACCTATGGCGCCGTATGCCTTCTTAACCAACCTATCAACCTGGGTGGCAACCTTCAGGGATCTATGTCCATGGACACCGAGATCTCTCTGCTCATCCACACTACCCAGACTCTTACCATTAGCCCACTACTCGGTATTCCTGTTACTCCTTCCAAAGTGAATCACCTCACAGATTTCTGCATTCAACTCCATTTGCCAACTCTCAGCCCAGCTCTGCAGCCTATCTATGTCCCTCTGTAACCTGCAACATCCTTTCGCATGATCCACAACTCCACCGACTTTTGTCTCATCTGCAAATTTACGAACCCATCCCTCATCCAGGTCATTTATAAAAAAAGACGAACAACAGTGCCCCCAAAATGGGAAGTGTGGAGTGGATGAGGGTGTCACAGAGTGTGCGATCGCTACGAAAGGCAGACAATGGTGGGGGGATAAATATCTCTATGCTTTTGGGGCCAGATCGCACATGGCGGTCGTGGCGGAGACTGATACGCTGCATGTGGAGGTTGGTGGATTGGTCTGTGAAGACCAGGGGTCTCTGTCCTTATTATTATTGAGGGGAGGTGGTTTGAGGAGAGTAATGCAAGAGATGCAGGTGAAGGAGTTTTCAATCAATGGAGTGGTGTAGTTGTGATCCTTGGCATTGGACCAAGCCCTGGATGCATATGTCACCCAGGAAGTGGGAGTGTGAAATGGTTGGCAACTGGAAGGTGTTTGTTGTTTGTCGTGTCCAGAGCACAGATGTTCCTTGAATCAGTCCCCGAGCCAGCACTTGGTCTCACCATTGCAGTGGAGGTAAGATCGGGAGCAGTGGAGACGGTAGACCACGTTGAAGGATATACAAGTGAATCCCAGTCAGATTTGGAAAGTTTGCCTTTGTCCTTGGATGGAGGTGAGTCGGGGTAGTGTACGGGCAGGTGTAGCACCTCCTGTGTTTGCGTGGAAAGATGCCAGGGCTCAGTGGTGGTGTAAATGGACAGTGTGGAGCAGATGACGGAGTCGTGGGCTGAGCAGAAAGGCAAAAAGGGGTGGGGAGTGAATTATCTCTTTGGTGGTGGGATCGAATTGTAGCTGTCAGAAGTGGTGGAGAATGGTACACTGGGTGCGGAGTTTGGAGTGGTGGTATGTGAGAAGCAGGGGCACTCTGTCCTTATTTTTATTGCGGCGAGGTGTTTTGAGGGCAGAATTATTGAAAATACAAGATCTGTGGTTGAAGGCATGTTGGATCAACAGAGTGGGAATGTACATTTGTTGAAGTATGTTTCCTACTTCAAGGACTGCAACAACCTGCCTCTGTTGGTTCACAACACCTTAAACTGCATCTGTTGCATTTTCCACACTTCTGTCCTCAAACCTGTCACCCCAGCTAAAATAAAGAAATAATCCCCCTGGTCCTCACATGCCACCCCACCAACCTTCACATCCAGCATATCATTCTCTGCGACTTCCACCACAGTGATGCCACACACAAACTGGAGGAACAACACCTCATATTCCACCTCACAAGCCCAGAGCCCAATGGCCTGAACACCGAAGTCACCAGTCTCAAACCTCCCCAACCCTGGCCTCATCCCATGTCCAATCCTCCCTCTCATCCCCACCTCCTTCACCTGACACAACCTGTCCATTTGCTCTCCCACCTATCCGCACCACCCTTCCCATTGACCAATCCCCACTACCCCTACCTGCATCCACCTACCACCATCCCACCTACCTTCCTCCAACCCCACCCCTACTCCCTCTATTTCCCAGCTCCCTTCCACCTCCCCAGTCCTGATGAAGGGTCCCAACCCAAAACGTTGGCTCTCCTGCTCCTCTGTTACAGCCTGATCTGCTGTGTTCCTCCAGCTGCATACTGTGTAATCTCTGACCGCAGCACCTGAGTGAGATTGTGTGAGTGAGACCGTGTGTGTGAGTGAGAACGTGAGTGTGAGTGAGAATGTGTGTGAGTGAAGGTCACAGAGAGCTTGTGTGTGAATGAAACTGTGAGGTTGTGTGTGCGTGTGTGTATCTGTGTGTCTGTGTCTGTGTGTGTCAGACTAAGACTGGACGAGACTGTGCTTGTGAAATTGTGGGATGTCAGAGTGAGTCCATGTGTGTGAATAAGTCCATTTGTGTGAGTGAAACTGAGTGAGTGTGAGTGTGGCTTTGTGAAGTATGAGTGTGACTGACTGAGAGTGTGTGTGAGAGAGCGAGAGAGAAATTGTGTGAGTGAGACTGCGGATAAGTGAGACTGAGAGAGAGGCTAAATGGAAGTGTGAGTCTGTGAGACATTGTCTGGATGTGACTCTGTGTGAGAGAGTCTGTGTGTATAACTGTGAGACTGTGAATGAAACAGTGAGAGAGATTCTGTGAGAGGATACACATTTCTAAAGTTCAAGCCATTTTGGGGGAAACAAACAAACTCATTGACCATTTATCCAAACCATTGGTGCAGTGATGAGCACTTAGCTGAAATGTGTGTCTCGGTCTTCAGTGTCTTCAGCGCACAAATCTTTGTTTGTTGAGTCGTTTTAAATATTCTGGATTTTTAAAAAAACCATTGTTTTTTTTAACAAACGAAACCACAAGAATTAATAGATTGTTCACTATTGCCAGTGCTATTACATATGTTTCAGATTCAAATTTCATGTTATTTAATGTTCAGATTTGTAATAAATTTATTTTGAATTGTTATATTGTGAGATGTGTGTGTGTGTGTGTGTAAAAGGGGCTGTAAGTTATTTAAAGGATGCACAGGGGACCAGACGAGCAGGTAACTTTAGGCCAAACATTTAATGTTGAAAAAGTATTGGGATCAATCATTAAGGAAATAATAACAGTGCATTTGGAAGATAGTACTCTAATTAAACAGAGTCATCACGGCTCCATGAAAGAGAAATCATCTCTGACTCTTATTTTTTTAAAGATTGCTCAACCAGAGCAATTAGGGAGGAGCCAGGACATGTGTTGTATTTGGACTTTGAGTCAGCGTTCAACAAGGTACCTCACAAAAGGTGAAGTCTTCAGATAAAAGCCCATGGTGTTGGAGGTGACTTGTTAACAGGGATGGAGAATTGGCTAACAGCTAAGAAATAGTGAGCAGTGATTGGAGGTTCGTTTTCAACTTGGTGACCTGTGGCCAGTGGATTTTCACAGGGATCGGTGCTGGTACCACAATTGTTCCAACATACATAAATCACTTAGAGCAAGGAAATATAATGACCGGGGCAGAATTTGCAGAAAAAAAATAAAAATAAGTGAAAGGGCTGGTTGCGAGAGGGACACAAAGAGTTCACAAAGAGATATTGACATCTGAGCAGACAAAAAGCCATTGGAATTTAATGTGAGAAAATACAATGTTGTTAATTTTGGAAGGACAAACAAAAGAGCTGTTGTATTCAAATGGTGAAGAGCAGCAGAAATGTGCAACAAAGGCGATTGAGGTACTTGTGCACAAAACACAAGAAGGTAGCACACAGATGCAGCAGGTATCCACAAAGACTTGTTGGCCCTTATTTCAAGGAGGTTGGGGTGTCAGACTAGGGAGGTCTTACAGCAACTGTACTAAGTGCTGGTGAGACCATATTTTCACAATGTCAGCAGTTTTTGTCCCCTTATTTAAAAGATATCATTTTACGGGAGGCAGCACAAAGAAGATTCACTCGATGACCTCCAGTGTGGTGGGATTACCTTCTGAGCAAAGGCTGAGTGGGTTGTGATATATAGAAGGATGTGATCTTGTTGAATCGTACAGAATGCTTCAGAGGCTTGACAGGCTAAATGTTGAAAGGATGTTTCCTTCACGGGAGAGTCTAGGAGCATAGAGTATAGTCTCCAAATAAAGGGTGCCATTTTCGAACTGAATCTTAGAATTAGTTTTATTGTCACACGTACTCAAATGTCACATCTTGGGCCAACTTATGTATAGAGGTAGCCAGGTTAAGATTCTTAAGTACAAATTGTTGGTCAGGAAAATATTTACAAAAATGAAACTGAAGATCATCGGAATCAATTTGAATAATAAATAAAGAAATAAATAAGGATTATAGATCATAGGAATCAATTGGAAAAATAGAGAAAATGTTCACCATGATAGATCAGAGAAACACATTCTAAAGTACAAACAAAAAGTTCAGAATGTCAGTTTTTGTAACTCAGTTCATTCTGGCACCTAACCTCCAGTCTGATCCTCAACTCCCAACCGTGGCAGGCTACACTTTGAATCTCTCGAGGACACTGCTTTGGAATCACCTCAAGGCCAGAAGACCATGCTGAGAGCACGTCAGCTGAGAGATAACTTCACTCGGCCTGCACTGAAGCCGGGCATTCTGGACATCACCAAGAAGAAAGAAGCAAAAAAAAAGGAGGAAGCAATAGGAAAGAAATGGACAGAGTGGACGGATCCTACTCCTCAGGCTAAAACTGACGTGAGGAGGAATGTATTCTGATGTTTAAGGGTCTCTGGTACTCATGGAGTCATAGAGCTGTACAGCACACAAACAGACCCTTTGGTCCAATTGTCCACGCTGGCCAAACACCCTAAACTGATCTGGTCCAATTTGTCAGCATTTGGCCCATGTCCCTCTGAACCCTTTCTATTTGTATCCCCATCCAAATTCCTTTTAAATGTTATTGTACCTACTTCCACCACTTCCTTTGACAGCTTGGTCGATACATGCACCACCTTCTCTGTGAAAACATTGCCCCTGAGGTCCCTTTCAAAACCTTCTCCTCTCCCCGTCAACCTATGCACTCTCGTATTCAACTGCCCTACCCTGGGCAAAAAGACATTGGCTATTGACCCTACCAATGCTGAACATTTTTTTAAACCTCTCCACTCAGTCTTTGACAATCCATGGAAAATAGCCCCAGCCTCTCCCTGTGGCTCAAACCCCCAAACCTGGCAACATCCTTGTGAAACCGTTCTGAATCCTCTCAACTTTCACAACATCTTTCATATAGCAGGGAGACTAGAACTGAATACAGTATTCCAAGAGTGGCTGAACTAAGGCCCCGTACAGCCATAACATGACCTCACAACTCCTAGGCTCAATGCAATGAGCAATAAATGCAAGCATACTGAACACCCTCTTCACTATCCTATCGACCTGCCACTCCACTTTCAAAGAATTCTGCACCTGCACCCCAACGTCTCTTTATTCTGCAACACTCCCCAGGACCTTCCCGTTAAGTCCGGTGCTGATTCGACTTTTCAAAATGCAGCACCTCTCCTTTATTTCAAATAAACTCCATTTCCCACTCCTTGGCCCACTGGCCCATCTGATCAATGTCCTGTTATACTCGAAGGTAACATTTTTTGCTGCCCACTACATCTCCAATTTTGGTGTCATCTACGTATCTACTAGCCATATCTCTTATGTTCACACTCAAATCATTGACATAAATGATAAAAAGCACTGGAGCCAGCACCAAAACCTTGCAGTGCACCGCTGGTCACAGGCCTTCAGTCCAGAAAGGAACACCCCACCATCAACCTGTCTCCTACTTTTGAGCCAATTTTGTACCTAAATTGCTGGTTGTCCCTGTATTCCACGGAATCTAACCTTTTTTCACAGTCTACCCATGCAGCACATTGTCGAAAGCCTGAGTGAAGTTCATATAAACAACATCCATTACTCTGCCTTCAACAGCCTTCTTCCTGAGGTCTTAAAGAAAATCTTGAACAACTTAGGAGAGACAATTTCTCACACACACAGCCACGCTCACCAGTTGCCTTTCCAAATGCATGTAAATCCTATCCCTCAGGATCCCCTCCAATAACTTATCTGCCACTGGAGTCAGGCCCACTGGTCTATAGTTCCTTGGCTTTTTCTTACCACATTTCTCAAAAAATGGCATCGCGTTAGTCAACCTCCAGTCCCCTGGCACCTCACACATGGCTTTCAATGATGCCAATGCCTCAGCAAAGGGCCCAATAATTGCTGCCCTCCCTCTGGGCTACACCTGCTCAGTTCCCAGGGACTCATCCACTTTTATTCATTTTAAAACCTCCTGCACCTCCTCTGTAATATGAACTGTTATCAGGACATCACTATTTATTTCCCCAAGTTCCCGAGCTTCCATGTCCTTCTCCACAGTAAATACTGATGTGAAATATTCATTTCGAATCTTACCCGTCACCTGCGGTTTCACACACAATTGGCCATTTGGATATTTACAGCACCTTATTCTCTCCCTCGTTACTCTTTTGCCCTTAATGTAGTTGTAGAATCTCTTTGGGTTGTCCTGAACTTTACTTGCCGAAGCTATTCCATGTCCCTATTTTGCACTCCTGGCTTCCCTCTTAAATACACACTGACTGCCCTTCTGCTTCTCCAGGGATTCACTCAATCCCAACTGTCTCAACGTGACGTATACCTCGTGTTTCTTAACCAGACCTTTAATTTCGCTTTGTGGACTCCTCTACAATGGGGAAACCAAGCGGAGGCATGGACACAGCTTTGTGGATCACCTGCACTCCATTTGGGACAAACAACTGCACCACCCAGTCGCGAACCACTTCAAGTCCCCCTACCACTCCTGGGCCAACATGTCCATCCTGGGCCTCCTCCATTGCCACAATGATGCCACCCGAAGGTTGCAGGAGCAGCACCTCATATTTCATTTGGGAAACCTGCAGCTCAGTGATAATAAAGTGGACTTCACAAGCTTCAAAACTTCCCCACTCCCAACTGCCTCCCAAAACCGGTCCAGTTTGTCCTTGCCTCACTAACCTGTCCCTCCATTCTCCCACCTATCCATTCCTCGCACCTCAATCCTCACCACCACCTCCTACCTCCCAGCCTCATCCCCGCCTCCTTGACCTGTCTGTCTTCCCTGGACTGACTGACCCTCACCCTCACTCCCCACCTGCACTCACATTTACTGGCTCCATCCCCACCTCTTTGACCTGCCCATCTCCTCTCCATCTATCTGCTCCCCTATCCTTCCGCCTCCCCATCTCTCTATTTTTTTTCAGAATCTCTTTCACCTGCCTCATTCTGAAGATGGGTCCAGACACAAAACATCAGCTTCCCTGCTCCTCTGATGCTTCTTGGCCTGCCGTGTTCATCCAGCTCAACACCTTGTATTCTCTTCAATTTCTCTCGCCATTCAGCATACCCGGCAACGAACAGCCTGATCCTTCACATGAACCTGAGCAAACTGTCTCTTGACTCCAATTATCCTCTTTTTGAAAGGAATCCTGCATCCCAATCTTTACCTACAAATAGCCTCTCCCAATCAAGTTTTGAAAATAAAAACCCGGAGAGACTGCGGATGCTCCAAATCAGTAACTTGGGAGTCAGGGAGAGAGTGGTCCCTGGGGAAAGCCCTTTTCACAATGCCCTCGACTGTGTCTCCCACATTTCCCACAACTGATCCCTCACACCCTCTCCCCGCAAGAGTAACCAACACAGAATCATGCTCATCCTCACATACCACTCCATTGAATCCAACGCATCAGCCTCCGACGCTTCCACAATCTGAAATCCGATCCCACCACCAAAGTCAGTTTCCCTCCTCCCGTTATCTGCTTTCCAGAGCGACCACTCTCTCCACGACTCCCTTATCCACTCCACACTCCCCTCCAGCCCCACCTCACTTGGCACTTTTCCCTGCAACCGCAGCAAGTACTACACCTGCCCCTCCACATCCCCCTCACCCCAATCCCAGGCCAACAAGAAGGCTTTGGTCATCTGCACATCTGCTAATGCAGTATACTGCATCCGCTGTTCCCATTGTGGCCCCTTCTACATCGGGGAAAACAAGCAGAGGCTTGGGGACCACTTTGCAGAACACCTACGCTCGGTTCACATGAATCAACTGCATGTCCAAGTCGCGAACCACTTCAACTTCCCTTCCCCATTCCGCAGATAACCCTGGCCCTCCTGCAGTGCCACAACTATGCCAACCGAAGGTTGCACGAACAGCCACTCATATTCTGCTTGGGAACTCTGCAGCCCAATGGTATCAATGAGGATTTCACAAGCTTCAAAATCTCCCCTCCCGACACCGCATCCCAAAGCCAGCCCAACCTGTCCCCACCTCCCTAACCTGTCCTTTCTCCCACCTATTCTCTCTTCCCACCTCAAGTCCCACTGTCGTCTCCTACCTCCTAAACTCATCCTGCTCCCTTAATCTGTCCATCGTCCCTGGACTGACTTATCTCCTCCCTACCTTCCCACCTACACTCACCTTCATAGGCTTCATCCCTGCCTCTTTGACCATTCTGTCTCCTCTCCATCCATCCTCTCTTCTATCCACCTTCTATCAATCTCCTTCTCTCTCCCTATTTATTTCACATCCCCTTCCCCTCCTCCATTTCTGAGGAATGGTCTAGGCCCAAAACGTCAGCCTTCCCGCTCCTCTGATGCTACTTGGCCTGCTGTGTTCATCCAGCTCTCCACCTTGTTATCTCAGATTTTCCAGCATCTGCAGTTCCTACTATCTCGGAAACAATTTGAACTCCCAGATTTCTGGGTTGCGTGCCATTTTAACTTTCACGCTCACATTTCTGTCCTGTGCTGATTGCAGTCTTTCAACAAAGGGCAGCCCAAGCTCATGGAACAATACTTCATTTTCCCTTTCGGCATTGCACAGCCTCAAGGACTCAATATTGAAGATAATTACATGAGAAACTTGCTGTATGATGACTGTTCTCCATTCTTCTTACAGCCGCTCTCTCCCCATGCGCCACAACAGCCTTGTCTCAATTGTTTTGCTATCACTGGAGATCACCTATTCGCTCCCTTTCACACATTGATTTCTACCCAATTTTCAGCTCTTTTTGTCTTTCGCCACGACGGAAAGCATATTTACCTTTTGCACTGGGCCTGCACACCATCTAATTTTCCCGTTTGTCTCGTTTGCCTCTGTTCATTGTTTAAAAGAAGACTTTTTACAACCTCTTTCAGTTCAGAAGAAGAGTCATATTGAACCTGAATCGTTCACTCTTTTTTCATTCTCCACAGATGCTGCCAGATTTGCAGAATATTTCAAATTCTCTGTGTTTGTTTCAGATTTCCACGCCCATGAAAATAGAACAAAGAACTACAGATGCTGGAGATCTGAAACAAAAATAAAACTGGAGAAACTCAGGAAAACTGCCTGCATCTGGAAGGAGAAAGCAGAGTTAATCTTTTCGAGCCCAGTGACTCAAAACTCCGGCTGTGATGAGTCACCAGTCCGAAAAGCTAATTCTGTCTTCTTTCCTTAGATGCTGCCCGATCTGCTAAGTTTCTCCAGTAATTTCTGATTTTGTTTCTGGCTCCAAGGTTTGGCTCTGTTTGAACACTTAAGTTGAAGGATATCATTTATAAGATATCCTACCTCCCCATTACTCCATCAGTTTGTCCTGGATTAAACTTTTGGTAAATCCTATGCAACTACCACGAGATCTGCAGAGATTTCCAACATATAATTGAAAAGATAACCTCGCCCTTGAACTGTAAGACATGACATGCATTCTGGCTAAGAAGAAATTTGAAAGTCTCTCCTTCCAAATCTTAACAAGGTTGAAGGAGAATTGAAACGTACTTGGTTCAAAATTGCCGACGCCAATGACTGTGTGGGTAAACATCTCCATATGACGAAATACCTCCACAGAGGCCAGTATCCCATCAACAGTCACCCCTTATTTACACATGGAAAGCCTTTGACACTGAGCCAGCTCTCAGTGTGAACAGGACATATGACACTCCTGTTCTGATCTGTAAGCCATGGTTTCCTGATTGAAACATGTTAAGAGTCCCAATCAGGGAACTTGTACTCTGAGTTTCACCTGGCTCACATAGTTCCAGTCTCTAGATCCTTCTCTCTCTGTGTACAAGGGCATAGGCTGATTTTTTTTGTAGCTCTTCCTCGGGCATTTTCGCACTGGGTCAGGTTCCTCTAACTTTGCCTCTGATATGGGAGGTGTGTAACACACAGTAGATTGCCTGTTGCGCCTGGAGTGTCTCAGAAGAAATTAATTCTCCGCTTCAGACAGCAAAATCGGAGATATTCACTGTATTCTTCTAAGATCCTGAGGTATCTTCAACACTTGACAGGGAAGGGCAACCCACAAATTCCGGAACAGTGGGAAAAGCAGTCCAGAAACCGGGCACGTTTTGCTACCGCACAGCTTGTGAGTTTGCCACTCTCATGTGGTTCACTTGCATGTTCAGTATAGTCACACAATATAATGTCAGAACATTATGTTTCAGTGGAGTGAATATGCATCGACAGTGTCCCTTACCCTTGTGGGGCCATTCCCATGGTTCCGACATCAAACTTTGTCGCCTGAAGTAAACCGTCTCTCTCGCTCAGCAGAGTCTTGTGTATATAATGCATCGTTAACATCATCATTTTGGAAACCTCTGGATGACCCTGGTAGAGTTCAGCCAGTAACTGGCGGTGACCTTACTCAGGACAATCATACTTGCTCCCTATAATAATGTGAAACCCTCTGTTGTGATCTGGTCTCTCTGTGTCCAAAAAGGTTCCTGTTCTGGTTGTGATAGCCCTTTGTTTTCCCCCATCACCATCAGCTGTTTCAATTTTTCCAGGACCAGATCTTTCTGCGTCCAAAGCCTGATATTGTTACCTGTGACTTGAAGTGTGCCCAGAAAATTTAAAAACATTATGGATTCTTCCAGCTCCTATTGCCGGCGGATCTGCCAGTGGGATGCAGCTCAATGCATTTGCTACTTGGCTTCCCAGATGGTGTTCCAACTTTTAATTACATGCACTTCGTATTAGAGCCCACTGCTGAATTTAGCCTGAAGCTATGGGTGGCACTGCCTGCCACTTTTTAAGTAGATCCAGCAGAGATTTGTGGCCCATTATTATGACAAGTTTACATCCATAAAGGTATTGATGGAACTTCCTGGCTCTAAATATGACCACTGAACTTCTGTTCTCCAGCCGGGTTCATTTACACTTCACATCCACCAAAGTCCCAGATGCATACACTATTCGGTGTTCTTCTCCATTGGGCTGACTATGAGCTAATACTATCCTGATGCTGTATGGGCAGGAATCACTTGTTAATACCAGGTCTTGCTTGGTATCATCATGGACCAATGCCCTCGAGGATGATAACTGTTTCCTTATTTCCCTGAAAGTTTCCATTGATAACATCCCTATCAATCATAATGCACTTTTCAACACATCAGAACTTTTTTTTGTGCAGTTTAAAATGTTGTTTCCTTTTGTGTCAATATTCTTGCAGCTATCCTGATGAATGAAAGGCATAATACTTGAAAATGCATGACCTGTTTTACAGATATACCCAAGTTGTGTATTTCCAAACAACTGGTTGAATATCGCAAGTCTTTGGTAATGGAGTATCCAACATGTTGCTGATATGATTAAAATGGAACCTAATTTTAGAGCTTGGAATGGTTTAAGCCCCTGACAAGCCCATTCTGTTCACGCAGATCCACATTGAATATTGTATCAGTCCAGCTGTTGTATGTTAACATTGGAAAGTTGATCACTTCTATTACGGCTAATGAATAAATTGCTTAAACATTGGACCACGCATTCTATTGCATTCACAGAATTATGATACTTTGTAAAATCAGGAGATGCGCACAGTGCAAATAGAAGTCCCATTTGCTGCTGCCTGGACCAGACTGGGAACCTTAAATTTGTGCTTTTTGAGAAATGAGAGACCTTTACTGGCTCACTGTTATCTAATGTTTTGGTTTTCAACTTGTGTCTACCTTCAAATTCTTCATGGCCTTGAACCATGCTCTGTCTTGTAACCTCCATATACGCACTTTGTTCTTTGGTTCCCTGATTGCTGTATGTCTTCCTTCCCTCCACGTTTATGACAGATTCCCTATGAATTGGCTGTACTTTTTTGATAAATTTCCTCAGGTGCCCTCTGGCACACATTCTGTCTCTTTGTAAGCCTGTTTCAAAGCTCTGTTTCACACTCTGTGGTTATCATTCCGAACTTGTCTCATAATTGACAGCAATTTTCTCCTATTTGTCATTCGGTACATCCTTCTCCTGTTAATGGGACTCATAAATTGAATATTTAATGTTCACTTTGGCAGATTTAACTGATGTTAAGTGTAATGTATCTGCCAAACCTTGAGTAAAACTTCAGCTGGAAACACCTTCAAACCGTGTGCACCTCTGACACCAAACGTTGCTAGTCCTCAGGAACTTTTCAAATGCACGGAACCATTCCATTCAGGTGCCCAATATCGAGTCTGTTCCAACCAACACTGCCATTTAGTCAGCAATGGGTAGGCCGCCCCTTGTGCCGAAGACCACATCCTGATTTTCAGAGGCATGCCTGAAGACTCAGGATGTCAATCCTAAACAAGTACTGTATGGCTCACAGCAGGCTGTCCCATCTGCATCCTGGAATAGTCTTCTGTCCACAGTGGCAATCATTACTGGAACTGGAAACAAAAGCAAGCGTTGCCAGGGCCAGGTTGGCAGGTCCGACCGAGGCCACTAATGAGTCACTAAGTTCCCCAATTGGCACATGGACAGTGGGCTAATCCAGTTACCTCACAGGCTATTTTGTGAATACTGTTGTTTCAGTACTATCAAGCAAATATTGAAGACTGGCCTTCTGCTCAAATCATTTAAATAGGTGCTGCACACTTGAGATTTTTTGCAAAAAATTTTATAGTTCTTCCAGATGATGTTCATATCCATTGTGTCTACATAGGATTACACAGAATTTACGTTTGACACAAGCTGTTTTACATCTTTGGATTGAGTATTTGGAGAGGTGCAGTAATCCACATGGTAACTATAACAGCTTAGCGTAGAATGACAGATTGAAGAAAATCATTACAAACACAGAGGACTAATTAATAGGCTCTGTTAATTGTCAGGTCAAAACAGTAGTTAATGATCTCATGAATCATATGGTGAGAGTATTCTTCGCACAGTTCTTATTTTCCATTTCTTTTTTTGTTGCACTTTATTTGCCCAAGTCTTTCTGTGCGACTGATATCAAAGTGAAAATGCACCCATCCTCCATTGAAAACCAACTGATATTCTAAAAAAAAGGCCGCATTTCTGTAAAATGTAACCTGATTATTGAATGCCTCCCTCTCGCATTTTGCATCTTCTCAGGCACATGTTGTATATCATGTGATAAAAAAACATTGCTTTCTCTGTGCTTATTTTATTTATAAATTCAATAATCTATTCACCATGCAAGCAATTATTTCATAGCTCAATACTTGAATAGTTTGATGTTAAATCCAGAAGCCCGTGGTCGGCCTCCAGTTATTTGGTTTAACAAGAGGCAACAAACAACGAGCACAATTGTCTTTTTTGAAACAATTTAAATAATAATGTGAAACACCATGAAAAATTCACAATCTGGGTAAGTTACTCACTCGCATCATTTTGCTCAAACATTGAAAGCAGCAACATTAGACCACCTAAACTATTTCTGATCTGTGACTCCGTTTGGTTGAATTCAATCGACATCCTGTGCGATACTTACATGCACAAAACAGATCATCTTTAAGCTTTGAAAGATTCGCTTTCCAAAATGCCGCTGTTTTTTTGGGAGAGGGTTCTGCTTCCTGTGTCTGAAAAATGTTCTTCCTGACGTCACTCATGCCTTTCTTTGCAGTTCAGATTGTGTTCCACTGTTCTGGATGTTGCCACCCCAGCACATAGATGGAATACAGATATCAGATCCTTGTCTCTGATCATTTATATCTGAGCAATAAGTACAGCAACATCTGACTTATCCAGCATTCTACCAACTGGATTTCTCCAGTACCCAGAAGTTTTGACTTTTTCTTTCAAAAGGCTCCAGTTTATCCAAACGCAAATAGTAGCTCGAATCCAGACCCAAATCAAAACACTGGCATCAATCCTGCTCAGGCCCTATTATTTATTAGCTTTCCCATCATGGGAAACTTTCATAACTCCCATCTGTTCCCAGTCTGTACACGATAACACAAATTTCTTGTCCAGTTTGCAATGCAAAATTGCATGTCATTTTGAAAGTGTAGCATGTATTTACTCGTCTCAAACTTAATTCTACAGGAGCGAACTTTTGTCCATTTGTGGCAGCATCAAATATGACAATGTTTGATTATAATGCTACTTTGCAGCGTGAAATCAAAATCAACAATTCCTCTGTCCCTGATTTGTTCATGCCCTTTGAAGGAGAAATTCAATTTTGTTTGAAAGTTTCCAGAGCTGGATTTGAAGGATTGGGACTGGTACATTCAGGAATTAAAAATTGTGCTCCTGGACCCTGATATCTCCAGGTTGGTTTTGCATTTTCAAGGGACCAATGTAGGGGTATCTTGCCACTTCATTGTGAAACTCAGTGATAACATGTTCTGGGCACCAAGGCTGACATCGTGCCCTATCAGACCATTTACATTTAAATGATGCAGGTCTGGTGCAGGGATGAGAAGTGAAGTGCACCCGGCTGCTGGACATTGTACAAACACAGCCCTGAACATCTCAGCCAGTTACATAGCCTCGCAAAACCTTTCAGATTCCTCCAAAAAATTCTGTGATCATTTCTTTGTCAATGGGGGATGTCCACACTGCAGTGATGCAATGAATACAGGCAAATCTCTGTTTCTGATACAATAATACATCTTCATCAGATGCCATTCTTCATTGCCATTGTCTGTTGTTTGCAAGATCGGAGTTGCTTATTGTGGTCACAGGTTCCTTAGTGCATGTGGTCCGATATCCTAAAAAGTAATTGTGTCAACTGCGTGAAGAAAGTCTTTTGGTTCATATCTTCATTTTTGTTTTGGATATTAGTCCAATGCATTCTGCTGTCATTGTTCTGTTGAGCTCTGTAGATTTCATGGGGAAACTGGGATGGTTACATTGTGTAAGGATATCAAGGTGTTGAGCTGGATGCCAAGTAGCATCAGAAGAGCAGGAAAGCTGATTCTTCTTCAGAAACTCTGCAGACCTCGCAGCATTTTGAGCGAGCAACGGAGTTTATGTTTTGAGTTCAGTGATCCTTCATCAGAACTTTGTCTGTTCAGTTCCGCCCCAGTAAAGTAAGATCGGCTCACGGTGAATCAGCAGCTCCACACACTGTTTGCTTTATCAATGTGGTCAATGTTAAATGGGTTGATGATTGATTATCCTGGTTTCACATTAATGGTGAAGACCACTTTAATCCCTTACAATATGCATGGTATGTCCTTCTCCTTCCCCCTCACCTCAATGTTGAGACCAACCCTGAGGTGAGGTTCCTCAAGCTAACCGGTTCCAAACATGATGGTCAAAACTGTTAAGTTCTCATTTGAAGAGGAATGAAATGGCCGCACTTTATTCTCAAAATCCCTCAGGTGGGTAAGCAAGTTGAATTTAAGAAGGATCAGCACCTTAGTGGATACTTCCTGGATCAAAATATACTTTTCTTGAAAGGAGCTAATTTAACCAAGCTTTCTATCTTTCATAAAATGAGTTGGTGTATTAATTGCTGCAGTTGAGAAGAAATAGCAATGCAACACATATGCACAGATGGGAGAAGCATGTTGTGAATCCAAAAAGATACAAGTTTTAAAAAGCTGATCTGGAGATAAATCTCTGAATTTTGACTGCATCATTATTATTAGATTCGTGGTGTGGTGTGCTGATTGATGTTTCTCTGTCCTGATTTCTTTTTTAACGTGGTTTGTCCAATTCAGATTGAGACAGAGCCCTCTTTTATCTGGGTGGCACTTAATGGGATGTCTCCCAGGGGAACCTTTGAACGCCTGATGATTTGAGACATCTTTTTTACAATTGACTGTGGTATATTCAATTAAAACAACTGCAGTGTTCTTTTCAAAGAATGAAGAAAAGCAATCTTCAAGAATTTCCTTACAATACCTCAAAAAAAGAAATGCCAGTAATTTCATTCATGCAAATGTAAAGAGAGAACTGTGAGATGTTGCTGCCATTTGTTTAAAAACAGAACTGGTGGATCGTTCAGCACAGCTCCTCCTCCTGCACTGTCTCCATTTGGCCTATTTTCCTTCATTTCCAAAAATATTTGACCACTGTCCTAAATAGTCAATAATTGAGACAAAACTGAAATCACTGGAGAAACCCTACAGGTGTGGCAACGTCTGTGGAAATAAATCAGAGTTAATCTTCCAAATTTGGTGGCCCTTCTTTAGAATTGGTTCCTCCCTGCCTTCCATTTCGAGGCTTATTGTTTTTTTTGGTGTGGGGGGTCAGTGATGGTCGATGATCCTTGTATCGTCTGCATCCTCAATCTGTTATCTCCTTCTTTTCCAACATTAACGGCCAGACTCACTTCTTACAGGATGAATAGAAACTCTTTTAGACCTGTTCCTTTTTAAATATTTACAGAAATTTGCGTCTGTTTTGTATTTACATTAACTTCCATAGTTAATACTTCGCTCATCATTATCTTTTAGTCCATCTTTGGGATTCCAATAGATCTGTACAATGTTCTGAGATGCAACCCAACATTATATGATTCAATGCCTTTCCTTTAAGCTTAATTTCATCTTTTATCTTTTTAGTTTTCCAGCGATGATGAGTCCTCCTCTTATTGAAATGGATCTATTCTGTGTAATCTGAAATATGCCCTTTAGTATCTGATACTGCATCTCTATTCACCTATTCCTTAATG
Organism: Stegostoma tigrinum; assembly: GCF_030684315.1. Lineage (NCBI taxonomy): Eukaryota > Metazoa > Chordata > Chondrichthyes > Orectolobiformes > Stegostomatidae > Stegostoma > Stegostoma tigrinum. The sequence goes on along the minus strand of NC_081361.1, from coordinate 29,655,844 downwards.
TAATTTGGCAGTTCACTTAACGAGCTTTTTTTTTATCCCTTCATAACTGCTCTTATTTACGTTCATAATATGAGACTTGCACCCACTACTCCATCCTTCAAACTAAATGTCAAATTCTCTCACACTATGATTGCTGCTACATAGAGACACCTTTGCTGTGACTATTAATTCATCCCATGTCATTGCAGATCTCGTAGATTAGAGCAGCCTGCTCTCTGGTTAGCTCCAGAATGTGCTGTTTGAAAAACTCATTTCAAACAACCTGCCATAAACTCCACCCAGGCCATATCAACGCATCTCCCATGATTACCAGTTTAGCTTTTTGACAAGCTCTGTTATTTCTGAACGAAAAGAAAAAATGAAGGATGTTGAAAATCTTAAAAAAAATGTAAGTAACTAGTGAATATCAGCAGGTCTGGCAGCATCAGTGGAGAGACTGGACCCAAAATGTTGACTCAGCTTTCTTTCTACTGATGCTGACAGTCTTGCTGAGTTTGTCCAACAATTTCCATTTTTGTTTCTAATTATTTCTTCCTTTTTATTTCAAACAATAGTGTTGAGGTCAGTATGTCACTCCCACAAGTGATTTCCTTTCTGTATAATTACCTCGCTCTACCAAACTGTTTCTTCATCTTCTTCACTGAACTTAGATCATCACTGTCTACTGTGCAACTCCCATCACTACCAGAACCACTGTTCCTCCTTTTCCCAGCTTCCTGTGTTTCCTCAAATTCCCATTCCCTTCAGTATTCACATACAGTTGTCTCTGGAGTCTTAGCAGACACAGCTTGCTGAAGAACAATTTGAGAAGATTTTGCAATTACTTTTTCAGAAGAACAAATATGTCTCTGAACTCAACAAGATCGCTATGTTCAAAAATAGGAGAGATGAGCTGGACAGGGCTTCTACACAGCTTCTCATCCCCCAACTCTTTCCTTTTAGGAAATCATATTGAAAAAAAAAACTCCAAAGTCCATAGCCACCTTTCAATGGCCTCTTTAAAGAAAATATTCTATATAGCTCCCAAAACTTACAATAAATCAATTCTTCCACAGTTCTTCAAAATCTAATTCCTGCAAAGAATATGAAAAATCAATGTTTCTTTTCAGTGCCACATATCAGGAAGCACAGATTTGCCGTAACAATACATCTTGTGTTCATAATCCCAATACCAGGCTTCATTGAGTTTCATTGGAACCCCCAGGCACTAAAAGCTAGTGTCAGATCAACATGATCATTCAACACAATCATATAAACCCTCAACCTCATGGAATGATTCAATACCTCGGCCACCAGATGCTTTTGCACTTACTTTACTGAACAGGACACCTTGGTGTAATCCCAACATCTGCAGCTGAGCGGCAAATAGATTGCCCATTGTAATATCACAGTGTGAAGAATTAGCCGGATGCAATTCAAATGTGTTTCCCAGGACAGTGTCACATGTTTCCTGTTTGTTCTGTTCTTGTCACCTGATTGGAGACACTCCCTGTTAAAATGGCCTGACTGTTTGTCACCCTCTATTTCACCTGCTGTCGGATCACTTCAACCACATCCTCCTCTTCAAAGGTCAAATTAAGACAGTAGCAGTTATTTAATCAACTCAAAACTCATTGACTTCCACACAATGAAAATTGGACCTTTAAAATCTGATAACGTTTGTGAAAATTTATAACAATGTTTAACTGTATTAATAGTACACCAGACCACCACCAACCACAGTCTCTCCATCCCAAACCCATCAACTTTAACATTGGAAATTAAAGTCTTCAAGGTGAATTGGGGTCAGGTTTATATTCTTATTTTTTGTAGGCCTTCCTGCAACCCTTCCATCCTGACAGGTGGGGGAAAGAGAGGCATCAAGAATTCATATGCTATTCATTTGTCATGTACAAAAATTAAAGTCCACAAAGTTCTGGATGAATAATATGACAGCATTCCGGGTCAAATTTGCAATAAGCTGATATTTGAGGGAATTTCTGAGTCATGACTCACAGGCTGCTATGCTAATTTGGTGGTTAGTTGATTGCAAGAAATCTCAGATAATTTCTACTTGTACATTGTAAAAATTAAGCAAAGCTGCACAAAAATGTCAAGGTGTAGAACTTTACCCAGCTGTCTTCAGAATTTCTCATACAGCTGTTCCTGGATTAATGTGTTTAGTAATGGTTGAAGGTTACTAATTTGGTTTTACGATGTTTATGGGCATTTAATTACTCTGCTGTGTTTCAGTGCATAGTATATTGCAAACCCATCAGAGGGCCAGCATCTCCAGAACTGCAGCAGTGCTTCTGAGGCAGGTGGTCACTGCTGAGGGATTAAGAAATACATGTGAGCCGGTCAGACAAGGCACCAAGAACAGAGCCAGATATGGTGGGAGAGAGGGTGTGGTGCCCTTGAGTTGCAGTGTTGGGCTGTCGAGCAAGTAATTTCCTTTTCACTACACTGCTCACTGCACCCTGCAGCCTGAGAACAGCTGGAGGCCACCCGACATGGCATTAGAGTGGACTTGTGATTTTTCCAATGCTTGCCAAATGGCAAGGAGATGGGAAAATTACCCTTCAATCGTTCATTCTTTATTCAAATAGCAGGCTGCAACCGTTTCCTATGATGGGAGACATCACCCTTGGCAGGACTATGGTGGGGATCTGCTACAATGTGGCACCTGACATTTACCTGGCATTTTCCCTTCTTCACCCTCAATCTTAATCCCTTAATGTTGTACCAAATTGAAGGTTACCATTGCACTACGGTGGCGTTGATGGAACATTGCTGCCCAGTTGCGTCCCTCAGCCATTGAAAGAGTAGGAGGTGACAATGCAAGAACAAGAGGGCCATGGAAAACCTCAACTGGACAACACATCATCTATGAAGAGGAAACCATTTCTGATCAGGTTAAGTCCATCACCCTGAAACGTTAACTCAACTTCCCTTCAGATTGTTGAGGTTTTCCAGCTCCTTTTTGTTTTTCTTTCATTCTTTCAGCATCCACAATATTTGTGACAAAATGCTTCAGTGATGTCCCTGTGTCTTCAAAGAGGGCAGTCAAGGAATGTGGCATTAAAAAATGAGGAAATATAATATTGAACAAAAGTGCCCACTGAAGCGGTGAGTTGCTCAGAGTGTGAAATTTAGTTTGTAGTCAAGGCGAACAAAGCCAAAAATTCACAAACTTTCTGATTATCTGAAGTCACTGACAACGACTCAGATAAGTCAATGATTCTATTTCTGACCCACTGTTGTCATTTTTATTCGTACAAGCAGCAATTATTTCACAACAATCATAAATCTGTCAGCTGTTTTATGTCATTTTCTAACATCCTGCTTGTTGAGCAAAGTTGCTTTGCGATTCATCTGTGTCTCGATTGAGAAGAACTTAAACAGTGATTGATGACTGAACCACCAATCAGTTGTGAATTATAATCATGTAGTACTTTTACATGAGGATAAAACAGATTAGTTTAAAAGTGCTTCTCTGTTTTTAAACAGAGAAACAGCAATACATTCAGAAGGATTAATTGTGTGTGTGTGTGCGTGTGTCTGTGTGCATGTGTGTGTGTGTGTGTGTGTGTGTGTGTGTGTGTGTGTGTGTGTGCGTGTGGGTGTGTGGGTGGGAAGAATGTTACAGGAAGGTTGGACTTTGTACTCACTCGACCAGCTGAGGGTCTTTTAAATCGCTTGGAAGATATACTCTGATTTACAAGTGTGAACAAGGTTAAATCTGACCATCGGCGAACAGAAGTCAGTTGGACAGTTGTTCAGTTTTGTAGTTTCTGTATGAATCATTTCTATTCTCAGAAAACAATATTCCCCTTGTCCCCCTGATTTGCCTGTTTATACAATGAAGGATGTGGCATTGCTGGCTTCCAGATCATAGAATGAAATAGCAAACAATGCATCAACAATGTTCGTGATGAATGCAGAGCAGGCTCAAGCGGCTGAATGACCCATTCCTGTTCCAAGTTTGTTTGATCTGCGACTGTCTCAAAACACCGCACTGGATTAGGAATAGAATAGATTATGTTGGAATTAGATTAACCAGACATGATTTACTCTTAATGACACCTGATGATTCTCTTCGATCAGCCCATTTGTCTGAAAGCTCAGCCAATCTCTCCCCCGTGGTGGATACAAATAGTTTTACCTCCAAGGCAATGGAATAAGTATGCAAAAGTGGCATTAGACTGGAGGGATTTTATTTACAGCTGGCGCAAACACATTGGACCAAATGGTTTCCTTTTCTTCCTTAAATTTCTCAGAATCAATGATTCAAAATGGTATTTAATTAATGGACGTGCTATTAACTGCTTCTCTTCCCCTCTGTTAAAAAACAGAGTAACATGAATAAATTTGCAATCATGCAGCACTATTACTGAAGCAAGAGTTTAAAAAGGTGCCACAAATATCACGTTTTTCTATGAGTGATTGAAATAATTACACTTTCTGATTTACCTAAATCCCCGTATCATCAAGTTTTTTGCAGATTTCTCGAGCATGAGGGCTGGCAGGTTTTCTTGACATAACTTAAACTTTCTTCACTAACTGACTACCCCATCCCTCAGGTCCAACTCTGTGTCCATCATACCATACACCTTTGCCAGAACAACTTGCCACTGGATATCCTGGAAGTGATTGGCATCACTGGACACTGCACCATCTTTTAAAGCCCAACGTGCATCCGGGCAAGTGCTGTCAATCTGAAGCTGCCTTGTTCAGCTCCTGACATTTGCCCTGGACATAGCAGACCGGGGAAAATGAGTGCCCACTTTTCGGGCAAGCAGCTGGAGGTCTCATTGGATGAGATGGCGCAGAGGCAGGACTTCTTCCCCAGACAAAGTCATGCCAGCCCAGTAGAAGTTTGCCTCCTGAGTTAAAATTCACTCAAACTTGTGGGGAATGCTCAGCAAAGGAGGAAAAAGGTCAATGCACCTGCATCCACCAGAGTAAGTGCTATCATGTGTTTTCTGACATTTCACAGAGCTGAATTTCAGAGATGAGGTGAGAGTGACAGCCCTGGACATCAAGGTCGCATTCAACAGTGCGGCATCAATGGGCCGCAGCAAAGCTGGAGTCAATAGGTATCATGGGCAAACTCTCTGCTGGTTGGAGTCACACTTGCCACGTAAGAAGATGGTTGTGATCGTTGGAAGTAAATCATCTAAGCTCCAGGTCATTTCCAAAGGAGATCCTCAATGCAGTGTTCTAGGATGAAAAATCTTCAGCCACTTCATCAATGACTTTCCCCCCATCATAAGTTCAGAAATGGAGATGTTTGGCAATGATTGCACAATGTTCAGCACCATTTGTGACTTCTCTGGTGCTGAAGTAGTCCAAGTTGAAATGATGTCGACACTACCCAGGCCTGGGCTGACACGTAGCAAGTAACATTTTGCGCCACACAAATGCCGGCTGATGACTATCTAGAATAAAAGTCAATCTAAATGTCACTCTTGATCATTGCCAATTTAGTGGTGTTACCATCACTGATTTCTCAACTGTAAACATCCTGCGGCTTCCCATTGACCAGAAACTCAACTGGATGCATCACATAAACACAGTGGCTACAAGAGATAGTGGGAACTGCAGATGCTGGAGAATCTGAGATGCCATGACGCAGAGCTGGATGAATGTGGCAGACGAATCTGCATCAGAGTAGCAGGTAAGCTGACATTTCAGCCCAAGGATCTAGACTCGAAACATTAGCTTTCCTGCTCCTCTGATGCTGCTTGGCCTGCTGTGTTCATCCAGCTCTCCACCTAGTTATCACATTGACAACAGGAGCAGGTTAGATGCAAGGAATATTGCTACTAGTAACTCACCTGCTGATTCTCCAAAGCATGTCCATCATCGAAAAGGCACAAGTCAGGGGTGTAACGGAATATACTGCATAGCTTGAAATGTTGCAACTCCAAAAACACTCAAGAAGCTGGACACCATCCAGGACGAAGCAAACGGCTTGAATAGCACCACATCCACAAGAATCCATTCCCTGCAACATCAATGTTCAGTGTCAGCAGTCTGTGCCAGTTACAAGGTGTGGTGCAGAAATTCACCAAGGATTCATATACAGCACTTTCCAAACTCATGGCCACCTGCTTCTGGAAGGCCAAGGGCAGAGTTAGAAGGGAACACCAAGATATACAACACCCCTTTCAAGCCACTCATCATCGTGCCTTGGAAATATATAGCCATTCGTTCACTGACATTGAGGCAAACTCCTGAAAGTCCCTCCCTTTGGACATTGTGTGTCAACCGACTGCACATGAAACTGGTGTGGTTTAAGTGTTAGCCCAGCACAAACTTCTCAAGGACAACTAGGGACAGCTGATAAATACTGGCCTGTCAGCAACATGCCGCCAGTGAATCAAAAAGAACTGTCTATCTCTGCTACTGAACCCAGCTCCCACCAAGGCTCATGCTTCACCACTGCCTCTATTGCCTGTCATATCATCTCTCACTTGCTGTCACCCCTCCCTACCCAATCCCCGAACACAAGCCCTGCAATGCCCTCTGTGCTGCCTATTCATTTGCTTGGGATGCCTTTCCACCTTCACCAACAGGAAAAGGCTTGCCACACATTTGCAACTCTCTTCATATTTATCTGTCAGAACAATGGAAAACCTCCCATGATACAGGAGAAAGACTCAAGATGACCTGCCTGGCGTTCAGGTCCTTACTTTTCATGACTGACAGTGAGTGCCCAAGTGCTAACTCACTGTTTCCAAGCTCTAGGATTGGGAACAAAGGCTGTCCTTCACTTACTGTGCTGGTTCTCATGACTGAAAGCCACGTCCCATCAGTGACCTCGAGAGTTTCGGTCACAAGGAGATGCTGGATCAGCTGGTGCTTTTTTCACTGGAGCATAAGAAGTTGAGAGGTGACCTTCTCGATGTTTATAAAATCATGAGAGATATGGATAAAGTGAATGGCAGGTGTCGTGTCTTTTCTGCAGGCTGGAGGATTTCAAGATGATGGGGCATTTTTTAAAGGTGTAATGAGAGAGATTTAAAAGGGCGCGAGGGGCAATTTTCACAAATAAAGAATGGTTTGTGTGTGGGAATGAACTTCCAGAGGAAGTGGTGGATGGGGTACAGTTACAATATAAAAAGGCATTAAAATGATCACCAACAGTCCGACCTTGTCCTCCCAAGTCAACATAATGGTCAAGAAAGCACAACAAACTCTCTACTTGTCAGAATGCCTTGGAAATTTGGCATGACCACCAGTTTTTACAGATGTATGAAATAAAGCATTCTATCCGGGTGCATCACAGCATAGTTTGGCAACTACTGTTCCCAAGAGTGCAAGGAACTAAAGAGAGTCATGAACGTACCTCAGTCCGTCACAAAATCACCCTGCCATCAATTGACTCCATCCTTATATCCTGTTGCCTTGGGACGGCTACCAACATAATCAAACACACTTTCCACCCTGCTTATACACTCTTCCAGCATCCTCCTACATCAGGCAGAAGACCACTAAGTCTGTGCGCAGGCATGAATGGATTCAAGAACAGCTTCGCTGCGGGATTAGACTTCTTAATGGACCGCTCAAGTTTTAATTTTATTATGGGTCACATTCTCTGCGCACTTTCTATCCAGCCATAACATTGTTTTCTTATTTCTGTCTTTTACCCTCATGCACTTTGTATGGTATGGTATCACTGAACTGCATGCAAAACACAATTTTTCACTGTAACAAAGTGCATATACAATAATAAAGCAAATCAAGTCAAAGACATTTAGATAGGTGAGTAATCTCTGAAGGTTTATGGGCCAAATTTACGCAGGTGGGACTATGTTAGTTTGGGATTATCGTTAGCATGGACTGGATAGACCAAAGGATATTTCCATTCTGTTTGACTCTATGACTCTATCACCCATGAGTTGATTGGGGGCTGTGGACATCCTTGACCAGCTTCTTGTCTTTGTGCCCATTCTAAACAGCAAGACAAGACAGAGTTAGTATAAGACTGGAATCTCTCTGTCAGTTGGCAAAATACAAAGGGGAAGCTGAGGCAGAGATGCTGTGAGTATCTCGGAAACTTAAAAGTGAGCGAGTGGTATGACAGTTAGTGAAGATCTCAGTGATTCAGCCTGGTCCAGTCCATGAGGTGGATGGCTGACCCCATGCACACAGTTTCATCACTGCAGTATTACAGTGATAGTTACTTGTGAAACCCAAGGCATGCCAATGAAGTGCAAAGACGTCCTGTAATCGAATCAAAGAAAAGTAATGAAGGCCTTTAGAGGCTGGCACATATTTGATACCGATATCTCTGGATGAGGGGCCCATGTGGCTGATGCCCATGGAGATTGCCTTGAGATGTTTGTGCCCAGTGGATACCATTTCAAGCAAGTGGTGAGCTGAAGTCGCCAGGTATCTGCTGTGATTTTCAAATCACATTTTCTCAAAATTTGCCTTGACTGGCACGTTTGGTAAATGGGAAGCTGAACATTGATGAGGTGAGTTGTGGGAGAAGAGGTTATTTCACAAATGAAAAAGCATTTAAATGGCAGCTCGCTGCTTGTTAGTCAGAAAGTGACCCTCCCACTTGTCAAATGCATAGCCCACATCACTCAGATTCTGATGAGATCTGCGTCATATTGACACAGATCTTTCTGTGAAAGTAATTCTGAAGGCGACATAAAATAAATTATTTTCAAGTGGAATGACTGTGACATCGCTAGATTCAAGAGCTATTTTACAGCAGCTTCATTTTACAAACGTCAATGTGATGATGACCATCTATTATTTCATGCTCACCCAGACACTGGAGAAGCCTCATGCTGTTCTCCAAATGGTGTTATTTTAACATCTAGCTGAGAGGTTGAACAGAACATTAAAATGAAGGTGCCTGTATCAAAGCAGTGTTCCTTCAGTTCTTTCAGACACTTCTGGTGAAGAGTCACTGGATAGTGGGCTCCAGCATTTGAACCAAGTCAACTTGGCAAGTGTGGTATTATTAAACCGTACCTGTTTGTGACTTTTTAGTATAAAACATTTTGCTATATCTCTGACAAGATACTGAGTGCACAGCTTTTTGTCAGCCTCCACGCAGCTCGTGAGATTTGTACAGTCAGAGTCCTGTGGTAAACGTGTGGAGGTGAACAGTATGAGTGTTTCCATCTCCACAAGAAATGGGCCAATGAGAGGAACATGTGTGGCACAAAAAAAATGCCTTTAAAAGGTTGAAACACTCAGCAGGGGAGGCAGCACCCACCAGCCTTGCTGACATGTAACTCCAGACCCACAGCAATTTGGTTAACTCTTCACTGCCCTCTGGATATTTCGAAATGAGTAATAAATGCAAGCATCGCCAGAAATGCACTCATCCCTTGAATGATTTTTTTTTTAAAGTGCTTCAGGAATTCAACCTCTGTGGAATGACAACTGATCTGTTTTGTCCAATCGTTATGCAGACTGAAGTCACCTGACTCTTGAAGTCAGTGACTTTTCATCATAATTAGTGGTCTCCCTTTCTGATGGAATCTTCAATTTCCTGTTTTGTGCCTTCTGCTAAAATTACCACAAGAGTTTTGTGTGGTGTATGAACATCAACCACTGTCAATTTCTGTCCCTTAGTGTTTCTCAACTGTGCCCAAAATCCATTTCCGCAGAACTAAGATCCATTTTCATGACCATATTGTGTTTAATCTGTCACTAGCAATGCGAACCCACCTCCTTCTTCTTGTCTGTCCTTCCAAAAATACTGAATATCACTGGAGCCCAGCTTCAGACATAGTGGACGTAATGGTTTCTGCTTTGTCAAAATACCCTGGATTCTGGAAAAGTCAGAGTGGAGTGAAAATTAGCAGATGTAGCACTGCTATTTAAGAAAGAAGGCGGAGTGGAATTACAGAACCCAGGTAATTTAGCATGACATCAATCACTTGGAAAAGTGCTCAATAATGTTCCTTCATTAAATATGTGACAGCTGTGCACTTTTAAAACAATGTTATCTTCTGATTAAATCAACATGATCAATCCAGAAGAAGATGTTCCATAATGTAGGCAGGACACCTGCAAGTAAGTCCAAGGTCTCCCTGAGTCCAGGAATGAAGAAGTGTCCAGACCCAAAACATCAGCTATCCTGCTCCTCTGCTGCAGCTTGGCCTGCTGTGTGCACCCAGCCCTACACCTTGTCATCTCAGATTCTCCAGTTCAGCAGTTCCTACTTTCTCAGATAAGATAAGGGCTCTGGAACTGAAGGTAATGTATCATTATGAAGAGAGAGTTGGTTAACATGCAGGAAATAACAAGTAAGCATTGTTGTGACTGTGACGAGAGTAGTACATTGATAATCGAGTCCTAATATTTTATCAGTTGCATCACGAATATAATATGAATGTTTTGATCCAATTACCATGATGACCAATTGCTTTTCTATTGTCGTATTATCCAGGATAAAAGAAATATTCACCAGCCTTCCTGAATGAAGTCAAAGGAAACCATTTGTTTAGAACAAACGTATTTTTAAACCTCTGAAGAAGGATCACTGGACCCTTAGAACAAAGTTGGCTTTTTCTCCAAAAATGCTCTCAGACCTGTGGAGTATTTCCAGTAATTTTTGTGATTGCTTCAGATTTTCAGCAGCCGTAGTCATTTCAGCTTTTAATTTTAAGGCAAGTGGAAAACCTTGACTCACACCAAAGGGTATGATTTGGAATTAAAACTGTATTTGTCCGATACATTCACACGCTATGGAAAGACAATGCTCAGCAAAATTTCTTTTCTGAGCAACAAATGAGTAAGTACAATTGTTCAGAAACAGAGGACAACATGAGCCACGCAAAGTCATGAGCTATTCTAATTTAGATGTAATATGTTCACGTATTTTGGTTCCACTCGCTCACTTCATCAGGATTTTGGGATTGTATCAAAAATTAAGGGAGTATGGGAAATAATGTCTACTAAAGCATGGAGCTAGATTGTAAGGGTGGGGTGCAGAAACCCCTCCATCAGGGATCAGTTGCACCTATATTGGGCAGCTCACCCCTTCATGACTCAATATCTATCAAACAATAAGGCACTCGTCAACAGCATTCAGCAGAAAAACTGGTCTTACTGATGTGTTAGTGAATACAATAGCAGTCCACTATTTGGTCACATCAGCATGACCAGGAAATGTTCCCACTTCTGGCACTGGAGTCAAACCAGAAGAAGATATTCTACGATACAGGCAGGACAGCTGCAGGTAAGTTGAAGGTCACCCTGGGGCCAGGACTCAGCAATGGAAGAGTGAGGGGAGATGCGGTTGGATAAAATCCAGAATGGATGAGGAAATACTCAGATGGGCAGACGTTTTGCTGCGCAAGTGATGGCAGGGGTTGGTATGGACATAAGGTGTGAAAGCTGACCAGCCTGTCCGACCACAAAAACAATTAATGGGCATTTTGATCACATGTAGACAGACCTCCTGGCACTTTCACCTCCACTGGCAAGATTGCAGAAAAGATGTTGAGGGAGGTGGCGAACTGCATCCATGTAATGATGCCTAATTTTACCAACAGACCCTAACTACATGGCAACCATGTAAACAATGTGGACGTGTCAAACTGCTTGAGCATATTTTGTGCCCACTCACACAAGATGTTTATTTGACAGTAATGAGTTCAATAATCTCACAATGGCCTGTATCAGTATGAATCAGGAACCATGGAAACTGTTTTGTCAACGTTGCGATCCAGAAGGAATAGCTGCCGTGTGTCCTTATTTTATGTTGAGACAATCTGAAGTGAACATTGTAAACTTTTAGTTCTGCACTTTCGATTGTGCATCACATTATTTTTTTTTCTCTCCCTTGTTTGTGTCAAGAGAACCAGCACTAGCTGAAGCAGGGAGAAAGATTCAGTACCTTTGTGGTGTCACTCTCGCTTATAAGAATTGTTTTCAGGTAATTTCAGATCAATTTGTAGATTTTACAAAGCACTCGGATTTTAGTCCATATTTCAAAAGCAGGAGATTTGGAAATATGAATGTTCATGTGGGGATACCTTTCATGAATTTTTGTCTGAATATTGCAGTTGGCAATGGTTCCAACTTTTGTCACAGTCAAATTTAAATGTAACTGCTTTTTATGTGCCTTCTCTTTAAACTAAAAAGAAGTTGAAAGTAAAGATCCCTTGACACTGTCCCAAGGAAACAATCCAGCAACAGGACTTTCTTCATTCCGTAGAGGTGTAGTATGTTCACCGTTGAGCCAAACAGCTGCTTTTTTTGTGTTGAAACAAAGCTTGTCAAGAGGGAGCTGGCCTTTTCCAGAGACGTCGACATCAGAGAAAAATGTTAATCTCGGATGGCTTTAAGATCCCATTATCCCAAGGATTCATTCAAAATAGTGGAGATCTCCCTCATACATCGGCCAATATTATCCTTCAAGCAGTATTGCCAAAATGGATGAGCTATTCATTACCACCTTGTTGTAAATGAAAGCTTGCTGTGTGCACATTATTCAGTGCCTTTCCTACCTTCCAGCAGTAACCACAGCCAACAAAGTACGAAAGAACTGCTAAGCTGCTTAGGAATTCCATTCAAGATGCACGAGGTGTTTTATCGTTAGAGGTAAAAGCTTTGTTGAGTTTATTTTGAGTGAAATGAAATGTCTGATGGCTATGGTCCTGGGCTGATCAATGGCTTTGAAAGTTTTAAGTTTTCTAAGGAAGGCCAAATAGATATTGAAGGGGCAAATGAATAATGGACGGATGTAGTCACTCTGAAGACTGCTATTGACATAAATTGCAGTATTAAATTTGACAGCAGTCTGTCCATTTTCAAAGTTTAAATTTGACACAATTTGGTTTTACTTTTATCTTTTAGATTTTATCGGTACATCGTCTTAGTCAACTTGAGGAAATAATTCAATTTTCATAACACTGTTTCAAAACAGCAACCCGAATCTACTGAATGATAGCAACATTGTTGCATTACAGCAGTGAAAAGTAGCCATTGTTAGTTATCCTTGGTTGCGACGGGAAGCGAGAAAGGAGGTTGCTAAGCCGCTGGTGAAGATCTTTGCTTCCTCACTCGTACTGGAAGATTGGAGGGAGGCAAATGTTGTTCCTCTTTTCAAGAAAGGGAATAGTGAAATCACTGGAAATTACAGAGCAGTCAGTCTTGCTTCTGTGGTCAGCAAGGTTTTGGAAAGAATTCTGAGGCATAGGATTTATGACTATTTGGAAAAGCAAAGCGGGATTAAAGGGAGTCAGCTTGGCTTTGTGAGGGGCAGGTCATGACTTACAAATCTTCGTGAGTTCTTTGAGGAGGTCACGAGACGGGTAGACGAGTGTTGAGCAGTGGATGTGGTGTACACGGACTTCAGCATGGCATTTGATGATGTTCCCCACGGCAGGCTCATTCATAAAGTCAGCGGGTATGGGATACAGGGTGATTTGGCTGTCTGGATTCAGAATTGGTTGGCTGACAGAAGGCAGAGAGTGGTTGCAGATCAGTATTCTGCCTGGAGGTCAGTGCTGAGTGGTGTCCCGCAGGGCTCTGTTCTTGGGTCTCTGCTCTTTGTAGTTTTTATAAATGACTTGGATGGGGAGGTTGAGGGGTGGGTTAGTATGTTTGCTGATGACACAAAGGTTGGAGGTGCCATTGATAGTATCAAGGGCTGTTGCAGGCTTCAGCGAGACATTGACAGTATGCAGAGCTGGGCTGAGAAATGGCAGATGAAGTTCAACCTAGATAAATGTGAAGTGATGCATTTTAGAAGGTTGAACTTAACTGCTGTGTATTGGATTTAAGGCAGGTTTCTCGGCAGTGTGGAGGAACAGCGGGATCTTGGTGTTCATGTGCATAGCTCCCTCAAAGTTGCCACTCAAGCAGATAAGGTAGTTCAGAAAGCATATGATGTTTTGGTTTTCATTAACAGGGGGATCGCCTTTAAGAGCTGTGATGTTTTGCTGCAGTTCTACAAAACCCTAGTGAGACCACACTTGGAATATTGTGCCCAGTTCTGGTCGCCCTATTTTAGGGATGATGTGGAGGCTTTGGAGAGGTTTTTGCAAATGAGGTTTACCAGGATGTTGCCTGGACTGGAGGGCTTGTCTTCTGAGGATAGATTGACTGAGCTGGGACTTTTCTCTCTGGAGAGAAGGAGGAAGAGAGGTGACCTGATCGAGGTGTACAAGGTAATGAGAGGCATGGAAAGAGTTGATAGCCAGAGACATTTCCCCAGGGCAGGATTGACTGCCATGAGAGGTCATAGCTTTAAGGTGTTAGGAGGAAGGTACAGAGGAGGTGTCAGAGGGAGGTTCTTCACCCAGAGAGTTGGAAGTGATAGTCGTGTAAGCAGAATCATTAGTGACAGTTAAGCGACTGCTGGACATGCACATGGACAGCAATGAATTGAGAGGAATGTAGGTGAGGTTATTTTAGTTTTGGATGAGGATTATTATTCCATGGCACAACATCGTGGGCTGAAGGGCCTGTACTGTGCTGTACTTTTCCATGTTCTGTGTTCTATGTTCTATCATCAAGAAGAAAGAAGCCAAAAAAAGCAGGAAGCAATAGGAAAGAAATGAACAGAGTGGACAGATCCTACTGCTTAGCCTAAAACTGAGGTGAGGAGGAATGTGTTCTGAGGTTTAAGGTCTCTGGTACTCATAGAATCATAGAGCTGGACAGCACAGAAACCGACGCTTTGGTCCAATTGCCCATGCTGACCAATTAACCTAAACTGATCTGGTCCAATTTGTCAGCATTTGGCCCATGTCCCTCTAAACCCTTTCTATTTATATCCCCTCCCACATTTCTTTTAAATGTTATTGTTAGCTTTGTAACAGTGGCAGCTAGATCATCCGAGAGTCAGACATTGACCATTCATAATGCCACTGATTGCAAAGTCATGGCTGGGAATTACTGTCCAGCACTGAGCACGTTTTGCACTTTCAAAATTCTCATCTTTTGGAGAGGATGTTCAACTGAGCGACTAGTTGCCTACTCTGCTTAAATGTTGTGGCCTTGTGTAAACAGGGATGGTGGATTTCTGCCTGGTTCTTGTTAAAACATACAAGCCCAAAAATATTCACAAAAACAGTGAACAGTATTCAGTCATTTCCATTTGGCAGTTTGTTGGGTTTTGCTGTGTGCAAATGGTCAGCCATGTTTCCAACAATGCAGCAAATGAAGTTTGGAAAGTAAGAGGTTTTTGGACCTGCTTCAAAGTTGCATAACGATGCAAGGTAAATCAAAGTTTCCCTGTATTCCATTTAGGATGGCCTACTGAGGTATCTGAAGGATTAATACCCTGGCAGGCTCAGGTAGCTTGTTTCCCTTTCCTGTGCCATTTTAATCATTCATCCAAATCACAAAGAAATGGCACAAAGGTCGGATAATCACACAGTATGTACTAAATGGTATTGGTTCATTGACGTGCGACAAGGAAAGAGAAAGATGATGTCTTCTGTTCACACCAGCGAAAAGACATCAGTGCCAGATCTCATTTTCAGAATCAATTACATTACAATTACATCCACAAAGACCAGACACCGGAGGATGAATTAAAAAGATTATGAACAACAGTGCCAGAACCAGTTTTATTCTCAGCCTATAAACCAAATGGTGCTGGTGGAGTCTTTAGAGGATTCAAAGGTCAATGTAAAGGTTGAATTAACCTCAGGAATGTTTTGATGGGACTTTGAGGACTGATGTGACCACCTGCCCTCTTGACAGCTGACCAGCCATTCCAACCAGCAATCAAATTAGTGAACGTATTGGTCGCATGTGGGCTGGCCTCATGGTGCCTTCACCCCTATGGCCATGCTTCCAGGAAGGCTGTGAAGGGAACTCAGTGGTGATGGGGAAGTGCATCCATGACATGGTGCCCACCTTTACGAACAAACCCTCATCACAAGACACCCATGCAAACAGAGATGAATTGGAAAACAGCAGTTAATTGCTCAAACAGGTTTTGTGTTCTTTCTCAGAAGGTTTTTTTTTAACAAAACAACGAGTCAAGTCAGTTCACAATGGTTTGACTGTGATGTCATAAACCAACAAACAAGGAAACTTGTGACAGCACAAACAACAATCAACAATAGCTGCTGGGCCCTCATTTCATGTTGAGACAACGTGAAGTGAACATTGTAGACTTTTAACTCTGCAGTTTCAAGTGCGCATCACTTATTTGTTTTTCTCTCTCGTCAGTGCAATTAGAACGAACACTAGTTGACGCAGAGAGAAAGGAGCAATACCTTTGTGGTATCACTCTTGTTTGTGAGAAGAGTTTTGAGGTAATCTGAAATCAATTTATAACGAGCAGTACTTTGATAGAAATTGGATTTTGGTACAAATTTCAAAGACAGGAAAATTGGAGATATGATGCTCATATGGGGGTAAATCTATTGAATTAATGTTTGTATGTTGCAGTTGGCAATGGCTCCAATACTTGACAAAACCAAAACCAAATTGGCCACATTTTTGTGCCTACTCTTTGACTGCAGCATCAAGTTTATTCTGGTCTTCGCTGAATGTGATATCAGCAGGGAAAAATTTTCATCTCGGATGACCATAAAATCCCATTATCACAACAATTCAAAACAAAACAATGGAATTCTCCTGTCTACATTATCTCTTATTTATCTCTCGATGAGTATCGCTTCAAAGGAGAAACTAGTTGTTACCGATTGCTAGTCATGAAAATGTGTTGTCTGCACATTGTGCAGCAGCAGCCAAAACATACTTGGAGGTAAAAAGCCCTTTGGGAAATCCTTCCAGGTGTGCAAGCTGGTGGATGAGAGCAAAGCTTTGTTGAGTTTCATTTTGGCCTGAAGTATCTGAAGTGTGGTCAGAAGGGTATCCTGTCTGCTGAATTGACAAGTTAAAGTTTTAAATTTTCTAAGGAAGACCAAGTAGATCGTGAAGGAGCGAATGAATATCAGACACACGTAAATTGACAGAAATCAGCAGTTGATATTATTGGTTTAGTGTGTAAGTTTGATGCACTCTTTCTCTTTTTATGTTGAATTTGCTTTCTCTTTCATGGTGTTTTCATTTGTCTTTTAGACTTGACGAAACTTCATCTTTGTCGTTCCTCAGACTCCACTCTACTTTGATTCTGAAAGGTATTAGTTCTTGTTACTTTTTCACAAAATGCAAGCTTCAATCCAGTTTGTCATCTCCCGACATTCAGCCAGGTATTGGCTCACTTAATCCAGGAAACTCACAAGCAACTTTGCCAGCTCCTTTGTTCCATTTGCTCACACGCATTTCTGACAGATCCTACACGATAAAAACACCAGTGTTGCACGATGCCAGTGAAAAGCATCAATTGGCAGCAGTCTGACTGCAGAGTCAAACAGTTCTCAGTTGTAATACAACTAAGCACAACAAGGACTGATGTGGCAAACCCTATCAGTGACCTTGACAGACAGTGTGAGCAATGAATGACCAAGACGTCCAAGTGATGCCTGTACAGTTTGCCAGCTGTTTTGTCCCCACTGCCCAGACTGGATTCAGACTCCCAATGGGCTGACTGTGACCCGCAGACCGCACTGCTGAGGTATGGGCTCCGAGAAGCTGACTGCCTTGACTGTCCAACTGACATTGCCCCAATATTCTGGATTAACGTCAGAGACTGCTCTTGACTAACGTATCCTGCATGAAGGTGGTCACCCTTGCCTTGACTGTGCTTTCCTCCCTTTAGATTGTGAGACATCATTCCAGCATGTACAGAGTGATTTTTTTCATAATTCAATGTGAAAGCTTTGTTGATTTTCATTTTGTGTCCTGAAATGTCTGAAAACGGATGTCCCAGTTTTCTCATTTAGGGTTTTAAACTGTTAGGTTTTCTAAGGAAGACCAAAATGGTATCAAAAGAGCAAACAAATCATGGACAGATGTAAATACACTGAAGTCAGCAATTGAACATTCTTGCTCTGATATTAAATTGTGATCTTCGCCATTGTCTTTTCATGTTGAATTTGGTTTTGACTCTCATGATGGTTTCATTTGTCTTATAGATTTGACTGTTGTTTCCAGTCAGTCAGCTAACCGAATCAGTTAGATTTTCTTCATACTGTACTGAATTTAAAAGGTATGAACTATCCTTGTTTCATCACACTCGACAAATTCCAATCCACTGATTACTTATTCTTCATATTACTATGTACCATCCAGCAATCACTCACTCACATGTTCTTCCAGGATGTGCAAGATGTTTTATGTCTTGTGGGCATCGTTTTGGCAAGTTTCATTTTGAGCGAGCTGGAGTATCAGAAGGCTGATGTCCTCGTCTGCACACTTGGCCTTTTAAAGTTTCAAGTGTTCCAAGGAAGACCAAGATGAGACTGAAATTGTCATCAAACATTTGTGTTTATCACGAAGGGTTCTCCGTCTCAACCTCTCCCCTTGCCTGACCCCCAGGTTAAATAACACCAGTTGCCTCACTCGAATGTGTGCACAGCCCTGTGATTTGGTGCGATAATGGTGACCTTTCTTTGTGAAGCATGGGTGACTTTGGAATAAACAATCTGGGTTTTGTTGTGATCATCACTGACAGTTTATATCAGGAAATATCTGTTGTGGCACTTTTCAAATTTGAGCTGTGTCAGATGGGTGTGAAATGTGGCAATCGATGTTTTTCACAAAAAAGGTTGTCGATTGGAGCTTCGAAAGTTGGATTTTGTTGGGCTCATTCAAAATTTCAACACTCCCATTTTTGTTATGTCAGTGTATTGATAAGGTTCCCCATGGTAGGCTCATTCAGAAGGCCAGGAGGAATGGGATACAGGGGAACTTAGCTGCTTGGATACAGAATTGGCTGGCCAACAGAAGACAGCGAGTGGTAGTAGAAGGAAAATATTCTGCCTGGAAGTCAGTGGTGAGTGGAGTTCCACAGGGCTCTGTCCTTGGGCCTCTACTGTTTGTAATTTTTATTAATGACTTGGACGAGGGGATTGAAGGATGGGTCAGCAAGTTTGCAGACGACACAAAGGTCGGAGGTGTCGTTGACAGTGTAGAGGGCTGTTGTAGGCTGCAGCGGGACATTGACAGGATGCAGAGATGGGCTGAGAGGTGGCAGATGGAGTTCAACCTGGATAAATGCGAGGTGATGCATTTTGGAAGGTCGAATTTGAAAGCTGAGTACAGGATTAAGGATAGGATTCTTGGCAGCGTGGAGGAACAGAGGGATCTTGGTGTGCAGATACATAGATCCCTTAAAATGGCCACCCAAGTGGACAGGGTTGTTAAGAAAGCATATGGTGTTTTGGCTTTCATTAACAGGGGGATTGAGTTTAAGAGTCGTGAGATCTTGTTGCAGCTCTATAAAACTTTGGTTAGACCGCACTTGGAATACTGCATCCAGTTCTGGGCGCCCTATTATAGGAAAGATGTGGATGCTTTGGAGAGGGTTCAGAGGAGGTTTACCAGGATGCTGCCTGGACTGGAGGGCTTATCTTATGAAGAGAGGTTGACTGAGCTCGGTCTCTTTTCATTGGAGAAAAGGAGGAGGAGAGGGGACCTAATTGAGGTATACAAGATAATGAGAGGCATAGATAGAGTTGATAGCCAGAGACTATTTCCCAGGGCAGAAATGGCTAGCACGAGGGGTCATAGTTTTAAGCTGTTTGGAGGAAAGTATAGAGGGGATGTCAGAGGCAGGTTCTTTACGCAGAGAGTTGTGGGAGCATGGAATGCGTTGCCAGCAGCAGTTGTGGAAGCAAGGTCATTGGGGTCATTTAAGAGACTGCTGGACATGTATATGGTCACAGAAATTTGAGGGTGCATACATGAGGATCAATGGTCGGCACAACATTGTGGGCTGAAGGGCCTGTTCTGTGCTGTACTGTTCTATGTTCTATGTTCTATTATGCTACAGCTGTACAAAACTCTGGTGTGGCCACACTTGGAGTATTGCATACAGTTCTGGATCACCGCATTATAAGAAGGATGTGGAAGCTTTGGAAAGGATGCAGAGGAGATTTACTAGGATGTTGCCTGGTATGGAGGGAAGGTCTTAGGAGGAAAGGTCTTGCGAGGAAAGGCTGAGGGACTTGAGGCTGTTTTCATTAGAGAGAAGGTGGTTGAGAGATGACTTAATTGAAACATATAAAATAATCAGGGTTGGATAGGGAGAGCCTTTTTTCTTGGATGGTGACGGCGAGCACAAGGGGGCATAGCTTTAAATTGAGGGGTGAAAGATATAGGACAGACGTCAGAGGTAGTTTCTTTACTCAGAGTAGTAAGGGAATGGAACGCTTTGCCTGCAACGGTTGTAGATTCGCCAACTTTAGGTACAGTTAAGTCGTCATTGGACAAGCATATGGATGTACATGGAATAGTGTAGGTTAGATGGGCTTGATCGGTATGACAGGCCGGCACAACATCGAGGGCCGAAGGGCCTGTACTGTGCTGTAATGTTCTATGTTCTATGTTCTATGTTCTATGTATTAGTGGTCAATAGACAAATGGTGGGTAAATGGAGTGGAGAGAGAAATGCGCCATGATTTGATTCAATGGAACAAGCTCAAGCAGCCTTATTCCTATGAATTCAAAAAATGTAGCTTAAATTCCGAGGATAGAGATCTGTTCAAAGTTTTCTATTTGGTGTGAATTAACGATCTGATGTGTTTGAAATCTTCTTTTCGATTTAATACTGAGGTAGAATGGTCATCTAATTTACGTGCATGATGAGCACAAAATAACCATAAAACTATGAAGAGGAATTGGGTCTCTTGTTGTCGTGTAGTGTATCAGAAAAATGTATCAGCATATTCTACTGGCGCAATGTACCGCAGATTTTCCAAATTTGTTAAGCTTTAAAAATGATGATATTTTAAATCTGGTCAATACTGGTTCTTAAAGACGAGAAAAATACAAATATCTGTTCAATTAAATACACAAAATAAAGAAATGCATTTAAATAGCAGCTATTTCAGAGGCAGAAAAGACTTAGCTCCTGATGATTTGGCTAATAAATTATTAACAGACTGAGAGTTGAAATGAAACAAACACTGAATTTTGTTCCTGTCCATTTTTCTTCCAATCCACCAGACACTAACACACTGAGGAATGCCAGCTTACTCTTACAGCGCCGTGTTGTGCTCGTGTCTCATTTGAATGAATGAATTGTGCGCAATTTGCCGTGCAAATGGCAGTGTCAAAACAGCAACAAGTTGATTGCTGAACCAGATGAAAGGAGGGAAATTTATTTACTATAAAATGCACAGTGACACCAAGCCATGCATTTATTGAGCACTTACCTAAAGTCTCATTTTCATTGTTTCAGTACTTACACAACCATAACATGTCTGGCCATTGAGTCAGTGGGAGGTGCATCATCTTTTTCAATTGTTGCAAATGATTTCTTCCCCCAATATTCCACCAAAGAAGTTGTTGCCTGAGTTAACGTCCACCCAGTTCAGAGGCTGCACTGATATTGCCTTTCAGTCAGGTTCTGTTCCTGGGATGGATGGCATAAACTGGTTGCCACATTTCTTAAACTTTACAACGGCACTTCAAATGTATGTCATCGGCTGTGAAACACATTGGTACATCCTCGTGTTGTAAATGGCAATTAAATAAATACTGGAACCTTACTCCATTTAGAAGGCAACGTTGGAGTGTTTCCACAGCCTCTTGAGCATTATCCAATGAGCTGTAAAAATATATCAGCAACTTTTTAATGCAGCAATATGTCCCAAGTGTTTGAGCAGAAGGTGAGAGTGAGAACTTGTGCAGACTAAAAGGCCTATATATGATTAATTAACTACTATCCATGCAAATGACAAGAAAAATAGAATTTACCTTGGCGTCTCTGCATAAGTGAGCGGAATATTAGTCAGGAAACACGCTTATATTACAGGTCACAGACCTCCTGCTTGACCTATTGATTTCTGCTATTCAGAGTTAGCTGGGCAATTTGATTGATCTTAATGGGTGTCCCCTTTGGGCATGTGTTGTACAAAAGCAAAATGAAATTGGATTTCGATATTACAACTGAATATATTCCCTCACCGACCAAGTTACAGACCTAATTTTCAATCTCATTTTTCCATTTCAGACAATGGAAAACGTCAGTTATTCGTGCATTCAACTCAAATCAAATCAGGTATTTTTTAACACTATCATGAAACTTTCTGATTGTTCAGTTTAGTAGAGTTTGATTGTCTTTGTTGATGTAATAAGAGACTCTTACGAAATTAATGTGGTTACCTGAACCGTTTAGTTGAGGAGACACAGGAGCCTTTGTGTTCTGAATTGCTCATGACAGGCCACCAAAATGTCAGGAACACCCACAAAGCAACTTTCAATCTAAATGCTTGTTTAGGGTGCAACTGTCACTGCTGCTTTGGTGTTCGATGCAACTTTGGAAAAATTGATTGTTTTTGTTTCTGCATTTCAAAAGCGAGGCGTTGTATGTTTGCCTGCTCCTGTCACCTCAATCATTTTCAATGGGCTGCACTGTCAATCATGCTGTGTAAATAGGTGGCATTCTCCCAGCCTTATTGCACAAGGGTACAGACGTGTGCTCATGTAACGAGAGGAGTAATTCAGACATGTGAGCCTGTTGTTTGAGGCACACAAATTCAAATCCCAGTACGGCAGCGAAAGGTATTTCAATTCAATTAATTCGTGAATTCTGGAAAAAAAGCTGGTACCAGTAATGGTGACTGCAAAGCTCCTTGATTGCTGTGAAAATCTATCGATTGCATAAATGTCCTTCAAAGAAAGAAATATGCTGTTGTCATCCGGTCTAATGCATAGTTGTCCAGAGCGGCTGCAAGGTGGTTAACTCTTAACTGCCAACTGAAATTATTGCACTTTCCAGCAGTAAAGAATCAGATCGTAAATATCAATGAGGGATAAAACTGGACTGAGCACCTGGCATGTATCTGGCCATCAGGCAGCCATAATGGCATATCATCCCCATTCTGTCCTTCCAGTCTGACTTACTATTATCCTGAACTTGCATCAACGTTAGAGGAGCAATAGTCTGATATAGTCGTATTTCCTTAATCACGCCTGATAAAGTACAGGCTCCCACATAACTACCCCGCTTCTGTTCTTCCCCACTGGTAGGACAGTTCCACCAGAGGTGGTGGCACATGGGTGTGCAGTCAGAAAGGAATGGTCCAACAGTTCACAGCATTTACTCTGAATTATCCAGCTGAGAAATATTTCGTTGAACCACCAAAATTATTTTCAGTACTACCACTGCAAATCTTCTACTTCAGGATTTACTTTTGGCACTAGGAAGTGTTGAATAAAGAAGTTAATCTTATAAACAGAAGCACAGATCAAAAACCAGTGTATTAAGATAAATTTATTTTCGACAAGCTCCTTTAAATGCTTTTCTCTATCTCTGTTGTAATCAGCACTGTGTAAAACAACCGTCACAGTGAGAAATGCACAGCCATGGAGAGGCTGAGAGTGGGCAAGTAAATTAACATCATCTGTTGCAAGAACACAATCTATTTTGGTTGAAAAAGGAAAGCTTGATTATCACTTATTTGAATTAAGAAAGAAGAATTGACGTATTGATATATCTACGACAAACCTTTCCTATTCATTTTCCCATCCAAACGCCTTTTAAACGTTGTAACTGTACACACATCTACCAGTTCCTCGGGAAGTTCATTCCACATGGGAACCACTCTCTGCGTAAAACAATTGCCTCTTATGTCTTTTTCAGAATCTCCCTTCTCCCACCTTATTGATGTATCCTCAAGTCTTGAAATTCCCCATCTTAGGGAAAAATCAACGACCATCATCTCTATCTATACCTCTCATTACTTGATAAACTTCTATCAGGTCAGCTCCCAACTTCCTCCACTCCAATGAAAAAACTCCAAGCCTATTTAGTCTTTCTCTATAACTCCAGCCTTCCATACGCGGTAACATCCTGGTAAATCTCTTCTGAGCGATCTCCAGCTTGCTAATATCCTTCTTCTAACTGGGCAACCAGTACTAGACACATTATTCTAAAAGAGGCCTCATCTAATCTCTTGTAGAACATGAACATAACATCCCAACAAGGCTGGTAATATATTGTTATTGTTTCAGAGTTTGTACTCTAAAGTGGAAGAACAATATTTCGCTTCATTAAGTGTCTTCAATAATTCACTGGATTTGTGCATAAAACCAGATTACTTGAAAACTGATGCTTGGGGACTTATGGTCTTGTAGGTGGGCGAGAGAAAAGGAAAGAAAATTGAGATGAAAAATTGAAACTGTCATGGTTAACAAACATAGTTGAACAGATTTAATTACATTTGTATTTCCTGCACAGAGTTTATGAGAAAGCAGTGACGGTGGAATTTATTGTAAAAATTGGTGGGCCTCGGTCCTGTATAAAAGAGAGTTCATTTTCATTCAGAGATTTAACTCGATTGAAAGAGCTGTTTTTGACAGCTAATTCTTTCTTGTAGGTTTTTCTCTTTTTCCTGCCTTCCACTGCTGCTTTGAATTGTTTGTTCTTTTCCTCATTGGAGATTCCATCATTTCAACTGTTTTAGTTACTTGAATGTTGCGTAGTGCTGACCTTGTTGGTATTTTCCATTTGGATATGTTTGGCATGTTGAGATGTCTCACAACATTCTTTGGTTTTGTGTTCTGTTGTTGAAGTGGCTGTACATAAAAAAAGGCAACATGAGCATGTTTGTAAGATTCATGCATGGTTGGAATAGTTGGTTTGGAGCTCTTAAGATCATTCAATTCATAACTGGAGGTGGCATTTGTGAAATAGGATTCACATCCATCTCTGGTGGCTTAAAATCTTGCATTTGAAGGGTCATCAGAAGAGTCTAGGCCCGAAATGTCAGCTTTCCTGCTCCTAAGATGGTGCTTGGCCTGCTGTGTTCATCCAGCCCTACACCTTGTTACCTCGCTTTGCATTACAGTTTGGGGCTCTGTTCACACAGAATGTGAAGTGTTAGTAAGAATTGGTGCATGTCTTGGAGCAGTCATTGGTTTGATTTGACGTCAAGGCTCAGTGAAATTCCCATGGAGAATTAAGTTTACCACTGATTTTGTGCTGTGGCCATTTCTTCTGACTTCACTGCCAGACTCGCAGGGTCATTGTAAATACGCTTCCCGCTGCCCATATGTTACACCGTGTGTAAATCCTGAAGGTGTGGGTGATTAGGAAGGGGGTATGCTTTTCCTTCCCTCTGTGCAATATTCTGTGGCAAATGCTCAGCTTTCTGTTATCCTTCACACCGAGGTGTACTGTGCCTCCTAAAGCCAACTGGGAAGCTCAGTGCTTTTCAGTCTGGCGGGGGCATGGGATCAAACCCACGTGCAGTCTTTCACAGGCTTGGCTGCATCCCAGAATCTGCATTCTTGAACAAGTCAGCTTGACATTTTACGAAGTTTTCCATGTCAGCACCAGGCTTCAGCATTTGGGGAAGTCCTGTCGAATGGTGTTGAGGAGTCAGTCAATCGTTCTTGCTTTTCAGAGATACTAGGAACTGCATGTACTGGAGAATCTGAGATGCTGTTTGGCCTGCTGTGTTCATCCTTCTCTATACCTTGTTGTATCATTTTTGCTTTTTGTTTTGTTTCACTTGGGATTGCAAATGTGACACGAGCCAAGTAATGACTGCATCTCTTCATAGGCGAAACATCACTGCCTTGGTGTTTTATAAACTGGGAAAAAGCGGTTAATTTTCATGACTTGCAAAACTCTTGTTGTCTGTGTCAATCATGTGTCATTTGTGTTCAATTCAAATGAGTGACCATTTCAAATTGTTACTCAAATTATAATTGTCCACAGGAATTACTTCTACCTTGTCTACCCATTGTGTAGAAAAGTAGATAATCAGTGTCCGAAATGAGAGCGACATGACCGAAAACATCAAATTGTACAGAATAACATCACCAGACAGACGATGTTATACAGTGATAGAGATCCGCAGTTCTCAAAAAGACCTTTTGACCCATTTAGTCTGCACTGGTCAAAAACACCACCTAAATATTTTAATGTCATGAATGGTTAATTGGATAGTTTGATTGTGGTTTTGTGGTGCAGAGTGTTACCAGTATGGTGGGTTTAATTCCTGCGAGCAGTTGAGGCTATGTTGAAGGACTTTCTTTCCTAGCATTCACCCCTCTCCTGAAATGTGGTGACCTTCAGTTTAAACCACCCACTTTTAATAGAACTTTCCTGTGGCCATCTGGGATTCTGGTGAATTTTCGGCTCATGTTCATCTGTCAACAACCTTGTTCTTGCTTGCTTTCTCTATCAATTGATGATCACGTTCCTCCTGGTTTTCGTGGAATATTGCATTTGAAATGATTGTGTTCTGAGCGAGACTTCTTATAAACAATCAATAAAAACAAAATTGTAGCAAGTTCTGAAGCAAGTTGCAGTTCCATTTGTTTATATGGTGACTGGAAACCTTTGGCGTTTGTTTCCATGCTTGGGAATGTTTGATATGCTTTCCTGCATACTAGAGTATACCCGGCATTGCATATAATATCTGAGAAACATTTCCATGTACCATCAAAAATGATTTTGAGTGCTACAACTGCAAATCTTCTATTTCAGGATTTACTTTTGGCACTAGGATGTGTTGAATAAATAAGTTAAGATTTAAAATATGTTAATATTATAAATCGGAGGCTCAGATGAAAAAAAACAGTTTTAATGTGGCACATGGATGAGGAGATGTGCAAATATGTCAGAGCGGTGATGCCAGCAAAGAAGGCAAGCAACCAATCATGTGAAGTATTCTCAAAGACAGCAAACCCACAAGTTATAAATACCGCGTTTCTTTTCTTGAATTAAATTTTCAGACAGGAATTAATGCATTTCATGAATTACAAAGTTATTATCGACAGGCATGGTAAAAAAAAAACATACTTATGTGTAAAAAGAAAGAATTTGTGTTCCGCAGGTATTGCATTAACTTATTCAGGGCCAGTAATAATTTAATATGCTTGCTAAAACCCAAATGTGCATTATTGAACATGCATTCAGGGGGTTTTTTTCGTGAGACTACGAATGTGCAGATTAGTGCATTGAAGACTTGCTGTTTGGACTCTGAGGTGCCAAGCCATTCTGCACTGAAGGATTTTCCTTCATACCCCAGCAGTATCCCAGACCTCTGGGCCCAGTCTTGCTTGGGTGACTTAATAGCTGAGCCTTCCATAGTGAGAAAATATGACAGCCAGGTGTTGACATTGGTTTTCAGGAATTTCACTTGGTTCTTTGAAACAACTTTCTCAAAAACTGATCTTGATTGCTTTTAATTGATTTCCTTTTTTGAAAAAAAAAATTAAGTGCATGGCTTACTATTTTGAGAAATAGACGAACAGGAGTGTTTTGCATTTCATGATCGTCTCTTTGATATTAGACAATCGATTTACAGGTCAATTTGACGAATTGTCATGTCGGTACGGAAGATGCGCGGAACTGGGAGTGGATGCAGCTCTTGTTCCTTTGCACCTTTACAAAATTCCAATACTGGCTGTTGGGAAACAGAAATATCTTCTGCATCTTCTACTCTGAGTTAAAATTATTCATCCATTGAATGTTGGGATATTTTTTAGGCAATGTGACGGCAACATTCATTTTGATCGCTTTGTGTTGAATAGCAGTCTGCTTTGCTCGGATAAAGTGCATCTTTTTTAGTGCAGTTCTAGTTGCCTGCTTGTTGAGACTTCAGTTTTCAAGAGACACAATAGTTTAGCTGCCATGTCTTGTTTTTACTTCTGTTTATTTCAAAATAGTGTGCAAGACTGAGTGATGTGTTGGTGCCATCATTAGTCCGACCTTCCGAAAGAGTGAAAGTTGTGACTGCCACACCGTCTTTTCAATTGAATAAACTTTACAAGGCTCTCCAGGATATGATCATGTTTAAGCTCTCCGTGGATTTCAGTTCTCTGATGGACCAAGGGATTTTATTAAGTTCATGCCAGAATTCTGAAGTGCAGACTAAAACCAATTTTAATGCATCTCGTTGAGACATGATAACTTGACACAGTTGAGGGTCTTGAAGCTAGGGCTCCCTGATTTTCCAGCTGCTGAGATAGTACCACTTGCTACAAAGAGTAAGCTGTAGAAGAACATGTTTGACAGAACTGTAATATTCCTCGTGTCAATATAAGCTGGTTAGCCTATTATTCCCATTATTTTCATAAAACTAATGGACGCAAAACTCACTTTTTTGTTGAAATACCGAAATATGTGAACAAAAGGGAAGGTGTGGAGATATGGTAATCTGTGTTAGGTTATCTCGAAATTGTGTTTGGGAGACATCATCCGAAACAGTGTTCCAAATGGTGCAAAGGACTGGACACCGCATCATTTCAATTCTTAATTGTGAATGTTGGTGATGTACTGCCCCAGTCAATCAGTGACACTTTGGGAGTTGTTTCGTGTGTCTTCCTTGCAGTGAAGTTTCCCTGCTGTTTGCCTGATACCCAGAGAATTTCATCAAACCAGGCAGGATCATTTTCCAGTGGTGATGAAGAGTTTTGAAAAGCTGCAATTTAAATGAAATAGCCCATTAAGTCATGCAGCAAAATAATGGCCTGATTAAGAAGGAGATGGCAGGACTGATGCTTTAGTTGAAAATCATGAGATATAAATTTATTGGAAAATATTTTCTCAGACTGTTCTGATAATTTGGTGACTAATCATTAAGACTGCTGTTATAAGGCTTGAAGATATGTATGGAATGGAGGGATAATTCTGAGAGTGAATTCTCGCAGCACATAATCCTGACACTTGTCAGTTTTTGGTTGATTCCAAGCAAAGTGAGACTGTCTGCCCTCAAGTTAATGAAGACAGCAAGTGGCTTTGATTTGATTGCTGTGAATCTCCTATCACCATCCACCCTACTCAGTGTACATGTGGATCAGAGATGCTGGGAGAGGGCTGGTGTACTGAACTTGATTGAAGATGTTGAACCTTGTGCCTTCCCCGAAGACTTAGAAAATCTCTGTTCGAAATTTGACTGTGGTCATGTGTGAAAAGTAAGTTGACCATCAGATGAACTCTTTTTTAAGTGAACATTTCACAGGCTTTATTAAATATAAATACATACAAGGAACTGTAAGAGAGGAGAATATCTTGTGCAACCTGATATATTCAGGCGCTAGCTCTGTCCAATGTGACGTGCCTCTTTCTGGGCATGCTCTGTAGCTCTTCTGACTGCACAATGATGGAGATATTTCAAGCCCTGCTTCATCTTAAATGGTCCCAAAAGACAGATATTGTTGCAGTTTCATCTTGGGTCTTGATATGGTAAGGTTCTACAATGTCATGATACCCATAGCCAGTTTATTTTGTCTTGAAAGTACATACAGCACTCCTGCAACAGGTAAAATGTTGCAAAGTCACAACAGTTTTGGTAAAATAACTGCAGTAGCTTTCCTGAAGCAAGTTGTAATGTTCATGCCCGAACCACCATTTGATACAGCACAATGCTGGCAACAAAACTGGAATTGTCCAAATCTGTGTGACTAACTCAACACCACTCATAATCTATCAAGAAAACCCTGCTTTTACAATTATAAACAAAATAAATCTTGGTCTTTCTTTCTCTAAGTTGCCTGGAATATTTAGAAGGAGACAGTGAAGGAATGTAAATACCTGAAATTCAGAGTTCTTTTGTGTTTGTGTTTCTTGTTATGTAATAAAATTTGTGCTGAGGCATCCTGGATTATGCTGGCAATTTCAGAGAGTAGTGACTTAAAAAACAATTCTGGTCAATATTGTTCAGCTTGGAGCTTTCAGTGAACAATTTGCTTCATGATGGAGTGATTGTGTATCTGTGACACATCCAAGAGTGGAAATGAAAATAAAAAGTGCTAGAAAATTGGATTTTGGTTTTCTTAATCTTCATAGTATACCTCAAAAGCTGTTGGAGTCTTCTGTTTGTGATCTTGAGCAGTGTGATATTATTTGAGGTTTGGGTGCATTACTGCCCTTGCTGAAGCAGAAGTACTCAATACATTGGTGTAATGCATCTTCATACTGTACAAGTTATCGAATCTGAGTGTAGATTGCTCACTAGTGACTTGTTTTCCAGTCTTCAGCTTGCTGTGCTGCCACCTTTTTCAACTGCTAATGGTTTAAATAATCTTTGAGAGCAACTCCCTCGTTACCTTTTCTGGAACATTGTTCCGTTTTTTTCCCCAATTTCCTGGATGCTACTCTGGAAAAATGCGTATGTTCCTGTGAGTGACCATTGGCTCTTAGTGTTTTGTTGACTCAAAGCCAGCTACAATGGTGAATTTATTGTTTTATTTCCAGCAATGTAAAGGATGATAGTTTTCAACGTTTAGAATTATTTCCATTTTCTCAGCATGTCTGCCTGTTAGAAATGCAGTTTTGCTCAACGCTGAAAAGTCATCCATTTGAATGGTTTAAAATTGAGTTTTTCTGATTCACGAGAAAGGAATGTCCTTCAAGTCACTTGCCAATTTGCCCGACCCGCTGCCTGTAGTTGTAGTTGAATCTAATAGATCAGAAACATGCTCAGTTGCACATCTTTTTCCAAATTAATTTTGCAGCTGCCTTTTTTTTTTGAAATTGCCATCTCAAAGTCCATCACAAGAATGTCATGTGCTGAAGTGCGACATAAGTGAGAGCAATTATTTGACACAATGACCAAGGAAATTCAATTTCCTTCTGAATACCTGGCCTTCCTACTTCATAGCTTGGCAGGTCTACTGTAATTAAAAAAAAAACTGATGTTAATCTTCAGTGCCTTTGTTGCACTGAGACATCTATGATTATCGAGAATTTTTTAAGGCAGATGCGACCTCGAATTGTACAGGAAATGTGAGGTCAGATGATCAAATCTTGATCAGAAAGAATTTGAAGGACAACTTTGAAGAAGCAAATTGAAGTGGAAAAGTTCAGGAGGTAAATTTAATTTTTAAGTTGTCACCCTCAGAAGCTGTCGGCACGGCAATCATTGATGCAACAATGACAGTCAGGTATGCCCAAGTCTTCTGGTATAGGAGCACAGATGTCTCTAGCATTTGCCATGCTAGAGGCAATTGCGGAGATGGAGAAACCGTAATTTGATTATGGCCGAAGTAGGGTGGCAGGTGGGTGTGAGGAATGGAACTGACGCAAGGCCCTTGCAATATGTTCACCTAAAATGAATGTCCCAGTTTATGTAGCATCCGTTTGGTACCAAAATCAAAATGGAAATTGAGCCCTTGGCCATTCCCTGTATGTTGTCAGGGAATTACTGATTTCAGGAGTGAGGAAAGGAGCAAACAGCTTTCTCATGTTAACATCCTATTTTTTGATTCATGAATGCCGTCCATACAGTGCACTGGCTAACATTAACTCTTTTCATCTTTTAGTTTAAACACTGGAATGCGAGGGAGTATTGTTACAAAAGTGAACATTGTTTGTAAGAGCCTTCTATTTTGTTTTACTGTGTACAGTTTCTGCACTGAGTATCAAGTCAGTCTGAGCATAAGTAGGTTTTATTTCAAATTTGGAAATAGTGATAACTTGAATTTTTATCAATGTAATAAATGCTGCAAACTCACCTTAAAGTGTGCAAGAAGTCCTGTGAGCGTTGCTGCAGAATATTTTTGTGCTGTTGTGAAAGCATTACATGGAGAAGGCAAAGTTTCCTCACTCTTCTGCAGAGTCAATAATTATTTTTACCTTTTCATCTTTGTATTCTAGTTGCTAAATTGGAGGAAGAATCTGTTCAGAGGGATTTACTGAGTGTTTTGTTTCTATTCTTTGACAGCACAAGCAGTGGCCAAGCTGGGAGTGGGAGCTGGAAGAAGGAGTTGCCTATCAAGTAATCTTTAACCGACACCACAGCAAACAAGCAACCAACAAAGCTGCAAGAGGTTCAGGAGTGAGTATGGTTTGTCGCCCGTCTGCCATTACTCTTCTTCTGCACAACTAATTTGCCTGTGTTTTAACGGTGTATATTGGGGTTATGGCAAGTTGTGTTAATCTGCCAGAAATTGGATGGAATTGCCCATTTATTTACAATAGAGTTGAAGCGGAGGTGAGGTCTACTGCAATTATATGACAGGATTTGCTCGTAGTCTACACTGTCACAATGAGGTGTGAAATTCTGCCCAGGTCACAGGCCAAAATTGGCATTGTCACACAAAACAAAATCTCGTGGCCACTTGAATCTGCCTGATAAACAATGCCGTGTGTTCAAATGTAGATTTGTTCGTCTTTAATTGCTCTTGTTTCGAGTGGTAAAATTGTCCCAACGAAAAGACTTCAATTTGGCTTTCTCTACATTGGGGAAGCCAAGCAGAGGCTTGGGGACTGCTTTGCAGAACACCTCCGCTCGGTTTGCAATAAACAACTGCACCTCCCAGTCGCAAACCATTTTAACTCGCCCTCCAATTCTTTAGACGACATGTCCATCACGGGCCTCCTGGAGTGTTTGGGGAGGGAATGCAAAGGCTCAACTGTGTCCCCACCTTCTCAGCTGCCGTGATAACTGTGGTACATTTTGCCACGAGAGGCCCTCTGATGTCTATTCGTTGGGCAGACAATATTGTGAACTATTTGGGGAGGGAATGCAAAGGCTCAACTGTGTTGTAATCTATGATCAAACAAACAATGCCTAATCATATACAGGCTACATCTAAACATGAAGCATGGTCATTGAGGCAAAACATCACACCCACTGGGTTCAAAGATATTTTGGTCACCCAGATCGGAGGAAAGAAACAAGCAAGGCAAAGAGCCTGTTTCACTGCAAAACTTACACATTCGGTATTTTCAATTACAGGCCACCACAGAATTAAAGAAAGGTATCACTCACAAACAGTAAAGAAATGGTGCAAACTAAATGTAAGAAAGTGTGAAGCTGGCTGAACACAGCAGGCCAAGCAGCATCTCAGGAGCACAAAAGCTGATGTTTCGTGCCTCGACCCTTCATCAGAGAGGGGGATGGGTAGACTATTCTGGAAAAAATAAGGAGAGAGGGGAAGGCGGACTGATGATGGAAAGAAAAGAAGATAGGTGGAGAGGAGAGTATAGGTGGTGAGGTAGGGAGGGGATAGGTCAGTCCAGGGAAAACGGACAGGTCAAGGAGGTGGGAGGAAGGGATGGTTGAGAGGAAGAACAGGTTAGGGATGCAGAGAGAGGCTGGGCTGGTTTTGGGATGCAGTGGGGCGAGGGGATGAGCTGGGCTGGTTGTGCAGCTCTGCAAAACTCTGGTAAGACTGCTCTTGGAATATTGTGTTCAGTTCTGGTCAGTTCATTACAGGAAAGATGTGGAACCTTGAGAGAGGCTGCAGAGGAGATTTTCCAGGATGCTGCCTCGACGAGAGGGAGGTCTTTTGAAGAAAGGTTCAGGCTTTTTTCATTGTAGCGAAGAAGGATGAGAGGTGATTTGATAGAGGTTGAGAAGCAAAGAGAGCGTGGATAGTCAGAGACTTTTTTCCCCCAGGGCGGAAATGACAATTATGAGGGGGTGTAATTTTAAATTGATTATCGGAAGGTCTAGGAGAGACGTCAATGTTCGATTCTTTACACAGAGGGTGGTAGGCACGTGGAGTGCACTGCTAGCAATGGTAGTGGAGTCAGATACTTCCGAGACTTTGAAGCGAATCTTGGATAGGGACGTGGAGGATAGTAAAATGTAGGGTATGAAGGGTAGATTGCTCTTTGTAGGATAACAGGTTGGCACAACATTGTGAGCCGAAGAGCCTGCACTGTGCTGTACTGTTTAAGTCTTCATTTTAATTTAGAGAGTTTGGAGAGTGCTGATGAAATTAAGTATATAGTTGCACGTCAAAAAATAGACAACTGAATACACAGTCCTCCTTCGTCATACCCATTCAAAAGTCCCCAAACTTGTCTCTCATGCTCCGGAGAGCAACGACCCCAGACTCCTTCCCCCTTTCTCCCCTGCCAGGCCTGGCCCCAACTGACAAAACTGATTTCTGGGAAGTGACAATCTTTCTAGCATCCATGCTTTTAGTGGAAGAGAACATATAAAGGAGAGGAAAGAACTACCTTGCTTTTGAGGCGAAATGTAAATTAATGTCAGGAATCCACTGCAATCGGCAGTCACTTATTTATGGAGCAGAGACAGTGGGAAGTGAAAGACCAGTTACATGAAGGGGGTCAACCATTTGGTATGAAGTTCCATTTATATGAATTCCAGCAAGTTTCCAACTGAAGCATTTAAATTTTGAATAGTTCAGACTGCAAAAGATGAATTTTCCAGTATCAAGTTTGATAATGCTCAGGCTGCACATTGGAAGAGACTTTGCACAGCACTAGGTGTGGAACATAAAAACTGAGGTTTCCTTTTTCTTCGATTCTCTCCCTCCTTCTATTTTCTGCCAAGGCAGCAAACATTTTACAACTCTTTGCTTTCCTCCCAGTTCTGTAAGCTTACTTTCAAGAGTAATTAGATTGCTAAAAAACAATATTGTTCAGAAATGTGAGATCAGTGATAATGTTAGCAGAGAGTTCAAACGTGATTGAAGCTGGACTGTCCTGTTTGCTGTTGTATGCTGTGGCCGAGAGGTGGAGACAGAACTTGATGCACATAATTGCACAGTGTCCCTGCTGTGGAAAGTTTCTGGCCCTCTGTGACTGGATCGAAGTAGAAATTGAGAAGGAGTGGCCGGGCAGATGAAGGGCTTTAATATTAAATGCTTGTTTACTTCAAATTATGTTTTAATACTCTTGAGGTCGATCCAAAATAACTCCAAGATTCAAATTTTGGTTTTATATTAATCGGGCTGGCCATATTTCTGTGATGTTTTGACTTGAGGTTTGTTTTATAAAATGGTTGAAATAACACAAGAAGAGACCAGCTGCTTTGTCATTGGATTGAACGTATTGTACCTCCCCAAGAATGTATCCTCCCCCAGCCCTGCAATGCTCATATGTTTGTCGTTCTAATTCTGCCCACTTTGAATTTCCTCGCATGCTTGATCTTCTTTATTCTGGAACACCCTTCGAAAATATCTCCTCTTTGTCCTCAAACCGATCTTTCTGACCAAGCTTTTGGTGAGCTGTCCGAGTAAAATAGCTCCATGAAGATGGGCTGATTTTTAAATGATAATGGAAATGTGAAGCATTTTGAAATGTTTCTGCCATGTCAATGATCTTCACAAATGAAAGTTGTTCCTGCATCGTTTTTACTTTGTTCATTTGTACTCTCCATAGACATCAACAAATCAGCTTCCTTCAAATCTCTCTGATACCAGCAAAGTTCGAATTCTCAACTCTGGCACTGTGGAAAAACTTGTGGAAAATTTAATAGTTGCTTTCATGAACAAGGATTTTTCCTATGTCTGCGTATTTCTTTCGACATACAAAACATATACCACCACTGAAAGTGTGTTGGTTAGCCTCCTGGACAAGTGAGTGTCAACAGCTTGTTTAATAGCAATGATAGAAAAGGTTCAGTCGAGTAAATCTTGCTTTTAATTATTCTGGCAATGAATCACTGAAACTAGCTGTCTGGAAACAACTCTGAGTTCTTCACTTGTGAACTGAGAAGCACCGTCCAAGCATCAATAAGGGAGACAAATGTTTTTTTTATCATTAGACACACTAAGTTACCTGCATCTGCAGCCCCCACCCCTTGGACATTGAGCTCTGCAGATCTGGGCTTTACCTTTCATCTGATTTCATCAGAAATGCCCATGTATTTTTTGAAGTGCTCTGAAAGACTTTATCCTGCACACTGATGCAGTGATAATGTCCCTACCTTCTGCCTAAAAGGTCCAGATTCAAATTCTATCTGTTGCAGTCATGAGTCATAAAATGTCTGAATAACTTGATGAAAAGTAATTAAACTTCAAGTCCTCCATAATGAGAGATTTTGCAGAGTGTTGTGGTGCAGTGATATGTGTCCCTAGCTCTGGGCCAGAAGGCTTGGGTACAAGTCCCACCTGCTCCAGTGTTGTCTATAAAAGCTTCTGGACAGGTTGATATTTTTTAAAAATTATATGCCTACAATACAATTGAAACTCTTCTTCTAGCTCTCCACAGTGAAATAAAGTGCAAACTTTTTCAGGTGCCTTGCAGCATTCACTGGCCTGTTGCAAAATGTGGATTTGCATGCAGAAGAGATTTAAAGGACTCACAAAACAAAATTGTGCCATCTTATTGCTGTCAGAATGATTTCATGAGCAGCACAGAACTGTTCTAATTTTCAGACTGGAAAAATAATGATGGCAATTCCAGCATGTGAATTTCATTCGACTTCCCCAGGATTTACATCAGATTTTATTTTCCCGAAGGTGAATTTGTCACTGTTTGGGCCTCCCCATTTCCTGCAGGAAGTGTTTCCTGTTATGGAACCTTTCTGCCAACAGATGGGTACCACAGTCCAGGTCCTGTGATGAGCTTGTTTGTTTATAACAAGGCAGAGCAGTCCTTCCCTTCTTCTGGTTTGTGCCCCCATCCCCTTCCAATAACCCTGAGCCCATATGCAGCACAAATCATGATGAAGCACCCCACAAGTGGTTTGTGACGGAATGCAAAAACAGGTGACAACTTTTTGTTTTGGTTCATTAGTCACAACAATGAAGCGACCTAGGGCAAGTAGAACACCAAGTTTAAAAAGCGCGGTGAGTGGTTTATGACGGTGACCAGGCCTTGGTATTAAAGATAAGCAGTCACTTTGACTTCCTTTGATGTTTTGTATGGAGTTTGGAGCTATCTGCAACAATGTTTGGAATGCATCAGTTTCTGAATGCGGTGAATGGAAGAAAGCTAATAAAGTATGAAGCTGGATGAACACAGCAGGCCAAGCAGCATCTCAGGAGCACAAAAGCTGAGGTTTCGGGCCTGGACCCTTCATCGTGAGCTTTTGTGCTCCTGAGATGCTGCTTGGCCTGCTGTGTTCATCCAGCTTCACACTTTATTATGTTGGTCAAATGAATGTCTCTTTATGAGTGAAATATGCAGGGGTACAAAAGTTCTGTAACAACGGGTTAATTTGTTTTTTTAAATGGCATCAGCGATGGTTCCTCTTGACACCTGAGTTTTTATACATTAGTTTTCCGAATGATGGGGAAGCATTTAACAGTTTATGCAGTTCACAAATGGTTTTTTGGGTTTATTCTTCAAAGCTCAATTTGCGGATACAGGGATTCTCACTACTGCTGACCTTCAATTGACGTGCCTCTGACATTACGGGGACAGCCTGCAACTGGGAGGAAAATGTTTCCCAAAAGCGCTATGGTGATAAAATCTGAGCAGAGTAGAAAATAGCCAGAGGTGATTAAACTCTGAGGTAGCTCTGGTTAGGACAGTCACCTCTTATATTTACTGTCTCCTCCTTTCACAATGTAGTTGTTTACGACTTTGGCTGCTTAGTCAATGACTGGTCTTTTGGCATTTGGTGGAATTCTCCATCCGCAAGTGGCATCTTGAAGTATTTTAAAAATTCTAAAAACAAAATGGCGTCCCTGCGAAACAAAAGTTCAAATCCCTTTTACCAATTGGACAGATGTTGTGTTTAAGATTAGTGTTTGAGTCAACCATTTTAGATCAGCTGTAAGATCATCATTATGCATTGGACGTTTATCGTGTCCATTCACCTTACAGACAGCCTACTTTTCAAGATTTTCCTTTATCCATGGTGAAAGGGAGAGACAGGCTTACTGGATGCTCCAGTTGTTTTGGCATTCTGTAATGAGATCCAGGGAATTCATCCCTTTATACGTGAATATCCACATTTCTTTCTGTGATTTTTTGAGACTGAGAGTTAACTGGAGTTCAAAATGGTTCGGATCAGACAAATTGAGCAACCATTTTAACAATCTATTTCTGCTGAAGTTTTCCAAGTTTTCCTTTTTGGTAGGAAAAACGGCAGTTTTTATTATGGAAGCAGGTTTCATCGCTCTGAGATGCAGTGGAATCTGGGGATCCCAGTGCATGAATCACAAAATGCTAGTAATAGAGGAAGTAATTAGGAAAGTGAAAAAATGTTTTTATTTTATCATGAGGGGATTTTAGCACAAATGTAGGGATCACTGGTGAGCCCATAACTTGAAAGTTCTTGATATTGGTCAGTCTATTAAAGGAAGGATGTAAATACATTGGAGGCACTTCAGAGCAGTTTTACCAGAATAATACCAAGATGAATTGACTTGGATGACAAGGAAACTTTTCAAAGGCAAGGCTTGCACCAGTGAGTGTTCAGGGGAGGAAGAGGCAACATGATTGAAACATAAAAAATCCTGTGGATTTGGACAAGTCAGATGTGGAGACGATGTTTCCTGTTCAAGGAGAGACTGGAATGAAGGGTTAACGTCTAAAAGTCAGTTGTTGTCCGTGTAAAACAGTGATTTTCAAAAAATATCTTTCAAAATGTGGTTATTCTTTGGAGTTCTCTTCCTGAAAAGATGGTAAAAGCAGAACTCTTGAATATTATCAATGCAAAGGTAAATAGATTCTTGTTGAGACAGTGGGGTTGAATGGTTAATGTAATGTAAATTTGAAGTTAAAATCAGATGAGATATTACCATATTGCATGTTTTACGCCTCCCTGTCTGCATGGGACGCGGCGCGTAAGCTATAAAATGCCAAATTGGCATTTCAATGCATAGTTTTAACAAACTCGGTAATCAAGTCTTCGAATGCCAACACCGAATAACTTCAGATGTTTTTCAATGGCTGAATGCAAGTTGCAGATTCAAGTGCTTGATTAAAATCACTTAATTTGCTTTGTGTGACCAATTGCAGATATGGAAGCTTAGACACGTCAGGAGCAGAAGAAATTCCAACAATGATAGCAGCAAGCAAAAGGTAAGTTTTCAGCCAATGTGTGATTTGATTAAGTTTCATCCAAATTACAACAACGTCAAAGAACATTGCTGGCACTTCTTGTAAGTTGTATGGAGGGCCTTCGTGCCAGAGCAGTGCAGCTAACACCAGTCTGCAACAGTCACATTAACAAAGTTGCCTGACTGTACGTATAACGTTTGCATTATTCTGAGAGATGAAAGATTTTATTTGTTTAAAAAGATGTTGCATCACTGCAAAAGATCCAAAAGTGTTCCGTGAAACATTGCCCATCCATTCAATATTCAGA
Source organism: Stegostoma tigrinum (assembly GCF_030684315.1). Classification (NCBI taxonomy): domain Eukaryota; kingdom Metazoa; phylum Chordata; class Chondrichthyes; order Orectolobiformes; family Stegostomatidae; genus Stegostoma; species Stegostoma tigrinum. The sequence goes on along the minus strand of NC_081361.1, from coordinate 29,616,866 downwards.
TCTCCATTTGTAGGCTAAAATTTAGATAGCTGAAATCTGAAACAAGGATACAAAATGTTGAAGAATTCAGGCTCCTATCTCCACACCTCCGCTCTGTCTGCCTGTTGTGGCTTTCAAACCTCTTGTGAAGGTTTTGAAGAAAAACCTGCTGCAGCCTATTGTATCACTACGTCTGGAGGGTGATCCATCTCAGAAAGAGAGTCAATCAAAGAATGTAACACTGAACCCATGCATCTCCAGCAATTTTATACCAGCTGTCTGCCACTAGTGGATGGGAAAGCTTGTTTAAAATGTCTTTCTTCATGATCAATTTCAGCTGCAGAGCTGTGAGGAATCTGGAAATCTCATGTCTCTCGGGACAGTTGCAGTGAGAGGAAAACACCTTTGCTCCAGTGTGTGTATAAATAACTTTTGACTCAAAATTCAAAAACATAAAAGGAATTTACTGGAGAGCTGTTGTTTAGCTTTTTACGGTCTTCCTCTTGAAAGCATATGACAGCAGTGCAGCCAACACCATTGCTGCACAAACGCTCAGAATCGCATTAAATATGCCTCTCTTATCCTGACTTTGTTCTTACGTATTAGAGCTCTTATTTAATTAGATCAACAGAAAGCATCCAAATCTCTTCATTGAACAGTTTGTTCCCTTCATCAGCCCTGGCCCTGAATTGTTTACCTCACATTTGCATCTCTGGACTCTACTGCAAGGAAAAATCAATTGAAGAAATGGGCTTGGTTCACTCCTCCTTTTCTCACCTTCATTCTCTGTCTCTTCCACTAAATGTGATCTGCTTTCTTGCGAAGAGAATAAAGTGTGAAGCTGGATGAACACAGCAGGCCAAGCAGCATCTCAGGAGCACAAAAGCTGACGTTTCAGGCCTGAAGGGTCTATGCCCGAAACGTCAGCTTTTGTGCTCCTGAGATGCTGCTTGGCCTGCTGTGTTCATTCAGCTTCACACTTTATTATCTTGGATTCTCAAGCATCTGCACTTCCCATTATCACTGCTTTCTCGCTGACCAGCTATGTAAGTTTGACAAAAAGAGATCACCAACTATTGCAGTCACCCATCTGCAGTGTGATCAGTTTCCCAAAAGCGCTGAATCCAAGTTGCAATACTGAATCCAGAGATGTCAGCCATTCTAACTGCTGGCATACAGTCACAGATGGAGTCAAACGCTCATTTCAAGGACTTCAGTTATCTTGTCTGACCAGTTACAGGCACGGTGACCTTGACAATCCAAACTGCAAGGGATATGAAAAATTTAGTTCTCCAGGAATATTTGCAGTCACTTGAAAGCACGCTTGATCTTTTGTGTAATGAATGGCTCTTTTAATGCGACATTCTCAAAGGCAATTGCTGGAGAGCAAGCAGTTTGTGGAAAGTTCTGTGGATATTTCCTTCTGCACCCAGGAACCACTAAACAAGAATTATTCCAAACCATGGCTACCACATTGAGAAAAGTGATGGGGTTCAGTCCACAAAATGTGCATTGCATCTAAAAGTTGGAAGATGGCGTTCTTTTTCACACGAGACAATTGCGGTCTTAATGTTCTGGATTGTCATGAAGCCCTGCTGCTGGATGTGAGAGCTGGAGCCAATTGTGGTTTGTGGCAGCACCAAGGGTGGCATGGTGCTGGCGGTGGCTACTCCAGAAGCTGCTGCCTGATCACTGTACCATTCTTGAAATGGCACGATTCCAATAAGTGACGGTGAAATCAGAGTGCGGACAGAGGGACTTTGGTTTTCCTCCCGAATTCCGCTCCACGTTGTGAAGAATCTCATGTCTCAGGTCAAGGCCAGTTGACTTCGACAATTCAGCCCTGTGTGCAGAGACAATATCAGAAGTTCTTCATTGGAAATTTGGTTGCCCTACTACATTTGGGACTGGAGCTCTTTATTTGAAATATTTCTGGACTTTGCAACAAATAGAAAGTGTTGAAGAAATGGATTTGTTGCATCCTGCTCTCTCTCTTGTAACTTCCATGCGCCTGTCTCTCTGTCTTATCCTGCAAACTACCATTGAAGGGTTTGGGGAAACAAACACCACATACTGCAGTTGTGTCTTGACCTGTTGCGCAAAATCAGCTGAAAAACGGCAGGAAATACCGACTCAGTTGCTTTCAAGTCTATTCGATGTTTTTATTGTGCAGTTAGGAGTTTGCTTAAAATTACTTAATAGCACATTTCAGACTATTTGCAGATCGCTGACAGTGTAGATGGGAAACCATGCATTCTAAAACCAATCATGAAAAAGTCAGTTTGAATACAGCATGTGGTGAAGGTTTTGCTTCATTTGAATTTGAGAAATACAAAGGAAATTGTTGAGGAGCTCGCAATTATTGGGTGGCTTGGTGGCTCAGTGATTCGCACTGCTGCCTCACAGCGCCAGAAACTCCGGTTTGAATCCGCTGACAATTAACCGTGTGGAGTTTGCACATTTTCCCCATGTCTGCATGGGTTCACTCCCGGTACTCCATTTTCCTGCCACAGTCCAAAGATGTGCAGGCGAGCTGAATTGGCCATGCCAAATTGTCCCTCGTGTTTTGGGATGTGTAGATTCGGTGCACTAGATTTGGATGGGTCTGGGTTGGATGTTCTGAAACTTGGTGTAGACTTGTTGGGCCAAAGGACCTGCTTCCAAACTGTGATACAATCTTTGATACTGTAAGATATCGTCAGGAGTTCTCATGAAAACATCACATAGCAGTGCAGTGTTCAGAGCTCCAGACTCTCGCAGTTGAATTACTGTCTTTGTGTTATCTGCATTATTCCTCAGGCTTCTGAAGTTTTTTCCAAAATTTGAATATGAATAAATGCAAGAAATGGGTGTCCCATTTCTCTCCCTAACACTTATTATTAGCCACAGCCTTGAAAGGTTTTGAAGAATAAAGTGATCATATGTTGCAGTCACCCATTTGGAGTGTGACCAGTTTGACACAAGCAGCTGAATGCAGGCTGCAATACTAAATCCAGAACCTTCAGCCTTTCAAACAGCTGGCACGCAATTTTAGATGGAGGCAAATCCATATTTAAATAATTTCATTCATCTCTTTTGACCAGTTGTAGGCCGAGTGAGTTTGCCAATCCAATCTGCAATGAAGATGAAAACAATAGTTCTTCAGGAACAACTGAAGAAACGAAAGAGTGGCTTAAATTCCAAGTGCAATTTAATTCCCGACCATTATTGTAATTGGAATAACGGCATTTGCTGATAACCAAGAATTCCTGTGAAGTTATGCAGTTAAGATTTTCTGCATACTTTCCAGAACAGTTTAGAATATACGATTCCAGACCACATTACGGAAACTGTTGGACACTGCTTCCAAAATGTTTAATTTTTGTAGAAGTTAGTTAGTGGGGCTGTTTTTTAACAAGACATTTGCAGGAACAATTTTGTGAATTGTGGTGGAACCCTGCTGCTTGGACTGAGAGCTGAGCCACTCTTGCTGTGAGGAGTGGCCCCACCAGAGTGGCAGTGTGTTTATGTGGGCTGATCAAGAAGCTGTTACCAGATCAGTATCCCATAAATGAAATGGGCCGATCCCAAGAGCTGATGGTGAAATCAGAACGATGGCACAGCAGCAAGCTTTTCTTTGCCACCATTAATCTTTGCAATTGCTGAGTCAATACCCATTCAATCCTCTACGTCAATATTGTGTCCAAAGCTCTTCACCGGAGAAATTGTACAATTAGTTGCACTTGTATAATTGCCCCGTGCTGTTTATTTGAGACTTTTCTCGACTACACAACAGATGTAAAGCATTGAAGAAATGGTTTGCCACATGCTTTTCCCCCTTTCTGTGCTTCCATGCTCCAGCCCAACTGTCAATGGCTTGAAATGCTGATGCACCGATTCAAGAGGATAAAAAATTGTTTTGTTGTGAACATAAATGTTTGTTTAAAATGACTTAATAGCACTTTGTGACCATTTGCAGCTCTGGAAACGTTGACCACCCAGGCTGCGAGGGAGGTGGAGATGCGTGTTTTCCAGCAACGGTGGGCGTCATCGAAAAGTAAGTTGAATGCAATATGTGAATGAGATTTTACTTTATTCAGAATGCAAGGAAGTGAAAGGCAATTGCAGGTGAGATGGCAGTTACTGTAGGAGAACATCAGGATTCCTTGTGAAAGCATCACACTGTAGTGTATTGAGCTCCATTCCTCGCAATTGTAATCACATTGTTGCATCTCTGATATTTGCATTATTCCTTCATTCTTCAAGAAAAATAGCATTCTGACAAGATGTTTCAATCGAAAATTATTCATCTTTTGGATTAGAAATGTTGAATTACTTCCCTATGACCTGTGTTGAATATGAAAAACAGGATTCCCATTTCTGACTTTTCCCTGTATCACCAGCTACTGTGTCCTTGAAATCTATGATAGGCTTTGAATAAGGGAAAAAGGGTTATCCTTTGGATCCAAATGTCTGGAGTGCTATCTGCTGATTCCACTGGGTTTGTTATGGGATAAAATACTGAATCTCAGAGACTCCAGAATCTTTTAACATCTTGCAGCCAGTTGTGATCTTTGGGAACTTTGTTACAATGCAAACATAAATGATCTTTCAATCAGGGTGCAAAATGTGAAAGGCACTCGCCGGAGAGATGTTGTTTGGATTTTTTCGGAGCTTCCTGTTGAAAGCAAGTGGCAGGAATGCAGCAAACAGCTTTGCACACCAGACCATTGCAATCACATCAGGGGAAATGATTTGCCTCTCTCATGCTTGCTTTATTGCTAGAGATTGGAGCTCATATTCAATTAAGTCAACAGAAATCATCCGCAACACTTCAATGAGAAATTGCTTGCCCTTCAACATCCTGGTCCTGAAATGTTTACTTCTTGGAAGTACGCTGCAAGGGAAAAAATGGCTTAAGCCTTTTGTCCTTCTCTCTCCTGCACTCTTTGCCTCTCCCTCTACCTGTGCTCTGCGTTCTTGCAAACGAGCTCTGTCAGTTTGCTGAAACAAAATTACCATCTATTCCAGTCATCTATCTGGAGTGTGACCAGTTTCAGAAAAGCAGCTGAACACAAGGTGCAGTACTGAACCTAGAGCTTTAAGCCATTCAAACAGCTGTCACACAATTGTAAATGGAAGCAAATGCTAATTTTAATAAGAAAACTTAATCTTGTCTGACCAATTGCACGTCTGGTTACCTGGACAGTTCGAACTGCACTGGGGATGGAAAACAGCATGACATAAAAACGTAAGTTTGATACCATATTTAACGACAAACTTGCTTCATTCCGAACACAAGGAAGCAAAAAGAAATTGTTAATGCTCTGGCAATTGCAGTGATTCAGATAGAATGCTTTCTGTCTTGCATCTGTAAAAACCAGTCAGAATCCCAGTGGACATGCCAAATTTCCTGAGCCTTGAAGCAAGTAGAGACTTTGTTGTGCTTTCATGACCATAATGTTGACATGGGAAGACCAGGGCAGACTTTTGGTGATCAGTTTAAACACCTTTTAAATGTTGTAACTGTACCCCATCCACCCACAAACCATTCTTTGTATCAGAAAATTTTTCCTCATGCCATTTTAAAAAATCTTTCACATCCCATCTTAAAATAGAATATGCCCCTGAGTCTTGAAATCCTCCAGCTGACAGAAAAGACGCCTGCCATTCACTTTATCCGTATCCCTCATGATTTTATCAAACTCTTTAACGTCACCTTTCAACTTCTTATGCTCCAGTGATCAAAAGTATCAGCCTATCCAGCTCTCATTGTAACTCAAACTTTCTAGGTGAGTGATGGTACATGGCTTTCAGTCAGGAGGGCCAGCACAGTAAGTGAAGGGCCTTGGTACCAACCCAGGAGCTTGGAAACAGTGAATGAGCAACTTGGGCACTCAGTGCCGGTCAGAAAAAGTAAGGAACTGAATGTCAGGCAAGTTATAGGTCTTGTCAATCATCTGTAAATAGCTTGAGGTTCTTTTGAAGAGATGGGAACGTTAAACCTAAAACATTGCATTTGGGATGTTTATCGTCTGCCCGTGTGCTGAGGTTCTTTATTTGAACTCTTTACCCCTTATCTGCCCACAGGCTCCCTCTCACAGCCAAAAATCCCAGTGTCGATAAGAAGTGCCAGAAATTAATATTGTGATTATGTGCACATTTGAAATGATTTAACTGGTGCTTTATGACCAGTTGCAGCTGTGAAAATGTTGACATGCCACACTGTGAACTAGGTGGAAATCTAAGTTATTCAGGAGCGAAAGGAGCAATTAGCAAGTCCGTTTGATCTGTTGTCAGATTAAACCTGTTGCCCAGTATTTGGGATCTAATAATGTGAAAGGAAACTGTTGGCAGTTGCTGGAAGATGATGTCAGGATTGCCTCTGGAAAGCATCCCATTGACAGAGCAGTGAACACCAATCCAGATGATAGCAATGATGTGAAGCAACTGCTTGACTGGTTCTGAAATGTTTGGCTGATTTTGAGAAATTAGATAATGTTGAATGAGCATAAAGCATTCAAAGCTTTTCAATGATAATGGGAAGTGCAGATGCTGGAGAATCCAAGATAATAAAATGTGAGGCTGGATGAACACAGCAGATGAAGGGTCTCGGCCCGAAACATCAGCTTTTGTGCTCCTGAGATGATGCTGGGCCTGCTGTGTTCATCCAGCCTCACATTTTATTAGCAAAGCTTTTCAATGTTAGATTGGATTTTGCTTGTCTTTCAGTATCAAGGTCTTGCAGTGCCCAGAATTGACTATCAGTGAAGAAATGGTTTGCTCTTCTTTTTGCCCTGTTCTGTCTCTTCCAAACCCCACTCCAGCACTACCTCATTGTGATGACATGTGGACATCCTGTGGAAGTCAGAATAATCCATCTTTCAAGACAGTGATATTTTTTGTGAATTTGGGTTGGATTTAATTCTGGATGAGTTTGCTTGTTCGAAATGACTCAATTTGTTCTCTTTCATCAATTGCAGTTCTGGAAAAACTGAGAGTACAAATGGTGAACAAAATGGATTTGGAGGTTCCTCAGGAGCAAACGAAATAATTGCTGAGTAAGTTTAATTACATGTATGACTAAATTAATCATTATTCAGAATGTGACAAAACGCGAGGAAACAGCTGAGGAGCTGGCCGTTTGTGCAATGTTATACAACCATCACATGGTAACAGCCCAGAGGCAATGATTTGATAATGTTTGTAATAGCTTTCAAAGAGGAACCGGCCTACATTCACTCCTATGTAATAGTACCAAACCATTGATTTAGAAAATTGTAGTTCCCTTTTGAAGACCTCAATTGAAGCTGCATTCACCACACTATTAGGCAGAATGTCTCACTTCCTCACCGTGCTGTTTAAAAAATAATCCATGTCACCATTTTTTTTTGTTGAACATGTTGAATCGGTGTCGTTTTCTTTTCAACTCTTCTGTCACAAGATATTGATTGTTCTTATCCAGTCCCACCAAATCCCTCATGATTTTGAACACTTGTAAAATCTCTTCACAGTCTTCTCCAAGACAAGCAGCCCTACCTTTTCCACAAAACCCTTAATGGCTCCATCCCCAGCTCTTTGTCCTATCTGTCTCCTCTCCACCTATCTTCTCCTCTATCCATCTTCTATTTCCCTCTGCCTCGCTCCCTATTTATTTCAGAACCCCATCCCCTCCCCAATTTCTGAAGAAGGGTCTTGGCCCAAAACATCAGCTTTCCTGCTCTTCTGATGGTGCTTGGTCTGCTGTGTTCATCCAGCTCTACACCTTGTTATCTCCACAATGTTGTCTAGTTTGTCACCTCTGGTACTATTTTTGTGAATGTTTCGTACAACCCTGTCAAATCTCTTCCTGAAGCGTGGTTTAGAAAGACTAGAGTTGAGGGCAAATCAGCGTTTTCTATAAAGATTTGTCATATCTTTTTTGTTTTGCATACGATGCTCTTATTTTTGAAGTTCAGAAACCTGACGATATCTTCAACCTGCAGTACCACCTTCATAATTAGTCTGCATACTCACAGTGTATCGAATATCAAACATGGATCATTTAAGGAAGCACTGATCACTGTATCATAAGATTTTTTGTTTGGATATAGAAGAGAACAATGAGCAATCCTGAATAATTTTGATTTGGAGGAGGGCCAATTTCAAAAGGGGCCAGATGCCATTTGCAGCAAGTAAATTTGAATACAAGTTGGGGAGCACCATTTGGGGCTAACATTTTATGCTAAGGAATCTTCACCATCTAGAGTGTAACCTGCTTAATAGAACCATCTGATGAAGGCTTGTCATTCCGAATCTTCAGTTTTCATGGGCATTCAAATGGATTGAATTGTCGATGAAAATGTTTGCTTGAATTGTTGTAAATTGTTCTTCATGTTCAATTGTAGGTGTGAAAACATTGAAAGCAAGGATTTAATTTCACAGGAGAAGAAAGTGACAGTCAAGAAGTGAGTTTGATCCAATGCATGAGCATGTGTATGTTTCATTTGCACCACATTAATGTCAAAAGGGAATCCCTGGAGAGCTGGTGGCCATATGTTAGATCATCAGAAATCTCTTGATGAAGATGAAAATGTTTCTGTGCTGTGTGACTGTGTCAGACATACCACAGAATTAAAAACACGGAAATCACTCCAGATCATGGCACATTGATGAAGAAACAGCTTCTCAGTTATTTGCATAGTTTCTCCCTAATCCCGAGGAAGAAGCAATGCGAAGCACTTAGTGAAGCACAAGCAGCAGTTGCATGTGAAGGTGTTGAGTTGATCTCAGACAGAAATTTCTGGACTCGGTAGCAAATGTAAGCTTTTGAAGAGGTGGCTTCACTCCTTGCGCCTGGTCCTTTTCCCTGTTCCCAGCTGCCGCCACCACTGCCGGCGAGCTGCTTTGGCCCTCAAGGTCATTTCTTGTAAATTTCCTGGGAATTTTAAAGACGGATTCAATATTTTATGCAGTTTTACATTTGCAGCATGACCTTGTTTAAATTAAAATGAGCTGATCAGGGTTTGAAATGCTGCACTTTGAGACTTCATTTTTTTTTCAATGGCTGGCCATCAATTACCGACCCAACCACCATTTTAATTTGCTTTTTGTTTTGTGGCTTGTGATCAATTGCAGAAGCGTACACTTTCAAAGATCGAACTTCCCAGATTTGGACAAATGCAGATCTGCAGAAAAGAAAGCAATCATGAATAAGTAAGTTTGATTTAACATGTAGTTAAATTGTATTTATAATTTGGAATTTAAGAATGTGAGAAGAATTGCTGGAGAGCCAGAGCATCCTGTAAAACAATATAGAGACTTTTTCAACAAAAACGCCAGTCACCCAGACTAGATGGCAAACAGCACTCCAGACCATAAAAAACACATGAAAGAAGCAAACTGAAAACAGAAACAAATCTGTGGATTCAGTAATTCAGGGACAAAAACAAAGTTGCTGGAAAAGCTCAGCAGTTCTGGCAGCATCTGTGAATGTAAAAACAGCGATAATACTTCAGGTCCGGTGACCCTTCCAGTTCTGAGGATTGTCATTTGTCGAGTTTGCAGTAGCGATGCATTATTGAAGGAATGGCTTCCCTCTTCACACCACTTCATGACAAGTTATCCTGCAAACTTCATGTGAATGTTGGAAATGGAATTAAACCACTTTCTAGTGCAGTCATATACTTGTTGTGTGGTTTGTTTGTGGTGTCCTTGGACATTGGTGCCCTCCCACTCCTTGTTGCTGTTGTATGTTTTGCAAGAATCGAGCTTGCATTCCTGTTTCCTGAATCTATGAAATCCAAATACCTTTTTGTTCTTGTGCTCACATCCCTCATGTTCTCACTTTGCTACTGTCTGGAATTATTTGAGGTCCCAAACTTTGCCTGGAACTTTCCTGTTCTGCCAAATCCTGAGAGCTGTGCATCTCTTGATACTTTTTTGCAGGCGTGCAATTCCTTCCTCTTAACATCACCATCTCTCACCTTTAAGATGCTCACGAAATGTCACTCTGGCCAAACTTTTGGTCACCTGTATGAAAATCTCCTCCTTTGATGTCAGTTTTTGTATGGCTCCCCTGCTGTGAAGTGCCATGAGGAGTTTTTTTCTGTGCAAGGGGTTCTATTTCAGTGTTGTGATGACTTCTGTGTGCAGCTGATGTCTTGTTGCCAAAAAGTAACCATTGATTTGCCTGTGAAATAATGCAATGTTCCCTCTCAGTATTAACCAGGTCGTTAAATCAGTGAATTGCAAGCTGAGTATTTTGGAGAATTTCATTAGCCATCCCCAGCTAGACCCGACTTTGCCATGTTACTGGGGTATCCAAGCATTGGCAATGCAACTCCCAGAACACAGGCAAACAAATCATCATAATCTTGGTGTTTTTCTTTGTTCACTTGATTTGTCTCTTTGACTTTTACAACGTTATTTTTTCAACTCACTTTCTCCTTACTGGTGGAAAAGCAGCATCGAAATGCCAGGAAATCCTGCTGGTGTAATAAGTATCCTCAGATGCATGTGAAATCATTTTGCAATGAGCCTTAAGTATATCTGTGCAATCTACAAAGAAGAAAACTTGGAAACATGGCCAACATATAGTTTCTATCCATGACCAGCACAATTCTCAATTGGACAGTCATTCCTTTGTCACTGGGTCCAAGTGCCACGCTCCTTAGCTGATGGCATGGCAGGTTTACCATTGCCGTGTGCACTGCAGCAATTCAAGAGAGCAGTTCATCTTCTTCTGTGCCATCGCATTGACTCTGTATTCCAAATTTAATCTATTGCATTTATATTTGTATAATTTGAAGGTTTATTTTCCCAAGAGTTTTGCTTCCCTGATGAACAGTATTAACTCTGACTTCATTTCCAGTGCTATTGCTGAAATCCTGAAATTCTGGTTGAATCAGCACCCTGAAGACTTCCGACAAGGCTCAAGTTATGCTTGCCTAAATAAAGTCCTCACATACCTAAAGCAGACAGCGCCGGGGTCAGACCCTGAAAAACGGGCCCAGAATCTTCACAGTCAGTTTCTGGAGGATGAAAGTGCAGAGAAAGAAATGTTCAGTAAGATTTATATTTATGATGCAAAAACAGTGGTTTTAATTCATAAGGCAAGGGGAAATAATTGTGGGGCAGTGTTTTTATCGGTGCGGTGGTGAAAGCATGTTCTGTTTGGCTCCAAAAGGCAGTTTGGGAATTTACTTTAAATATATCTCTGAAAGATTATAGTGTGCTATTCCTGTAGTGTAAATCTGATTCATGGACATCTACTCCGTCTGTATTCCGTCCCTCACCAGGACAGTATTGGAGCTCTCTGCCGCTCCCTCCAATGGCTGCCCAACCAATCGCCATTTATCACACCTGTGTTCCCTTGCTGAACATGACCTTACTCTCAACAGCCTGTATTTCAACTTCATCTGATGTAATGCAACTCACTTCCTGTGCAATGAAGGCATTGCTATGAATGCTTGCACGGAACCCCAAAATGCTGTGTTTTTTTTAAATTGAGATGTGTAGCAGACATTATTCCAGCCATGTCTCTTGAATTTCTTATTCCAATCCATCAAAGCTGATGCTTGCTATTGTCACCAACTGGAAAAGTTTATTGAACTTGTTTCCACTTTCTGTCCTTCTCTTCACCTTCAACTGCTCCATCTCTGACTCTTCATCTGTGGTTGTGAGAATGAAAAGAGGCTGCAGACAGTTTTGGTAAATGGGCAGAAATTGCAGCAGAAGGAATACAATGTGGCAAGGTGTGAAGTTAACCAGTTTGATCGGAAAACTAAATTCAGAATGTCTTTTGATAAGTTTGTATTCAGAGGGATGTGGTTGTTCATGTCAGTTGAATTCCAAAGTTAACATGAATGCACTGCAAACTATTCGGATTACGTTTGCTTCACTGCAATACCTCACAGTACAGAGAAATGAGATTGCAATAGATGGATTCATTTGGATCAGCACAAGTGCCTTTGGCAACTTCGCTGCTTTCTCTTGTAATTTGGGGTTCAAAGTGAAACATCTCTATAAATAGCTCACATAGCTGCCAGAATAAATTGTTAACGCTGCAGCTTAATGGTAATTCAAATGACTGAGTTATGATGAAAGTTAAGATCTTTTTCTGCGATGGACTCTGATGAAATTAATTTGTTAAAATGACCATTTAGATCCGAGATTACCAGTGGTCCCAAAGATCAGTGTTGTGCAGTAGTAATCATTGACCGTAGAAGAGCACCATTTTAGCCAGATACCAACCATTTGGATACTTTGACATCAGTGAAAGAATCAATGGGTGGGGTCGGCGGTGTGTCTGAATTTGTTTAGACATGATGTGTAAAGCTGTTCATTTTGAGTAGCAAGATGTTTTTCTAATCGAACTTGTTCACACATGTTAACGCATACACTGTAGCAGGTGGGTGTTGAAGCCAGGCCTCGTGGCTCATTGTTATTGACACTAGCACTACAGCACAAGAGCCCTTGTTGGTTAATACGTGCCTGTGGAGCAGGTGAGACTAAGCTCAAGGCCACTTGGTCCGGAAATAGGAACACTACCAATGTGCCTCAAGAGCCTCCATTTTGAGTGGTCATCTGACGTTGTCAAATTCATGGTGTCTCCCTGTCAGTTCGTGGAGGGCTTAGCCATCTGTCTCAGGGTTAAGTTCATTTGGGCTTCCTTTGACAAGCTTCAAAAGAAGATCCAAAAATTTTGGTTAAGCCAAGTATTGCTGAGTGAATACCGCTGTCCTGAGTTCATGATGTACAAGACCAAATTCTGCATAGAACGGACTCTGTAATATGGTCTGCTAAGACCCAGCAGCATTGAATGAGTCTTTCAGGACAATTTCCTTTTTAACTGTTGCTGTCAATGACATTTTATTTTCTAATATGATTGAATAATTTTGCAGGTTATTGTAAAACAAGAACTTGAGATTTGAAAGATTTGCTTTGGCAAGAAATTGGAATGGGAATCTGTCAATAAATACAATTTCTTTTGCAATTGAAATGCTTCCAACAGGAGGGTTTCACTGCAATATCACATTAAATTCAGCAAATTGAGATTTAAAACTATAAATGTGAGCTAACTGTTGTAAATTAATGGACGATTTCTAGTCACAAGTGAGTAAGATGTTTTGGAGCAATGAGAACTTTGGGCACAAAATAAATATCTATCTTCACTTACGCAGAAGGCTACCCTGGAAGACTTGGGTTCTACGTGGGAGAAGAACATGAAGGAACCATCGAAGAAGTGGACGAAAAGCTCCTCTGCTACCCATCACGCTGCATTGCAGAGCAGCTGACCTTTATGGATGCTGTGAGTAAACAGGAATCTGGGTCTGTGATAATGGACTGCAGATGCTGGAGAATCCAAGATAATAAAATGTGAGGCTGGATGAACACAGCAGGACCAGCAGTCTCTCAGGAGCTTAAAAGCTGTCATTTGGGGCCTAGACCCTTCATCAGAGAGGGGGATGGGGTGAGGGTTCTGGAATAAATAGGGAGAGAGGGCGGAGGCGGACCGAAGATGGAGAGAAAAGAAGATAGGTGGAGAGGAGAGTATAGGTGGGGAGGTAGGGAGGGGATGAGACAGTCCAGGGAAGACGGACAGGTCAAGGAGGTGGGATGAGGTTAGCAGTAAGGAGTTGGAGGTGTGACTTGGGGTGGGAGGAAGTGATTGTTGAGAAGAAGAACAGGTTAGGGAGGCAAAGACAGTCTGGGCTGTTTTTGGGATGCAGTGCGGGGAGAGGACGATCTGGGCTGGTTTTGGGATGCGGTGAGGGAAGGGGAGATTTTGAATCTGGTGAAGTCCACATTGACATCATTGGGCTGCAGGGTTTCCAAGCGGAATATGAATTGCTGTTCCCGCAGCCTTCGGGTGGCATCATTGTGGCACTGCAGGAGGCCCATGATGGACATGTCATCTAAAGAATGGGAGGGAGAGTGGAAAACGCTCGCGACTGTGAGGTGCAGTTGTTTATTGCGAGCCAAGTGGAGGTGTTCTGCAAACCGGTCCCCAAGCCTCCACTTGGTTTCCCCAATGTAGAGGAAGCCACACCGGGTACAATGGATACAGTATACTAGATTGGCAGATGTGCAGGTGAACCTCTGCTGAATATGGAAAGTCATCTTGGGGCCTTGGATGGGGTGAGGGAGCGGGTGTGGGGGCAAGTGTAGCATTTCCTGCGGTTTCAGTGGAAGGTGCTGGTGTGGTGGGTTTGGAGGGGAGTGTGGAGCGAACAAGAGAGTCGCGGAGAGAGTGGTCTCTCCGGAAGGCAGACAAGAGTGGGGATGGAAAAATGTCTTGGGTGGTGGTGTTGGACTGTAGATGGCGGAAGTTTCGGAGGATGATGCATTGTATCCTGCTTTCCGGAGAGACCACTCTCTCTGACTCCCTTGTTCACTCCACACTGCCCTCCAACCCCACCACACCCGACATCTTCCCCTGCAACCACAGGAAATGCTACACTTGCCCCCACATCCCCTCCTTCACCCCTATCCCAGTCCCCAAGATGACTTTCCATGTTAAGCAGAGTTTCACCGACACATCTGCCAATGTTGTATACTGTATCCATTGTACCCGGTGTGGCTTCCTCTACATTGGGGAAACCAAGCAGAAGCTTGCGGACTGATTTGCAGAAGACCTCCGCTCGGTTTGCAATAAACAACTGCGCCTCCCAGTCGCGAGCGTTTTCCACTCCCCCTCCCATTCTTTTGATGACATGTCCATCATGGGCCTCCTGCAGTGCCACAATGATGCCACTCGAAGGTTGCAGGAACAGCAACTCATATTCCGCTTGGGAACCCTGCAGCACAATGGTATCAATGTGGACTTCACCAGCTTCAAAATCTCCCCTTCCCCCAACGCATCTCAAAACCAGCCCAGTTCGTCCTCTCCCCGCACTGCACCACACAACCAGCCCAGCTCTTCCCCTCCCGCCACTGTATCCCAAAACCAGTCCAGCCTGTCTCTGCCTCCCTAACCTGTTCTTCCTCTCACCCATCCCTTCCTCCCACCCCAAGCCGCAGCTCCACCTCCTACCTACTAACCTCATCCCAACTCCTTGACCTTTCTGTCTTCCAAGGGCTGTCCTATCCCCTCCGTACCTCCCCACCTATACTCTCCACTCCACCTATCTTCTTTTCTCTCCATCTTCGGTCCGCCTCCCCGTCTCTCCCTATTTATTCCAGAACCCTCACCCCATCCCCCTCTCTGATGAAGGGTCTAGGCCCGAAATGTCAGCTTTTATGCTCCTGAGATGCTGCTGGTCCTGCTGTGTTCATCCAGCCTCACATTTTATTATCTAGGAATCTGGGTCTATACTGTTGAGACCTGTCTTTCGCAGTCATTCTCAATGCGGTGTTTCAGTCAGCAGTAAGCATCCGAATCTCACCATATTATTGAAAGCTATTTCCGCTCCACCAGTCATTATAACTGAATTGCCTTCATAATGCAGTCGTCCAAGATGTCAAAGTGTCTTGTTTGAAATGTAACTTCAGTCTTGAGCTTGTAATACCTGTCGATGAAGACTTCAGCACTCGCCTATTTTTTTAAATGAATGTCACATGAATTAAGTGAGCAGGGAGAGCACTGAAAATCCTTCGTAACTTCGTGTTGAATCTCTCCAAAATGAATAGTATTTCAGGGTAAAAGTTGAAATGTTTCACCAGAACAGTCACTGTTCCTACATGAACCCAGTGATTTTGTTCGAAGTGTCCAGTACGACAACTTTGGTGTTTGCAGAGATCTCCTGGAATGGAATCAGCCACGAGATCAGGCTATTCCAGTCTAGTCTCCAAGGTGGCTTGGTGCCTACCTCTACGAAATGAGGCGAAGGATTGCTGACTCAAATTTTGTGTTCTGTCTCGGTCTGGTCATAGGCTTCGGCTTCAAATGGAAGCTCAGCTTTGAGCAAATGGGACTGTGGTCTATATGACAGCATTGGGTGTGACTCTAGAATGTAAGTAGTCCTCGAGGTCTCAAAAAGCCTGAGCAATTGTCAGTGTTGAGAGCAGGGGTGCGCATATCTAATCTGCAAGTGAACTTTTTGTCAAACGTACGAGTTGGTTATGGATCGCTGCTTTTCTGCACAGAGTTAGAAAGTTAACATCTGTTTTCATTGCAGTCTCTGTTGTACGTGTGTATACATTCTGACACTTCGAGTCTAATCATGTGACACAATGATGACAACAGACATTTTGGATGGGAAACAACCTATATTGGTGTCTGTAGAGGAACATAGCTGCTTTTCTTTCCTTGAAGCAGTGAGGTCGGCAATGAGATCAGTGATTCCTTTTCAAATCAGTTGTTTGACCTGGTGAATGTCAAGGCAGTGTTTTTGATTCTGGTCGCCTGTGTTGTTCCTGTTGCAGGCAGGTCCAGGAGGCTGAAACAGGAGATTTATTATTTAGTTTACTGTAGAGGGCGGAAGGTTAGCCTCAGCTGTTCCCTGCCTGAAATAATCGATGACATCATTGTCACATGATCGGAGTGTTAAAAGTGAGAGTGCACCATGCTTGCATAAATACGCAGCAGTTTCCCACTCCATGGTTTCTGAGCACTCCCTTCCGCTCCAGCCTGTCACAGCCAGCTCTGGCTTTGAAATTGACAAGACTGACAAATTTCTCCGTTCTGAATGAGTTCACCGGGATCTGAAGAAGCTATTTGTGGTTTGTGTTAACTTTGACACTCGGAGCATAATTGTTTGTGGGAGTTGTTAGCCTTGAAGAGGGAGGCAAGAGGAGACAATGCAAACAGAATGACCAATTGACAGGCTTGGATGTTTGGCAACATTCAGCTTCAGCATGAAACCAACAGTGGGGAGGTGTTGACGTTGAGGTGTACTTAACCAACACGGGGTGCGGCAGCCATTGTGTTCTGTCAATCTGCCTTGATGTGAGAAGTGGACATGATGCAGGAGCACTTTCCTGATGGCCAGTGTGTCTAGCTTATGGACCACCATGGCTGAGCATCAGTAGGAGTGACTATTGCCAACAAAGCCGTGCATTGATGGTGTGCACGGAGCCAGCAGTAGGAGCTGGGTGGAGATAACTTGTGATTTAGAATCTAACCTACAAATAAGAAGGAGATGACTGAAAACTCAAGGCTGTTGACCTGTTTGTACAACCTATATGCACCTTGGGCATCAATGTGTGTATTATGTACTCAGTTGTTGACAAAGTAGCTTGTGCAGTTTTGAATGTACAATTGCAAACTAGCAGGATGAGTTTACTCATGAATGGAAGAACCTTGTTTGTAGTTCATTCCTTCAACCACAGTACATCTAATATATGTAATCTTTGTTTCCTTTTTATTTTTGATCAGGATCTTTTTAAGAAACTTGTGCCCAGCGAATGTTTAGGGTCCATCTGGGCTGAACAACCAGATCGAGCATCAACCGTCTGGGCTATCGTGGCACAGTTCAATAACGTTAAGAATTGTGTCACCAGCACCATCAGTCGGCCTCAGCAGCTAAAACCACGGCAGAGGGTGAAAATCATTGAGAAGTGGATTGATGTTGCCAAGGTACAGTTGTTCTTTAGTGATTTTTAACCTTTATGACAGGGTAAAGCACTCAGTGCATGAAACAAACATGGTGGAAGAGAGCAAGCAGTTCCTACGATGTGTTGAGATGTTTAGGGTTTGAAAGCCTCTCGAATTGACGAGCAGAATTAGAATTGAATGCTTCATGGCAAATCCTAGCATTTGTAATTTCCATAGTGTTGGCTGCTAATAGTTCATGCCTCAGTTTACAGTTGCATTGAAATATTAAAGTTTTCTTTCTCATCAAAAATATTTCTGTGGAGAAATAAAGGAAACTGATTTCAGATTTTTAGTGGCCCTTCAAACACAAAGTTACTTATTAGGCATTACAGAATGTTGCTTGCCTCCCTTCCGAGCAGTGATCAGATTTATGATACATTGTAAATTTTATTCTCAGTTTTCTGCATTCCATATGCCCGTATGCCGGCCCTTCAGTAACTTGCCTGGTTGTCTGTTTCTTATGTGTTTGCCAAAGGAATTTGTCTTTGCATTTTAATCAGCAATTGGGAAAAGGATGAGGAAGGGCTGTCATACCTGATATCAGGCTTGTCTTTGTCATCAATATGTGGCATTCCCACGAGTACATTTGGAAAGAATCAAGACAGGAAGCTAGTAATTAACTAATTAAGTGAATTAAGTAATTTATTCATATTCATTTTATCATCCAAAATGGCACTGGATCATAGCAACAAAAGTGTATTATCATTGAAATTTCCCATATTCATGTGACCATAAAATATTTAGTCATTCGAAAGGTTGGGAATGAAGATTCATAATAATACCTTTGCCAGGTATTTGTGACAAATCTGGTTTGGCTCTTGGCAACACTGCCTGCATGGATTTGGACTCGTAAAGAATCTTAAGGCATTGATGTCTGTCTCCAGTTTCACAATCCAGAGAAGTTGAAATGAATGGAGGCAGACACCCAGTCATAGACATGGATACATGAGCTCCTGACAGGCTGTCCGTGCCGACCTAGAAACTGGTGCTGTCAAAGGCCATTCTGAAGACGAGTTGCCACCTTCCAGTGATCACTTGGCTGGCTCTTCCGGTTGTCATTTGAGTTGACAATAGTTGATGAGGGGCCTTATCCATGTTGAAGTGTCCTCCGTCACTTACTTTTTACTGCAGCAGCCTTTGTTGCCCTCAAGCCGGAAGACTGTGGGCTTGAGATCTTACCTGCTGGACTTAATCAGATAAGGCATCTATCTAATGATGCCCAGTGAGGCACATCCACATAAAGCCAATATGGTCTAATGACCCTCTCCCTCCTTGGCCTTCCTCGCTAAGCAGAAGTGGTTTTGAGAGTTGAGGACAAACAATTGCAGGCTTCCAACTCTCCTGCCCCTCGGCCCCTCCCAACAAAGTTCAAATTGATGCTTGTGGAAGGGAGGTTTGATTTGTCCTATTCTTCTCCCTGTCTCCGTGGGGCAGGCAGATGAAGGACATTCACATGCTATCCTCACTACGATTAGTTAACTCAGTCTCAATAACATTGTGATTCATAAAAGTAGACTCAATTTTCTGATTTGTATGCTTTCCTTGAATGATTATCTCATGTGTCAGGCCCTGCCCTCCTATGCTGGCAGAAAATGTAATCTGTCATTCGTTTATCAGATGAATACAATGGATATAACACAGATGATCACCCGTCTCCAGCTCCCTAACTTCGCCACTTCCACCACTCAGATGGCCGTGTCTCCAACTTATTCATTCGAATCTTTGCTTTGGCGTCAGTAACCATGTCTAACGAGTCAAGTGTTGGCAGAGAGTGAAATGTCTCAGAGGGAAAAAAAAATGAAGATCAAGTTTTAAGTCGCTAAGATTTGTGGAATTTTTGCCCCCACAAAGTCGTTTGTTAATGCTGTTATTTTTGCAGATCACGTTTTTCTGATGGAACATTTTAATGTCTGAGGTATTGGGTCATGGGGAGCCACTGTTTTTCCCACAGAACTCATGTTTTATGTTCTCACAGGAATGTCGGATTTTGGGAAATTTCTCTTCAGTGTGTGCAATTACCCGTGCATTGCAAGCAAATAACATCTTAGAGTTTCAGAAGACTTGGGCAGCCGTGTCAAAGTGAGTCATTTTTCTGAAAAAGCCGTGTCATTATTTTTAATAAATATGTGGCAGGAATTTGCAGGTTTCACCTCCAAGTTTACTTGCCAAAGTGATCTTCACACTCCAGATGTGTTGACAGGATTACCAGAGGCACTACAGTGCAATCCTAACAATTGGCTTACTGGGAGAATCTTTCATTCTTTCACTAAGGAGTGAGGAGTTAATTTTCTACAGTGGAAAAAGAAAACTGTTTGACAGCTTAAAATATTGAACTATTGTGTTCCAAAACTGATCTGCTGTTGGATGTAACGTAAGACAGTTTCCTGTGGATGTGCTGTGACGGGGTGATATAAACTGGAGGTTTGTATAGGAACCTGAAATACAAAGAACACAATTATTTTAATCACCCAAGAAAGCAGTCGAGACCTCTTTGAAGTGCGCACTTGTAGTTTATATTCATGTGCCGTAGACGATTTGATCATGATTGTTTTTTTGAGGCAGCTTGGAGGTGAAATCTCACTTGCTGTGATGAGATTTCCTAAAACTACTGCAATGAAGGGCTTTTGTGGCACAGTGGTAACATCTCCATCTCTGGGCTTAAATAATCTGGGTTCAAATTCTGTCTGATGAAGGGTCTAGGCCCGAAATGTCAGCTTTTGTGCTCCTGAGATGCTGATTGGCCTGCTGTGTTCATCCAGCTCCACACTTTGTTATCTTGGATTCTCCAGCATCTGCAGTTCCCAATATCTCTTGGGTTCAAATTCTACCTGCCAAAGAGATGTGTCAAAACATATCTGAACTGTTTCATTAAAATAACTGCAATTGTTTGAAAAATGCTTCACTGCCCTTCACTGTCTGTATGACTTGCTTATTTGTCAGATTCCATGTCAGCTGTTTGCAATCTTGACTCTATTCTGTCAAGAGTAATTTGTTTTATTCTCTTGACTAGGAGCACAAAGGCAACATTTGAAGATCTTTCAAATCTCATCTCCGAAGATGGCAACATAATGACAAGTAGCCAGCACGAAAAACAGGTAAGCGTTTGCATTTGGCACTGTGCATCGATATTCAGGGCATTATAGGTATTTTCAAGCAAAATATCTACAATGAATTACATTGGTGTCTGAATGCATACAAATACTGTGAATCAATAATGCAACAAGGGATACATGTATTACATATGGATGGTCTAACTTGGCTCAAGTCTTCCAAAATCGTTCTGTCATGATGCAACCTTCATAGATTATCTTTCTCAGTGTTCGTTATCTTGGAAGTTTGAACACTTGCACAATGATATTAAAAGCAGGATATATGTCAGTTTTCTTTTCTTTTGATTTGCACACTTGGAGGGCCTCGTAATTAATTAAAGCCAAGGCAAAACACGAATAGCTTTAATTGGTTCTCGTTAGTGTTTTTGTTCAATTAGCATGTCTTCCTTTTATTGTTCTCTGCGGTAATAAATATTTACTGCATTGGAACTGAGAGATAATCACATTGCTTTGTTTGTTGAGCATTTCAGACATCAACTATTTAGTTTCAACTAGCTTGGACCACCACTGACATTTCAAACTAACTTCAAAAACCTTCTCAAAAAGCATATTGTTTTACCAGGTTTCGAGACATTCCTCCTCACTCTGTTTGTCATGCTGTTTGCCCAGTCATTTTGTTCCTGAATTTTACAAAGTAACAAAATAATTTGTTAGTTATAAACATTTTGATGTCACTTGACCAAACTAGTGTGTCCAGGACAGTAAGGAGGCAAGATGCAAGTTTTCTGTTGAATCATTCTTAGATTAAATCAAAGCAGTTTGAAGGTGGTACTTGAAGAGGACGAAATGCAGCATTCATGTTGGGTTGTTAACAATTTGACAGACACTCCGTTTTTCATACTGCTGAAAGTTCTAGTTGCGGTTGACGATGTTTTTGCATTGCTGTCCATCTGCTGGCTCCAGAATTTCTGCGGTGCTGCTGTCACACCTTGTTTATTATGTTTGCTATTGGTGCACAGTGCAGAATTCCAAATTACTTTTCATATCTGGCTTGAATCTAAAAGTAGATTTGTTTTTAATAATCAAAAACGCGTGTTGTGCAGGATGATTGCTTTTGTGGTGTCAATTTCTATAAATATACATGGGAAAATCTGAGTTCAAGATTGGACAGTTGTTTAACTTCCATAATGCTGCCTCCCAGATTGTACAGTGAATATCGATGCATGGTTCGTTAATCTTTAAGCATATTACACAGATGTTCTCTGGCAATATGGCTTGCTAAGCTTTACTTGAGATGGGTGTGCCATTCGCAAGGCCACCATATCAACACTTGCTGTCGATCCTTAATTGACACTGAGTGTAGTGATAAGATACCACCTTGATATACCATAGCGTATTTGCTGAAAATACTTCCCCAAATGTGACTGTCTGGTGAATTTCACCTGAGTGAGCCAGCAATCATCATTTTCACTGTTGTGTTTTTAAATCTCAGAAAATATAATTTGAAACCTCATTTTAAATGCAGTTTGAAGCAGCAACTTCACCATGTCCAACAATTTGATTTGCACACTTGGATGGGAATCTGAAATAGTTGCCAAGTGATTGTTTTATGGGTTAAACATTGATACTAGTTTTGTGATGAACTATTGTGCGTGGGATAAATTGTAATATCACTTCCAAATATCATTGCCTGGCTATCACCTCTTGAGTTCGAATTGGCCAAATGTTGACAAAAGGCTTTAGCGTTGTAAAATGTTTTTACAATAAAGGCTTGAGTTTTGAAATCTCTTCTGTTATCTCATTTGATATTATGGGAGATATAGATTAGATGCAGTGAATGAATAGCTGGTTTTCTATGTACATTTTCAGGATGGAGCTTCAAAATTTGCCACCCTCAACAGCACCTTGAAAGAGAACAAAATACTGACACACAAAACACTGAAAGTAACAAAGAAGAAGGTAATCATCCCTTTATGTTTAATATTGGAATGAAACGTTCTCAAGTTGAAGCAGTTAATCTTGAAGCTTTACAAGTAAATCTGATTTATCTTTCCATAATGGTGTATCTTTGTTATAACTATGCTGTAAAGCAGTTCTCCGGGTAACTAAAGGGAAGTTATCAGCATTGCTGCTACTTAAGCCATTGAACATGTTTGGTTATATGTTTGAAGCTATAACCATGCTGCTTGTTGCATATCTATCAGTGTGTTGGGTTGTGGGTAGAATATTTCTACATTGAACGGAAGTAAATCTGCGAGGCCAGGCAGGTATGCACAAACATTTCCCATGGTCTGATGGATAAATACAACAGTCAATACAGTGTGGAGCTGAAGGAACTCAGCAGGTCAGGCAGCATGAGAGGAGCAAGAAAATCAACGTGTCAGGTCAGGACCACACTGTATTGACTCTGACTCCAACATTTGCAGTTCTTGCTGTCTTTGAGAGATGGTTAGCATCACTGGTGGTCCAGTGGTTAGGATTCGGCGCTTTCACCGCTGCGGCCTGGGTTCGATTCCCGGTCAGTGCAGCACATTTTGGGGTGGCTCATTGGCTCAGTGGTTAGCATTGCGGCCTCACAGTGCCGTGGACCCAGGTTCGATTCCAACCTCGGGTGACTGTCTGTGTGGAGTTTGCATATTCTCCCCGTGTGTGCATGGGTTTCCTCCCGGTGCTCTGGTTTCCTCCCACAGTCCAAAGATGTGCAGGCTAGGTGGGTTGGCCATGCTGAATTGCTGGTTGTGTTCAGGGGTGTGTGAGCTGTAGGGGATGGTTCTGGGTGGGATGTTTCAAGTGGCGGTGTGAAATTGGTGAGCCGAAGGGCCTGTGTCTACACTGTGGGGAATGGAATTTAATCTCAATACAACATCTTGGCTGAAGCATTGAAATATGCCGACGCTCACAAAGGCAGAGATTCAGGTACTCATCTGGTGTTCCCTTTTTGTGTAGCAAAGGAAGAACTAAACCCGGGTCACACAATAACTCGGTTAGCCATCATGAATGAGGCAACATGACGAGAATTTTTTCAGCACTGCCCCTTGTGTCTGCGCTGGTCATAAAGCACCCACCTATTCTGATCCCATTTTGTAGAACTTCGCCCATCGCCTGCTAGGTATTCTTCATCAACATGTTCTGAACACATGATGACACTTGTCTGGCAGAGGTGGAACTCAAACTCAGATTTCTGGCTCAGCGGTAGGGACGCTACCACTGAACCACAAGACCCCTTTATAGAGCTCTGATGAAGGGTCACCAGACCCAAAACATTAACACAGTTTTCTTCTTCACAAATGCTCCCAGAGCAGCTGAGCTTTTCCAGCAACTTTGTTTTTCTACCCCTTTAAAGAATTTGCATTTATTGGCGTTTTTGTCAACCCATTCAGCCAAGCTTATGACTCCATTCTGTAGGAGGTTGGACTGAACTGGGATCCCCTGCCTCAACGGTCGGTATCATTCCTACAAAATTCCACAACCCCTACCCCCACCCAGGATTTTGATGGCAATGGCGTTTCAAGAGTTCATCAAAATTGTTCTTCAGTTGTCTCAAGGGTTCCTGCCTGGACCACCCTTTTAGGCAGTGCGTTCCAGAAACCCACCACTTCTGGGTGAAAAGTTTTTGAACAAATCCCCTCAAAATAGCCTGCTTGTTGTATTAAAACTGTAAGCCCTGATATTGATAGGCAGGGAATAAAGTTTTTCCTAATGCTTAGCCAAATCCCTCAGAACTCTTTGAACCTCAACCAGGTTCCTCCTCAGTGTCTTTGTTGCAGTGAAGATTGTCCCGTGTGAATTTAGCCCCGTTCTGTAACTGAAATGTTCCCGCCCGAGCTGTATTAGTCAATTGGAATCAAAATTAGCTTTTGGCAGGAAGTAAGCGTGACTTTTGAAGAACATTTCTGCAACTTGAAGCTTTCATTCGGCAGTGTAGCACAGGGTAGAGTGATAGTTCTTGCTGTGTGTACTTTAATGCTCCAGACACAAAAGATACAAGTATGAACATCAGGCTCACAGATGACACAAGAATGGGAGGTGTGGTAAATAGCAAAATGCTTTAGTCTCTAGGCACACCGTGTTCTAACTGTGGCTCAACTAATTTTATTTACGTCCGCTCTTATATTCAGGCAAGTATCCAATATGGTGCTTTTACCACCTTATCCACAGGTCCTCCTGCCTTCAAGAATATGCTTATGCGCACAGCAAGGTCCTCGTGATTCTCTGTACATTCTAAAACTTCCATTTAACATGTCTTGTCCTGACTTATTTGTCCTCCCAAAACGCTTCGCCTGACACTTTTCAGGATAGAATTCTATTTGCCTCTTTTCAGGCCTTCTAACCAGCCCATGTGTGTAATCCTGGAGACTAAGGCTTTTTGCTGTTTACCACATCGCCAATTCTTGTGGCACCTGTGAACCTGCTGTTCACACTTGTAGCTTTTGTGCCTTGAAAATTCATGTACACACAACAAGAACCATCACTTTATGCTGTGGTATGCTGCTGGACGAATGCTTCAAGTTGCAAAAATGCTCTTCAAAAATCACACATAATTCCAGTCGCAAAGTCAGTTTTGGTTCCAGTTTGCCAATTCCGGTGTATCTCCTAGGCTTTTAGCTCCTTAAGCAGTCTGAGACCATTAAATTATTTCTTGGGGTCAGAAAGGTGTCCTATGAAAAGACATTGAGTAGAATTATATTCTTGAGTTTTGAAAAATAAGGGTTAACCTTACTGAGTCAAACGTTTGGAAATCAGGTGCGATAAATTGTTTCCATCTTCAGGCAAAATCACACAGTACTTAGAAAATTTCCAATCTCCAAATGATGAAGTTACACAAACATTGAGTTTGGTTGACAGTTCACAGATCAGGGATCAAAACTCCGAACTTGCCTGTCGTTTATAGATCTAACTTTGTATTCCACTGTGTAACTGTGTCAAAAATTGAGTCCGAAATTTTGATTCTAATTAGATTTAGTTGCATGATAAATGGTATAAATAAGGCATGGAGTAGTATGTTTGGGAAATATGACAGTGCGTTCACAATGGATGAAATAAATTCACCTCACTTTTCCAGGGTGTAGTTCAGGGAATTGTACCATTCCTGGGAACTTTCTTCACGGACTTAACAAAATTGGATTCGGCTTTCCCCAATTATCGTTTCGTAAGTCTGTTTTACAAGATTTGGATTCCTTATTTGCTGATGAGCACTATTGTTACAGTTTCATTGCAAGCTGCTCATAGCAATAAAAGAAACGAATAAGTATGATTAATGATACTGATGAGAATAATGTGATGCTTTGTGTTGCAAATCAAACAATATGTAAATAAAGAAACATGCAAAAGGCTTTGCAGTTGATTGAATACAGGTTTAGTTTTTCTAAAGATTGGATAAAGTGGGCATCATTTTTATTTTGTACAGGTAAATTTGTTAGCTGGACGTCACTGCCTATTGTGCAGTTGAGCAGCTGAGAATGGCATCAGCTTGGTACTGATCCATTTGAGTGGAACAAAGGGCTCTATGTAATGGCCAAAATATAAACCTGGTGGAATGATCGATCATTTGTGTTTGACCTTTGACTATTTCCTAAAATTGAAACAAGTTTACAGAGTTTGTATTTCACTGCTGATCTGTTAAATTTCATGATCTCATAGTACCATTTGACCTTTATATATATTGAATTAATTTTCTTTGTTCATGTCTATTTCTTACAGAATGGCTTGATCAACTTCGACAAGAGACGAAAGGTGATTGTACTGTGCAAAATGTTTGTAAATGCATGAAACGGGAAAAGCGTGCCTTTCAATATTGTTGTGCTTTTTCTGCTTGATGGGGAATGTTGGAAGAGTCCACAACTACATCTTAAATGTGGATGATCACTAATAAATCCAATAAAGAAATCAGGAGAAGCTTTGTTGCTCGCAGCAGTCAGATTGCAGAAGCTGCTGCTACCAGGACAAGTTGAGAAGAATAGCAGAGATGGATTTGAGAGAAAGTTAGATGTCAGAAAGGGCACAAAGAGGCACATTAAGAATTTGGAGCATGGTGGGAGAAGTGTAGAGAGCAGCATGGAGCAGTTCAGCCAAATGGCCTGTTTTTGCACTGCTGTTATGATGCAAGTTACCTTTCAGCATTCACAACCAGGTCCAGGACCTTCCTGGTGCTCTGTGAATGAAGATGTTGTGAAATTAGTCTGGGTGCAATGGAAGCTTTTTCATTATCGAAGAGACTGAGTAAATAATCTCTCCATATTAGTTGGTATTTTCCGTCAGAAGAGAGGCATCGGTTACTTATGGAAGATCAGAAAGTGAGGGAGTGCAGCCGTTGGGGTCATCACTGACTGGGCATTTGATTCCATATTTCTGAATTTGGTAAGACCAACTTCTGAAATATCTCTGTTGCCATGGTTACTATTGAGGGTATCGTACAATCCCTATAGGGTGGAAACCGGCTATTTGGCCCAACAAGTCCACACTGACCCTCGGAAGAGCATCCCATCCAGACCCATTCCCCATGTCTAACCCACCTCACCTCAACATCCCTGGGCACTATCGACAACTTAGCATGGGAATCTACCTCCCCTGCACATCTTTGGACTGTGGGAGGAAACAGTAGCACCCAGAGGAAATCCATGCAGACGATATTTTGGTCTTGTACAGCAGCATTCAGCAGACAGCATGAGAATATTAACATGATACAAAGTTCAATTCATTTGTTTGTCACATGGTTTTGCTGACAAAACTGTAACTTGAGGTGCCATTTTAATCTAACCTATGAATAGAATAGGTTGCAATCAGAAACAACTGACGCCGAATTTGCCAAGCTGGGCCCTGTGGTGTAAAATCAGCTGGGATGCAAAATAGGCATCCAACGCTGTGTGACTCCACTTAATGAGCACAGAGTGTCATCTGTCAAATAGCCCGTCATTTCTCATGGATGATGCTTCAAGTGTTTATTTCAACTGACCTGTTGAAAACTGGCATGCACTTTACAACTTAAAAGTAACGTTATCAACATTTGACTTTGAGAGTTCTGCCCCTCTTTACATGTCAAATCGTGACAAGGTTCAACCAAGAAGCCAATGTGATTGAAAGAAAATAGTCCAGTAACTTCTAGCGGCACATGGCCCGTAAATTTTATGATGCCGCAACTTTGAAAAATTAACTCAACATGTTCACCATCTGCCTTGGTATCAATTACGATAGACCAGCCACTTATTTTGTACTTTGCAGAATTTCTTTTGCTTGGATAAATGATCTTTCATAATGTTTCTTGCCTTCAACCTAAATCAGCTTCTGGTTCTGAGGTGAATCCCTAATACTTCTTTGAAAAAAAATCCATCATTGAATCATGAATTTGTGACCTGAAACCATCCTGGATAATCTGTACAGAAATTTATCCTTGAAAAGTCACATAAATGTTATTTATTTCCAAAGCAGAAATATTTTTGTGACATGATTTACCGTGTGGTTGGAATAAAGTTATTGATGCTGTTTAAAGTACCACTGAATAGGATATAGCAGTTACACTTCTTGCAATTTTAACATTTTGTTAACAGCTTGTTATTTATTTGTGTTCGTTCAGGAATATGAAATCATTTCGTGTCTTAAATATATGCAGTTTGCTTGTCAATGTTACATCATTCGCCCAGACGAGAAGTTTCTGGACCTGTTCTTCACACAACTATACTTAGCTGAGAATAACAAGTAAGTAACTGGATTGTAGGAATGTGCAGATAAAATATTTTCGTTTGGTTTTTAAAATCTCCCACAATTTTAACTACTGTTGAATGCTAGTGAGCCTGCCAATTTATTATCGTCTTCCTTTTCGTTGGTTTCAAAGTTGTGATCATGAATTCTGACATATGGGAATAAAGCCGGTTGCTCTATGAATCATTTCCATTGTGTTGTATCAAAATGTGTTTTCTTGGCTTATAATAGCACAGATCGTACTGCCGCTAAGCCAACGGGAACAGGAAAATGCAAAGATTTGATGAGTGACCACTTTTCGCAACATGTCCAAGACCTCGTGCTTTGGGTGCATCTACAAATCCAGATGTAAACTGTACTAGTTTTGAGATAATGGGAACTGCAGATGCTGGAGATTCCAAGATAATAAAATGTGAGGCTGGATGAACACAGCAGGCCAAGCAGCATCTCAGGAGCACAAAAGGTGACGTTTCGGGCCTAGACCCTTCATCAGAGAGGGCGATGGGGGGAGGGAACTGGAATAAATAGGGAGAGAGGGGGAGGCGGACCGAAGATGGAGAGTAAAGAAGATAGGTGGAGAGGGTGTAGGTGGGGAGGTAGGGAGGGGATAGGGATGGACTGACCTATCCCCTCCCTACCTCCCCACCTACACCCTCTCCACCTATCTTCTTTACTCTCCATCTTCGGTCCGCCTCCCCCTCTCTCCCTATTTATTCCAGTTCCCTCCCCCCATCCCCCTCTCTGATGAAGGGTCTAGGCCCGAAACGTCAGCTTTTGTGCTCCTGAGATGCTGCTTGGCCTGCTGTGTTCATCCAGCCTCACATTTTATTATCTTGTACTAGTTTTGAGATGTGTTTCTTTTTGTTCAAATTTCTTTTCAAATACACAATCTTATTACGAACACAAAATCAGTAATAAGCCGACACAATTGGTCAGCATTTTTAAGTATTTTTAAATGGTTGCCTAAAATTATCATTTCCTCATCTAGAGATGGCCACAGTGCCTTTTTTTATAATACAAGCAAAAATAAGCTCCAACTAAAAAATAATGACTTTGCCATTGGTGGGCCAGAGTTGGTTAAGGATCAGATTTTAGAAAACTGAATTTGGTTTTTGTTTTGACAGAGCAGGCTTTGTCATATTTACATTAGTTGACAGCAGTTAGCTTCTTCATAAGTGGGTGGACAGAAGTTATTATTTCAAATAATCTGTACTGCTTGGCCTGCTGTGTTCAGCGAGCTCCACACTTTGTTAGCTCCCTATTAAGCTCATGCTCAGGCTATGGATGAACATGTGTAACAAGCACCTGGCATTATCATCAATTCAAACACCGGTACAGTCAGTTTTGAGCCAACTTCAATCATGATATTTTTTGTAACAGGAAGTACAATATGTGACAGAACCTCAGTTTGCGTGGATCATAAGTTGTATTTAAAGTTCGTTTTGACCTCTGGGACGGTTTGGCTGATTTTCGGACAGATTGTCTGAAAAGAATCAGAAACAGAAAGCCTTGCTCCCGTTGCTACTGGTCAAGAGAGCTACTCTTTCATTTCACTACCTCCTACACGTGACACGTGGTGTTTTAGTCACCTGCCGTGACTGATTCATGACCACTTTTATATTGTTTGCCTGATAATGTCTGTACGTTCACATGACAGTGTGGATGAGGCCCAGACGAACTTCTGCATCACTTTAAAAGCTATTCTATTACCCTCGGCACTCAAAGTTTGATTCTCATTTTTTTCAATTCACTTTATTTCAAGCCTGGTCCTTGTTAATTTTTCTGCACCTGCTGTCGATGTTTGACAGTTTTGTTCAATTCCATGTGTTCTGCAAAAAGACTTGTTGGGTTATCTTCTTGGTGAAAAAAAAATACCCAAAGGAACTGTGCATGCTGTCATTCAAAAACACACTCCGAAATTGCTGGAAAAATTCAGCAAGTCTGCCAGCATCTGTGGAAAGAAAACAGAGTTAACTTTTGGGTCTGGTGACACTTCCTGAGACCTCTTATCATCTTGATCTGCTCTTCACATAGCAGAAAAGATCGCTGTGCTGACAGTGAGAACGTTTGCAGTTAAATCTGCTGCCACTCATTAGTCAAACTAATATTCAATGTACTCCTGCCTGAAAACATGTATCTTTTGCAAGCAAAATTATCATTCATGCAATTTCATTTCCATGTCAATGATTGATTTGCTATCAATAATACGAATATTGAACAAAGGCATCTGTTTAATTTTGAATGAATTTTGTCTGAAAATGTTTATCTGCCATCCTGCAGTTCCAGTATTTCCTCTGAACGGGAGAAACCAGCAAAACCCAAAAAGAGCGTGTTTAAGCTCCTCAGCTGGTAAGTATCCCATGTAAATACAACAGATATCTCATGACTTCCTTTAATATAGGGATGATTGGACAGACAGATAAGTACATCGGTTTCTTGACAAATGGTTTTGTTTGATATGGACTCATTATTGCTTCATGGGACTGAGATGTTTTTAGTCACTGATAAAGTTGATTAACTTGAGGCGAAGCAAGGAATAGTAGTGCTCTTCTCACCTTGTGAATGTGTCTATTGTAGACTGATTGATAGAGATTCTTTGCTTTGACCGTGATTGTAGAATGTGGACCTGTGATGAGCTTGATATTGCTGTCTCATGATTCTCATTTATTATCAGAAGTTTAGACACCATGGCTAAATTTCACCTCATTGAATTTGTTTATGAGCGACAATTAAACAAAAAAGCTGTTACTGTGAAATGAATTTGCATATTTGTGGTCCGATAAGATGAAAACTGGCAATGATGAACAATTTGGAATGAAAAATCAGATCTATGTTCTACTTTGTGGGTCAGCAGGCAGCAAAAATAACTTGTGCTGAAAAATTATCGGCCATGCTTCTCAGACTTGAAATTCCACATGACAACTCAAATGTATTGCCATGTAGAAGTTGACATGAAAGTATATGTTTGTGTTGTCGTGCATGCATAAGGAAAGACTTCAAACTTATTTTTTTCAGTAACTTTCCTGAGCTAGAGACATTATTTTATATTTCTGTACAATAGTCAAGGACTGAGCTGATCTCAGCAAAGTCATATTCTTTTCCCCCACGCACCCATGTAGAGTTTCGGAGGAAAGCCCATGCCTTGTTGGTGCATTGTGCCTTGCAGTGATGTGGACTATGTCATGCAACTGTTATATCAAAACCAAGAAAGAGAAGGGAAACGCTTATTCACTTGCTGGAATATCTTCTCTTTACATGAGTGTGGATGTTCTCTGGATGTGATTTTAGCTTCTGGAGCTGAAATATGATTGTCAAAGTGGAGGCAATCAACAACGCTGCATTAGTTTGCAATCTCACATTTCAGCAGCCACCTGCTCTGCTCCCTGTATTATGTCATGCCTCATGTGCCAAGAATCAGGATTTTCAGTGTGGGAAATTTTTGTCATGCCATCTGCAGTACTCCTTTTGAGAGTTTTGGGAAATTTTCTGTGTTA
Source organism: Stegostoma tigrinum (assembly GCF_030684315.1). Taxonomy (NCBI): domain Eukaryota; kingdom Metazoa; phylum Chordata; class Chondrichthyes; order Orectolobiformes; family Stegostomatidae; genus Stegostoma; species Stegostoma tigrinum. Next base: position 29,585,151 of record NC_081361.1, on the reverse strand, counting down.
AATGTGCAATCTGAATGCAAGGTTCTGAATAGGAATTCTAACTTTTGCTGTACCCATATCCTGTAGGCCACATTAAGAGTTCACTATCCTACCTTTCAAAGTATTGTGCACAGTTTTCTATCACTTATCAATGGTGTTACTTTGTTTTAACTTTAATTGTTAACAAAATTCTTCTTTCAGGAAGAAAGTATGTACGCCTTAGCATGTGGGCAGGTTGGGGTAGATTTTCTACTTTGTGGATATTCAAGTCCACATTTTCCCTTTCGTATGAACTAGGTTGATATCAGGTTGAATAACGTTGTCATAAGTCCAGATTCTTGTGCCACTTGTATATGCAAAATGTTATCTCCCATCCGTATACTCCCTAACCATTAGAAAATGGAACAATATTCAACACTAATAATGCTAACTCTTGGTATTAGTGCGTCACTATTAATTTGTCACAGCTTGAAAGTGGCATAATTCAAACTTCTGATACTCACAGCATCAACATACCTTCATTCTAGTTTAATTTGTTTGAAAGTTTGTCCAGAATGTAATGACGTTTCAATATTTCTGATGTGTTCCCCTTTCCATTTTGCAAACTGTTTTCAAGGAGAGGTGTTAAAGCAAACAGCACACCAACTAAAAGCTCTCAGCATCCAACATCCCCTGAGAGTGACGATTGTGAAGAAAGCATTGCTTCAGCCAGAATTTCAGGAGATTGCAGCAACTTGGAAATGCAAAAGCACAGCACTTTGCAAAATCCACCGGAAAAGGTGAGACAAGAAGGCACTCACCACATAAAATAGGTTGTTCACGGAGACACTGGTCCGTCCCGATGCATTTACTTCTTCTTTCTTTTCTAACTTTCTTCTGTGTTTCTTCGCTCTGTTACCCTATCCTTTCGAGAGGATGCAAGAGGACTCGGTGATAGCGCCTCAACCACTGGAGCTGGATGACTGCCTGGCCAATCTACTTTACCTTTCTTTTGAGAGCTAATGGGCTGTTAGCCATTTTGAGGTTTCAGCCAGACTGTAATCCTCAGTTTGAAGGCAGCTTCACGAAGCATCCTCATGATTGGCCGCTGCCAGCAATTTTCCATAGCAGGTCCCACTTGCCAAAGTTGGGTTACTCTGTTTCAGAAGCAATGCAAGACAGCTATGCCATTCCCAACAAAATTCAACCTTTTGCCGTTTACTGAAGCATCTGATTCCAGAACAAATATTATTTGCTGACGAAATGAAAGCTAACTTTTTTTTTGAGATGTGCAGATTTGCTTTGTTTTGCTTAGATATTTTATACAACTTTGAAAAATACATAAATAAAGCTATACATGTGATTTTTAAAAAAATCATCGCACGAACAATGAAAGTATTTCATCTTGAATCCTGAAAATAATTTTTAATTGCTGCACAGTAAATTTTAGTGCATGGGGTATGACTGCAGCAGCTTGAAGTGCACTGCCACCAAAAGCAGTACTTTCGAGTCTGTTGGCTGTGCCTTGATCCAGCAATTGCAATAAAGGAATGCAGCTCCCTGCACGCAGACCTCTTGACTGCATGTTTTGTTTTTCTTCTATCCTTGGCCTTTTAGCTATTGATTATTGTGTTGTCTGCTGAAGACCGTTGTATCGCGGGAGATTATCAAAGTTCATGGTTGATGTTTATTGAATATGTCCAGGGGGACTTGTCTCAGGGATATTTTAGCAATTTATTCTCCCAAGAATTGGGTTAAGCATTATTCGGTCAGGTTTGGGAGTTTTGGAGTGGTATTATTTTGTTTTAAAATACCCTCTCCCCTTTTATGGATTCTCCTGTTTAGTGTTGTGAT